>NC_068285.1:5919165-5981665 GCF_025860055.1 Xyrauchen texanus
TATTAGTATTAAACATATTGTAGTCTTGAGCAAATAATAAATCATATAAAATGAAAATAAGCTCATCGTAACATTTCATATAAACACAATCCGTTTGCATCTAAATATATTATCCTCCACAGATTTCATGGGACGATGCAACAAACTTTCCAAACAGAATAACTGAGAACCATTAATGGTGCCAAACCCAAAATGTCCAAAATACTCTCACACTGCAGATTTCAGCAGTGAAATAAATGTACTATAAGATACTGTCCAAAGCATTAACCAACAGATTCAAACTTTACATATCTAAATTAATTCACGCTGACCAGTCATATTGTATTCCTAAACGCACAATATTTGATCATTTGTTTTGAATACATGATCTGATTTCTTTTGCCAGAGACAATAATCTTAATGTAGGATTTTTAGATTTGGACCAAGAAAAAGCTTTTGATGGTGTAAATAAATGTTCAGGGTCCGACATGTCTTTGTGGTGAGATGAGCCCGTGCCGTGCCTTTAAATGAAGTGTCCATTCAATGTAAAATGAGGAAATCACGATTTATCAAATGTATCTGATGATGTCATCATTAAACTGATTTGGATTTTATAAAAGTTCAGATATTTTATATTTAAACAGATTTTATATTCATGCAATACTGTGAATAAGAATGTCTATGGTGTGAAAATCATCTATTATTAAACTGGGGTATATCGTGAAACTGTTAAACCGTTACATCCCTACTGGAGATGCTGCAACTATTACAGAAACCATCTTCAACATCATTACAGCAGAGAAATGCAGACCTGCAGACACTCTTGCATCATTTACCAGTGATGCTGCTTCTGTTATGATCCGTAAGATTTGAACATGTCACTTTTATTTGAACAGCAGTTTTGATATAGAATTGATTTTTACTGTCAAGGCAAGAAAACTGAAGAAAGAGACTAAAAGACCTTTTCCCTGAATCACTGTCACTGTCCACTGTGTTCCCCATCCAATAAAAAGGGAAAGTCTTACCCAACCAAATACTGCAACCATTTCAACAATATTTTGGTTTATATCAAGCAAGCAGCACCTTTTTTTGCCAATGTGTGAACGGCTTGTAACACAACTTATAAAATGAGCCCTTCACAGACTTCCTAGGTTGCCTATTAAAGCCTGTAGACTGATTTTCATGTGAAGGGAGCGGGTCGCTTTTGCCGGGAAAATCAAAAATATGTGACGTTTATGTGCGCTCCCGAGAGCCTCAGTGCTTCTCTTCCACTATTCAACAGTGACAACAAACTGCAACACTAGACAACATTATCTTAGAGATGAATCCAGCAAACGTCCCAGCACAACACCGACTCCAACACAAACTCTGAGTAACCCAAAAAAACATTGATCTACTGAATCCCGTCTGGCTAAGCGGGAATGTGATCGTGGTCGAGTGAAAACTAGAGTGAAAATCGGCAGGGCATTTGATTCCTGGATGGACCTTCGTTTGGTTTTGGGGATCAAAAGTGACCCTGAATTGGTGTTTTTCTTATTGGACAGGTAAACTTACATAACTGCAAAGCATGTGACATATTGAGCCATAAGGATTGATCTGTGTCATTTTAGCTAAACTACAATAACACATGAAATGAATGCTAGACAATGTTCAAGATAATGCAAAAAGACACATTCATTAGTGTAACGTAACTTGGTTATACAGAAAATATATATCATCTATTATTATAAAACAATAGTGCATCGATATATCAAAATGTCAGTTGTGATGAATCACATCAATACTGAATTGTGTCAACATATTTATAATGTACAGTCTATTTTATAAACAGCTACTGTCATCATCCACCACATTTAGCTAACAGCTATTGATAAAGCTGACTAGCTAGCTAACACCGACATCGGCTATCGTATAAATGCAGTCAATGTATCATGCAAAGAAAAGTGATTATTCAAACTACAGTCTCACATAGTCAGACCGATATCCACACTTTGTTTTATCCCTGTTCCAGCACTGGAGACTCAAATATAATATACAGAAAATATATATCATCTATTATTATAAAACAATAGTGCATCGAAATATCAAAATGACAGTTATGATGAATCACATCAATACTGAATTGTGTCAACATATTTATAATGTACAGTCTATTTCATAAACAGCTACTGTCATCTTTTTTTATTTTTTTATTTATTTCATTCATTTAAAACAAATAAAACGACAGCATTTATCATAAATGAAAAGGAGCAGAAAGAAGTAAAAACTTAAAACAGCTTATAAATCATACTAAATTATGTTTTTTGAAAATGTAAAAATGCAGACAGTTTTCAGTGAGGGTTAGGTTTAGGGGTAGGGTTAGGTTTAGGGGATAGAATATAAAGTTTGTACAGTATAAAAACCATTATGTCTATGGAAAGTCCCCATAAAACATGGAAACACAACATGTGTGTGTGTGTGTGTGTGTTTGTGTGTGTGTGTGTGTGTGTGTGTGTGTGTGTGTGTGGGCTTGTTTATGTGGTTTATGAGAACATTTTTTTAGGTTACAAATTAGTAATTACAAGGGTATTATGCTATAAATGTGGTTTATGAGGACATTTCTATTGTCCCCATAATTCAAATCGCTTAAAAATCATACTAAACAATGTTTTATTGAAAATGTAAAAATGCAGAAAGTTTTTTGTGAGGGTTAGGTTTAGGGGTAGGGTTAGGGTTAGGGGATAGAATCTATAGTTTGTACAGAATAAAAATCATTATGTCTATGGAGAGTCCTCATAAGGATAGCTGCACCAACATGTATGTGTGTGTGTGTGTGTGTGTGTGTGTGTGTGACAAACACATTGTCACCTAATGTAAACAAAGATGGCTGGACTGGTATGATTGCATTTCCCTGATGTGTTAACTGCATATAGGTGAGCTGTTGTCCATTATCGTGATGTTATGCGACAATTCGTTTCGACAATGATGAATTACTTATGTATTACAATTTGGCTGTCTGTTTCAATGAGCGTACTGTGTGCTTGAAAAGACTATTGAGTTGCTGTTTGAGTTACTTGTGATTGACAACAGAATGATCACCTAATGTAAACAGACATGGCTGCGAGGATCAGTGATCCCAATTTTGTGACCATTTGGATGTCTATGTCATAAAATAATCATACCATGTGTTGAAAAGACTGTATGAGCTTCAGTTTGTGTGAATATGAATTACAGGCACTTGGGCAGTGCAGTTTAGTGTTGGTATGAAAACCGATTTGAATCTGACATCACTGAATGCTGCAGAAACACAAATGTGTGACGCTACTCTAAGGGTGCCAGTCATAAACCATCACAAATATGCACCAGTAAGTGTGAAAGGGTTAAAAATTGTTCTTTTGAATTGTTTTCCTAAAATGAGTAAAAAATCATATTCTATATAAAATGTAATGATTACAAAAATGTCCTCATTCTAATGAAACACTAAAAATATATGTCTTCTGTGCGTATTTGTTAAGGATTGACATTTTTTAAAAGGAATAAATACAGGTGCTGTTTCAGTGAATTCACTGACCATTTTAAGGTGTTAATATGGGTATAAACAGGGTTTTACAGCTCAACATACTTAAGTTTGTCCAGTGTGCAGTTTGGATCGTTGAGTCTTTCAGAGAGCAGCCTGACTCCTGATTCTCCTGGGTGATTGTAGCTCAGATCCAGCTCTTTCAGGCGTGAGAGATTTGATTTCAGAGCTGATGCCACTGAACAACAGCCTTCCTCGGTCACCATACAGCCAGATAATCTACAAACACACATACATAACAGTCAGATAATCTAAAAACGTGCATATAACCAGTCAAATAATCTACAAACACACATCAACAGTCAGATAACCTACAAACAAACATCAGCATTTACCAGCAGCCATATTAACCTGTAGCTCAAGACTGGTTGCCACTGAAGCTAAGCAAGGTTGAGCCTGGTCAGTACCTGGATGAGAGACCTCCTGGGGAAGATTAAGTTTGCGACTGGAAAATCAATTTCTTTAAAATTATTCAGTTGATAAATAGTTCTCTAGGAGACAGCATAAGCGAATTATTGACAGTTTTCCCAAATCATAAGTCTGCTATGCTATTACATATTGATAATGTAAACAACGTTGTGTATTCGTTTACAGTAGCAGTTCAAATGTTAATGTGGTGCTAGTCATTTGTCCTGCATTAGTTATTGATTAGTTTTGCATGAATTATGAAACTTTTTCAGTAGTTCTCTGGGATAGTGTTGTCAAAAATACAACCCTGGTACCAAGTCGGTACTCAAACAAAAAATTATTTACCCGGGTCTACCCGGTACCCATGCAGAGGCGGGAACTTTTGAATGCTGACAACAAGCAAAAGATTGCGGCAAGCAAATTAGCAGCTACTGCTACTGCGGAGTCTCAACTGAATCATGTTGAAATGAAAAGTGGAAAAAGCCAGGTAATTTGAGGCTGATGAAAAGGGAAACATCACAGATCAGCACAAACCTATTTGTAAACGCTGCTTTCGCAATTTTCTGATGAAAGGAGGGAACACATCAAACTTAACAAAGCACATGAAAGACAGACACTGGATTTATTCAAGCAAATAAAGCAGGTGAGTTTAAACTTTCAGTTTATTTGATGTATTTCCCAAAGTATTAGGGAATCATAAAAAAAAAAATAAAGTACATTCAGAATGGACGATATGACCTAAAATCAAAATCTCGATTAATTGAACATTTTACCTCGATTATGATTAATGAACGATTATTTTTTTTATTTTATTATTTTTTTGCCCTCATAGTTCACTGACAAGGTTTGTACTGTAAATATGCTCAACTATTAAAGGCATTTCTTATCTTTGTGATTTTAAAATATTTGAAACTATGGATATTTATTGAATATTTCGAACAATTGAAATCAAAGCACACATTGCTTGAAATGAAAACGTCTAATGAAAAAAAAGTCACATTTCAGTTTGTGTAAAAAGCAAGATTCCTAAAAAGTAGAAAATAAATAACTTGCTTTTTTTGCAAAGAAAATTAATTATTTAAAATATTGTCATGTGAAAAGTAGAAAATAACTTGCATCTCCTGTAAACAGATATTTTAAATAATGCCATGTGCAAAAATGTAAAAAGACCTCCGCTGATTAAGAGCAAGAGCAGGGCTTGGACAGGACACCTCTAATGGATTAGCAGGCTGTGTGCTCATAGCCTTATAGGTTTTAGTGGTGGGAAGTTCGGATCATTTTACTGACTCGGATCTTTGAGTCTCGTTCAGCAAAATGAACGAATCTTTTTTCGAGTCATTTCGTTCATTTCAGCAGAATATAATTAAATGTCATGTTAAATAGCCCAAAACATCAAGTAGTCTACTTACGAAAATGTTGATTCAATTTGAAATAAATAAATAAAAATAAACTATAGGGTAATGCAGCCAAAGCCAATTTATAAGAAACCGAAATGTTAATTTATTAATTGGGTCTTAAGTTTAAGCTATTGCAGTTAGTTCACCTCACCTCCTTTTTCTCCGCCTCTTGTGTCAAGAACTTCAAAACGTTAAAAATACTTAGTTGTCGATGTCGACTCGTCAGTGTCTGTGTGTGGGCCGTGTGGTGTGACACAGCAGCCAATGCACTCACTGACTGCATGCACATGCAGCATACCGGTCCGGATCCGGAAAGATAAATGATTAGTTCAAGTCTCGACTCTCGAGTCTTCGGGTTTGGGTTCGGCCGGGTCCGAGTCTTTCGTTCTTCCTGTCAGTCCCATAGAGACTATGCTGTCAGTACCAGAAAGAGAAATGATTAGTTCGTCTCTTCGGTTCGAGTCGTTCGTTCTTCAAGTCAGACTCACAAACCCATAGCACAGCACTATGCAGAGACAGAAATGATTAGTTCATCTTTCGAGTCTGAGTCCTTCGTTCTTTTGTCACGTGACAGCCCTATTAAATACTTAACCTAGTTCATAATTCACATCATTCTTACAAACATGTTGTAGTTAGTTTTTTTATTTGATTTTTACTTTTACAGTTACATGTTACGTTTCTGGTCTCAAATTGTATCTTTTTTCATATGTAGGCCTATTTGTGAATTTCTGTCATGAAGATTCTTTTCTATAACATTGAATGTAGTAATGTAGAATGTAGTATTCATGCATTTTTCCATTCACTATGTTTTTTAGTCCATAAAAAATCACCTAAAAAGTCTACGAGTTGTTTTGTGAAAAGTCACAGTATATAACTTAAATATGCAGTTATTTAATAAACCTATGAAACCTACACCTTTGTAACATAGCTTATTACAACACTGTACACACTATATTGACTGGATGTTTATTGTTTGTTTATTTTTGCCAACAATGCTTTAAAAAAATTGGATAACTATCCAAAAAGGAATTAAATAAAAATAAATAAAAAATAAATAAGAATGAAAAGGACACTATAAAGCCACAGAGCATAACCATATAACTTAAATCACAATATGCAAAATGCATAGTGCTATGGGTTTGTGAGTCTGACTTGAAGAACGAACGACTCGAAACCGAAGAGACGAACTAATCATTTCTCTTTCCGGTACTGACAGCATAGTCTCTATGGGACTGACAGGAAGAACGAAAGACTCGGACCCGGCCGAACCCGAAGACTCGCGAAAGATGAACTAATCATTTATGACTTCATGTACCTTATGCGATGTTGCGCGCATGCGCGGTCAACACAAAATGAACGAATCACTCTCTGAGACAACTCGGTAGTCCCGAGTCATATTAAAGATTCGTTCAAAATGAACGAATCGTTCATGAACGACACATCACTAGGTTTGAATCTGACTCAAGATCGCTGTTGCATGTGATCTTCCTGCCAGTGATCATGTACTGTCACTCTATATGCACGTTTTTACTCTAGGTTCTTACTAAGAAACACTAGCATGTTTACCTTTTCAGGTTTCAGGCAGGATCTGAAGCAGCGCAGTTTGGGAAAAATATGGTCTTGATGGATCACAGTGTATCTTCTGTCGAGAGTTTTAACGAGGTGTTTAAACCCACTGCGCTTCACTGTAGCTATGGGAGCCATCTCCTTCGCGATGTAGAAACTAATGGCGTCAGTTTTTTATTTCGGTCTTGTATCCTTTTCATATTGCTTTTATATTGCTTGCTTTGTGGAGGCACTTGTTACTGGACGCTTGTCAGTCTCTCTATTTTTTTGAGCCAGTTTTTCTTTGGTACAACCTGCTCCTGTTGCTAAGTTGACTCTGTGTTTGAGTTCGCCTCCATGCCGCTGACTGGACGGGGCGGAGTCATTTGACCACATGCGGTAGTATGTTTTTAAGGGGAAATTAGTAACCGGATTAAAAACCGAAATAACCGACATTGGAAAATTACGTCGGTTAGAGGTTCTGAATTACTTTTCAATTAATCGTCCAGCCCTAATTCAGAAGCATGTACCGTTGTGGAATAAGCGGAGGCAGAGCTCTTTAAAGGAAACATCCCGGCATTAAATCTTAAATGCAGTCAAATGTAATGTGTTATTGCTTTATTAAAGTTCAAATAATACAGAAGCAGATCATGTTAATAACTATAAACTCAGAAACTAGCATTTCTCTGTGTGGTCGGTGCCTCTTCTAGGAGTTGCGCGAATGTCCCGATCTAAGGGGGAGAGATCGAAACTGCTCCCGGCTGAGAGAGACTCTGCCTCGGGAAACTCATCCCTCACTTAATGCAGTTAAATTAGAACGCGATTGCTCGCGACTTTAATCATAATATGATATATGTCCATATGCATTTCTTATCATGAAGAACTTTGCACATTCGTTTGGAAATTGTTTTTTATTAATTCTATTGTGTGTTTGTTTATTCAGGTTTTGATTTTTAGTACTTGGTAAAAACAAATTAAAAGTTGCAAAAGTTGAAGCAAATCTTATATAAGTGTTCAAAAATACTTTAACATTGAACATTGTTCAGTTTTGTTATAATTAAAAAATAATATATTTAAATTAAAGTGTTGCTCAATGGCATATTTGTGTTCTTAGTTCTGCTGCTAATGTTTTGTAGACTTTGTTATTAAAAGAGTGTTGTTCAGAAACCTGTTTTTGTGTTTTGCTTTGGTACCGAAAATGGTATCGAGTAGCGTAATATTTCACTGGTTTTGGTACCGTGACAACACTACTCTGGATTACTCTAGTTACTAGATTGTTAATATTGTGTTACACATTTGTTCCTGTGTAGTTATTCATTAACGAAGGAACCTTATTCTAAAGTGTTACCGAGTTTTCTAAAGAGCTGGACAAAAATTAATGTTGTGATCATTTTGAACTGTGATGTCACAATCAGAATAACTTGATTCACTTGAGAGGAAACAGACTCAGCAGAGGGAGCCCATCCACAAGTACACAGTAGTGGGCGACCGATATATCGCCAAGGCCGATAAATCAGATGATATTCTGACATATTTAATGATCGGCATTGGCCAATAAATTTCCCCATTTGGCGGCGAAAATCACCTGCCTGCACGTGAAGCGTATGAGACATGTAAATGACTAGTCATGGTTTGTTTTGTTGTTACATGCCATCGTGTAACTACAACAATACTCCGGTATGCAACATAGTGTCATTTAAACGGTCCACATAACAGAGCCGCGGCAGACATGTTTCAGTTCATGTTAAAGTGCTCGCCTGTTTCATTCTCCCTCTCTCTCCTCAACAGTTTCCTGTAACTTTGAGCTGTCTTGTCTAGAGAAAAAAAGGCAAATATCAATCAAACTATTATCAAATATGCGCATATCCAATAAACCAACTTTACACAACTTGAGCAGATCAAGCATCCTGATGAACACTCATATATCTTCATCTGAAGCGCGTATTCTAACAGTCTCAACAGTTTCCTGTAACTTTTCTTATGATAAAAGGCAAATATCAATAAAACTTCTATTATATACTGTCTGCAAATATGCGCATATCTCATTTAAACAGATGTCATTCACGAACATCAAGAAAATCCAGTTTTTTTCCCATCGAGCACTCATCTAATATCTTCCTCTGAAGTGCGTATTCCATCAGCCAGAATCAAAAACTATCAGGATCAAAAGTTCCTCTCATTCACAAATCATGAAGTAGGCGATACAGGCTGTTTAAACTGTCAGGAGATGGATCTGCATGAGCATGTGAGTGCAACTTCAAGGCTGCATCCGAAACCAGGAAAATAACCTCCGGAGGCTGTATACTTGGGAACGATAAAAATAAGGTAGTTTTCAAACTGTTTGGAGATCAGTTTCCTAAAGCGGTCAATTCATTCAAAAAAGCGGTCAGTTAAGCCATGAACTGATTAGGTAGCAAGTCAGCTGCCTACATTTTCGGATGCAGTCCAAGATAAAAGTGCTTCACGTGTGCTTTATGTACTATTTGTACAATTGGTTTGATTCTGTATTTTTGAGTAAATGTGATTGCTAACGTGGACATGCCATTCATGGTTGCTGGACTACTGCATGTACTGTTTTTCCTTCTTCCTAATATATTAACAATTTCGTCACTTTCATCAATAAATTACTAAAATGTGATGACCAAACAGAAATTGAAGAAACTGATATCTACCATTTAAAATATTAAATACAATATTATCTTTTTGTTTTGTGTGAAATTGAATAAATATAGTGTTAAATAACAGTTTATTATTATTATTTTTAGCAATTTTACATTTGTTACTATAATAAATAGTGTGATATGTCGGCCTCGTATCGGTCTATTGGCCACCTTGTTCTCTGGATATCGATATCGGCCATTAAAAACCCCATATTGGTCAACCACTGGAATACAGTAACCACAGCTATGAACTGCAATATATTCATATTGTATATTCCAATGTACTAATAAATCTGCAAACACAAACCTCAGTATTTCCAGTGTACAGTGAGGACTCTTCAGTGCATCAGAGAGCAGCTTCACTCCTGAATCCTGCAGGTCATTGTTACTCAGGTCCAGCTCTCTCAGGGATTTTGATGATTGTAGAACTGAAGACAAACTTTCACAGCACTGATCAGTGAATCTACAAGCTGCAAATCTAAAACAAACAAAGAAACAATGATAAAAAGCAGTTTTATAAAACAAATAGTAATAACAGAATGAATGCTCTACAGTTTGATATGAAGGGTTGTGACAATCACTGAGCCATTTATTGTTTCATTGTCACAGCCATGAACCACAATATATTCATACTGTATATTCCAATGTACTAATGAAGCCGCAAACACAAACCTCAGTATTTCCAGTGTACATTGAGGATTCCTCAGTGCATCAGAGAGCAGCTTCACTCCTGAATCCTGCAGGTCATTGTTACTCAGGTCTAGCTCTCTCAGGGATTTTGATGAATGTAGAACTGAAGACAAATTTTCACAGCACTGACCAGTGAATCTACAAGCTGCAGATCTAAAAAAAAATAAAGAAACAATGATAAAAAGCAGTTTTATAAAACAATTGGTAATAACAGAGTGAATGCTCTACAGTTTTATATGAAGGGTTGTGACAGTAACTAAGCCATTTATTGTTTCATTGTCACAGCTATGAACCACAATATATTCATATTGTATATTCCAATGTACTAATGAATCTGCAAACACAAACCTCAGTATTTCTAGTGTACAGTGAGGACTCTTCAGTGCATCAGAGAGCAGCTTCACTCCTGAATCCTGCAGGTCATTGCTACTCAGATCCAGCTCTCTCAGACCTGAGGAGTTTGAGCTTAGAACTGAGGCCAGTGCTGAACAACTTTTCTCTGTCAGATTGCAGCCCATCAGACTGAGAGAAATGACAAGATAACACTGTGTTAATCTATAAGTTTTAGTGAAGGCTTCTCAGTACAGCTGTTGGGTACAAAGAAAAATATATGGCCACTATGTTTGATTGCTCATAGTCGTTTGCAAACTTTTTGAAGCTCTTCTACTGTCAAGACGCAGTCTGGACTGCCCAACTTGTTTTGTTCTGGAGTTCTGTCTGTTTTGGTCCATGTGTGCATTTGTTTTGAGGACATGTATTTGTTTGTGTTTGTGTTTGTGTCAGCCATGTGCTCTCCTTACTCCGCCTCCTCATTCCACCTTGCCACACCTCCTCATCTGATCCTTGTTGTGTTGTTTGTCATCACCTGTTCCTCATGTGCTCTCCCTCTACATGCTGTGCCTTCTACCTTCTTGTGTCTGTTAGATCGTTTTGTGAGTTTAGTTAGTCAGTCATTCCTAGTCTGTTTCTCCAGTTGGTGTCTTGTTTATTTTCTTAGTTTCAAATTGGTTCTATTAATTTTGCTGTGAGAGTTTTTGGTTTGTATTTTGTTTTTTTGTTTTTTTTTTTCATAAAAGCTCTTTGTTTAGCATCCCTGCACTTGGGTCCAGATTCCTGCAAAATATTCTGATGTCTAAGAATCTTTGTCCCGAAAACAAACCTGAACTTCCCCAACAGCATAATACTTGTAGCTACCTTAAACTGTTTATCACACATTTATAGCCTGTGTTCATTGTTATGTTAACATTTGAATTTGTGCAAATCCTGATTAATCCTGTCTAACAATTCATTCTAATAAAAGAAAATTAAACATACATGATTTATACATAAGCCTCTGAAATTAATATCCGAAAAAATATTTTTCTCAGGTGCAAAAATCCCAAAATAATTCTACAAAGTGACATCAGCCTGCAACACGCTCAAAGTAATCAAGGGTTTAGGTTGTTCCAGTTAAACCCATTACATGTCTTCCGAAAGGTATTGGACACTCGCACAACATAAGCAGTGACATATATCCAAGTCCATGTGACAGAGTGAAGTATGCAAGGGGATACCATTTTTAAATGGATGGTAGGCCTGAGCAGCGTGCTCCTGAGGCGGGAACTTGGCAAATGTGCCACATAGTGACGTAGCTATTTCACAGAGGTAATGGCTGGACTGCAAACCCTGTATTTCAGGAGAAGTGTTTTCTGTGGGAGAGAAACTCCCTTTGGCATGGAATTTGTGCTTTCTAAATTTGCAGACCTTTTACATGCACAAACAGCAATATTACGCACTAATGGAAAGGTAATGTCCCAATAAGTACAATAGGGCCTCTTTAAGCCTAATCCAGACACTAATTAGATAATTTACTGTTTTAACAATGTAAACAAAACGTACGTAACAACTTCTTACAATAAATAAAGTCAGTTGTTTAGCTGTTTTCAATGGCAGCAAATGTAGGTGCTTTCATAACGTGGCCCTGTTTTTCAGACCACCGTGTAAAACACTTGGCATTAAGCTGAGAAGAATTTACTCTATCAATCTTTTAAAGAGAAAATAAGTCTTTGATATCATGTATTTATACTTGCGCTCATCCTATAATGACATGAGAGATTTCAGAAGACATGACAACATTTCTGGTAAGTGAACACAGTGATCAACTATACTCTCTGGTTTTTATGGTGCATTTAGAGAATTATTATGAAAAGAATGTTTCAGTGCACTGGAATAACTTTGTGACTGGGACAGCTGTAAAAATGGCTGACTCCCTGACCAGTGCCCTGCTTAGTAAACTAGAGAGCTGATTGAGATGTACCCAATAACATTCATTAGGTGTGTTCAACTTCAACTGCAGCTTGCCTTACCGATCTGTGAGATTTACCATTTGTAGTAGCGGAAGGAGTTGAAAATGGAGCTATCAAGCTGGACACATTCTGTTTCACGACGTGTGCTGAACCCACATTAGTCACAGAAGATCCCACAAGGATTGCTTTGTTTATTACAGATGAAGTGGAAATCAGAACTCAGGATTTAAATTTACATATAAAAACCGAAAACATTACTGATTTGAAAAGATTGAGTTCTTCTAAATGCAGTGCCTGCTGTGTGTAAGAGAAAGTCCAATAAATGTCTAATTATTTTGATACTGTGGCAGGGGGGGCGTTGTCAAGTGCCCGTCCGGGAGAGAAAAGCGGTAAGGGCGCTTACACCTGAGCTAAATTATGCCTAATTCCAGTGAGCACGAGGAGAGCGGCATAAAAGCAGACACAGAGCCTCCAGTCGAGAGAGAGAGAAGAAGAAGAGGGCTCCTCCGCCCACAGGATCGCCGCCAAATGGTCCTCCGCCAGACGAACAGCTTCCTCCAGCGACGCCGGGCGGTGGCACTGGACCCACTCCCCGTTTTCCTGGGCAGCCGCTGGAAGAATTGTTCCAGCACCACCTGATCGATCACTCCCTCGACGTCGCGCTCCCCCGCGAGCAGCCACCTCCGACAGAAGTCCCGGAGCCGTTGAGCAAACGCAAACGGGCGATCGGACTTCTCTAACTTCATGCCCCAGAAGAGCTGGCGATTCTCTTCCGGGCTCCGACTGACCCGTTGCAGAATGGCTCTCTTCAGGTCTGAGTAAGCCAGGAGGTTCGTCGCCGGCAGTTGTTGTGCCTCAAGTTGAGCTTCCCCGGACAGGAGAGGAATTAGGCGGGCTGCCCACTGTTCGAGCGGCCAGCCCCAAATTTCTGCCGTGCGCTCAAAAAAATCGAGGAAGGCCTCAGGATCATCTGCTGCCCCCATCTCCTGTAACGTGGGCGGGGGTAGCGTAGCGCAGGTTTCCGGGGTCGCGGTTGTGGCCGACGCGGTCTCCTGGCTGAGGAGGCTCCGGATGGCGTGCCGGTACTCTGACTGAGCCCGCATGATTTCGAAAAACCGGTGATCTTGGTCCTGCCGGAGCTCAAGCAGGGATTGCTGGTGGCTTTGATGTAACGTCACGAGGGACTGGAGGACCTCCGCCAGCTGGGAGGACTCTATGGGGCAACCTTTCTCCATGCTTGGATGAACTTGGAATTTGTTCCCGGGTTTCGGCACCAGTGTAAAGACCCTCACGGGAAGGAGGACACAGAAAACGAGGTTGCGAACAAAGGTAAGGCTTTAATTGCCGTTTTTCTTTTTAACAGGTTGCAAATGTTTACACAATAGTTCACAAGCACATTGGGTTGGCTTGTTGGGGTTCTCTCTCTTGACTGGAGGCTCTGTGTCTGCTTTTATGCCGCTCTCCTCGTGCTCACTGAAATTAGAGACAGGTGTTAGGCATAATTTAGCTCAGGTGTAAGCGCCCTTACCGCTTTCCTCTCCCGGACAGGCACTTGACCACGCCCCCGCTGCCACATATACCAATAAAGGAGTCCATATTTTTTGAAATTTTGAATTGTTTTTATGAATAAACACGATATTACTATGATAAACATATTATAATATGAGATAAATAATGTGCTGTTATAAAAAAATGAATTAGCAAGAGTTTATTGGAACTGGAGTTGTCATAATAAACACCTTGGTAATGGCATACCATCATACTACTCTTATTTCTTTCTCAGACTGACATAGCTGAAGTAGTAAAA
The DNA here is from genome assembly GCF_025860055.1 of Xyrauchen texanus. Lineage (NCBI taxonomy): Eukaryota > Metazoa > Chordata > Actinopteri > Cypriniformes > Catostomidae > Xyrauchen > Xyrauchen texanus. The sequence continues at coordinate 5,933,493 of NC_068285.1, forward strand.
GTAATATGTGTCATTTGATATTCATATGCATCCTATGAAACATACGCTACCGTTGTCATCTGTGATTCTGGCCAATCATGAAAAAGTTGTGACATCATCAGAGCTCTTGCAGCCACTCTGGAGAAGCTGCATTGGCAGTGCCAGCCGACTGCTCTTGAATCGCACACAAGGTTCTTTAATGGCATACATCAGGGTGACGCGGCACTGTCGCCATCTTAAGTCACACAACATTTCTAACCGACATGCACTGCTTCAAGTCAAACTCTGATCGGATCTGATCACACAGCGCTGCATGAAGTCAAACATCTATTGATTACACTTAGATGAAAACATTACCTACAGATGATAACACAATATTTACCACCAAATTCTCTTTTCCTCCGTGTACAATCTTCTAATTTAACAATAATGTCACCTCAGTAAATCAGTCAACAAAGTTAAACACTTGACATAAAGCCGTCTAAACTAATAATTCATTACCAATCTAAATAAATATTGATCGCTATATTATTCACACCTTAATTAAATTTTATATATTACAGTATAACATCATATAATATAGTTTTTAGTCAGAAACAGAGAAAAAAACTGTGTAAAATAAACATTGCAGGAATAAAGGAAGCTACAATATGACAAATAAATTAATAAAGTAAAAAACAATCAAACCCTTAAAATAATAGTAATTATTATTCAGTATTATAATAATAAACTTGACTGATACCCCCAATAATAATTCAGTATTATATCATATTTAACTGGGTTTTTGCACATCATGTTCATTAAAGAAATGTTTTAGTAAAAATATATGCAGGTAAATAATGATTTATTTATGAGGCTGATGTGTATTATTGTATGTGGAAGCATAAATAAAAATGATAAAGTATCAGTATAAAGTAAATAAAGTATCGTTTTGTATTTATTTACTGGAAAACTGTAGAAAACATGCTTTTGTTATTTTAAATGATATTTTTTTTACTTTGCATTAAACATTTTGAATCTATTTGGCAACAATGTCTGTTTAAAATGAAGGTAAAACTATAAAAAGTAACACATGAAACCAAACAAACATTAAATAGTATAAGGGGTTGTTTCTAGTCAAACAAAATAAATTAAAATCTAACCTCTGCTATTTAATTACAATAAAGTGAGATTAAAACACTAAATTACTCACTCAGCTTTTCTGGATGCTTTGATCACCGGCAGCAGTCTCAGAAGACATTCATGTGATGGATCATATTTCCTCAGATTAAACTGATCCAGCTCCTCTTCTGAGTTCAGCAACACAAACACCAGAGCTGACCACTGAGCAGGAGAGAGACTGACTCCAGAGAGACGATTGATATCTCTTCTGTTCACGTATGTTTGTACTTCCTGCACTAGAGAATGATCATTGAGTTCATTCAGACAGTGGAACAGATTGATGGATTTCTCTGGAGAGGGATTCTCCCTGATCTTCATCTTAATGTACTCAACTATTTCCTGTTTGCTGTCAGAGCTGCTTCCTGTCTGTCTCAGTAGATCTCGTAAGATTGTCTGATTGGACTTCAGTGAGAGACCCAGAAGGAATCGAATGAAAAGGTCCAGGTGTCCGTTCTCACTCTGTAAGGCCTTGTCCACTTCACTCTTCAGGAGATCACTCATAGATGACTTAAACTTATTGAAGAGACCTGATTTCTGTTGATAAAAGGAAATAAAAGCATACAGAGCAGCGAGAAACTCCTGAATGCTCAGATGCACAAAGCTGAACACCTTCCCCAGCTGCAGTCCAAACTCCTCTCTGAAGATTTGGGTACAAACTCCCGAGTACACTGACGCTTCTCTGACATCAATGCCACACTCTCTCAGGTCCTCCTCATAGAAGATCAGGTTCCCTTTTTCCAGCTGTTGAAAAGCCAGTTTTCCCAGAGACAGAATCCTCTTTCTAGCCTGCTGAAGATCCACCTCACATTTCCCATCATACTTCTGGCTCTTCAGTTTGCTCTGAAAGATCAGGAAGTGTGTGAACATTTGAGTGAGAGTCTTGGGGATCTCTGCACTCTCTGCTTCACTCAACAGTCTCTGGAGAACAGTGGCTGAAATCCAACAGAAGACTGGTATGTGACACATGATGTACAGGCTTCTTGATGATTTCATGTGTGTGATGATTCTGTTGGCCAGACGCTCATCTTTTATTCTCTTCCTGAAATACTCGTCCTTCTGAGGGTCATTGAAGCCTCGTACATCTGTGAGCTGGTCAACACACTCAGGAGGAATCTGATTGGCTGCTGCTGGTCGAGAGGTGATCCAGAGCAGAGCAGAAGGAAGCAGATTCCCCTTGATGAGGTTGGTCAGCAGCACATCCACTGAGGCCGATTCTGTCACATCCCACAAAATATCATTGTTCTGGAAATCTAGAGGAAGTCGACACTCATCCAGACCATCAAAAATGAAAATGACTTTGTAGTCATCAAGGAATGTTGATCTCAGTTCTTTTGTATCTGTGAAAAACTGATGAAGAAGATCCATCAAACTGATATTTTTGTGCTTCATCAGATTGAGCTCTCTGAAAGGAAGTGGAAATATGAAGTGAACATCCTGATTTGCTTTTCCTTCAGTCCAGTCCACAATGAACTTCTGCACAGAGACAGTTTTCCCAATTCCAGCAACTCCTTTAGTCAGCACAGTTCTGATGGCTTTGTCTTGTCCAGGTAAGGCTTTAAAGATGTCATTGCATTTGATTGGTGTTTCCTGTGTCTCTGCTCTCCTGGATGCTGTCTCAATCTGTCTCACCTCATGTTCATTATTGATCTCTGCACTCCCTCCCTCTGTGATGTACAGCTCTGTGTAGATCTCATTCACAAGTGTTGAGCTGCTTTGATTTGACATTCCTTCAGTAATTCTCTGGAATTTCTCTTTTAGTTTTGTTTTGAGTTTTTGTTGATGCACAGAAATCAGTTCTGATGTAAAGAGGAAAAGAAATGGGAATTATAATTGATGTTGATGTTTAATGGTCATTAGACATGAAGTTTATTTTCTTTCACTAATATTGAGTGAATCCAGACACTGTGTTTCCTCTGAAGGTGACGTGATGTAATAGTGATGTGAGTGCGAGCTCTTACTGGTTTGAAGTGTGTTAGCGAGGTCTGTCAGCTTCATCTTCTTCAGGACGTGCAGTGTGATCTTCAGAAACCCCTCTCTGACTCTGCTCTGACCTTCATCATCCTCCTCCTCTCTCTCAGAGCATGCTGGGGAATCTGAGATCAGTAGTCTCTTGAAACTCTTCAGCTCTTTCTTCATCAGAGAGATGATTTTGTGCTCAAGTTCCTGAAATCAGTGAACATTCAAACAACAAACTTCATTCAGTAACAGAGAGGAACTGAAGGATCAGTGGACAAGAATCACCACTCAATTTATTTGTGCTTTAGTTGTCTTGAATTCATCAGTGTGTGTGTGTGTGTGTGTGTGTGTGTGTGTGTGTGTGTGTATGTGTGTATGTGTTATTAAGATGAGGCTGAAGCTGTAAAGCTTCCTAAAGTGTATGAGACATGACAGTCTTTAAAAAAAGGTGTAAGTCTCTCTCACGCACACTCACAAACGCACACGTGCACACAAACACGCACACACACACAAACACGCACACACAAACACGCACTCTCAAACACACACACACACACACACACACACACACACATGCAAACACGCACACGCACACACTAACAAGCACACACTCACACGCACACGCACACACAAACACAAACACACTCACTCGCACACACAAACACACAAACACACACGCACACAAACACACACACACACACACACACACACACCACAAAAATGGAGTCCAATGGCACTTTCCCAGCAGTTGACTCTGATTCATCCTGTTTGTTTCTGTAGTTGATCAAAGACTCTCCTGAACTGAAGTGAAGTGGACGATCCATTGACCCGTCACTCTTCATGGACACACAGCTGGGTTCAGGAGATTCTCCATGAATGACACTAAAACAGCAATTAAACAGAGTTTAGTTCATGTGTTTTTTTATTAATCTGAAACATAATTTCAACATCCAGTGCAATAAAACACATTTAATGATGTGTCTTATATATTATATGTCACATGAGAACTTGCAATGTCACTAACATCAACATAAGTTCTCACATAAACACTCGAGCCGCTGTGAACAAACATCTCTCACAGCACTCATGAATGCACAACAGACGTCAAGATTTACAGTGAAAAATTACACATTTATACTTTTATTTTAAGTTTTAAAGTGAGGCACTCTCCACTGCCATTGTATTAACAAGACCACTCACCATATTCATTAAAACATCTGCTTTTGTGTCTTCTGCATGAGGGTGAGTGAATTATGACACAATTTTCATTTTTAATGAACTGAGAAATCCTGAAGCTGCAGTGAGGACGTGTGTTTTATTTGATCATTCAAATTTAGTTGGTATTTATTAATATTATAACCATCGATTAATGTTTCCCATGGACTACACTTCCCATAATTCCCTGCCCTCATCACTGCCAGCTGTCTCCTGTTGTCCTCACCTGTGTTTAATTTGTCATTAGTCCTTTGTGTATTTAAAGCCCTGTTTGTTTGCTCACCGGTTGTCAGTTGTTGAATGTATTCATGTCTTGTTCTAAGCCCTGTTCTTGGATTACGATTTAAGGAATAGCAACCAACACGGGGCCACATTGAAAATTTTTGCTTAGATTACATTTTTTAAATCATAATTTTAATTTCATCCTATAAGTTTTTGTAGCCAAGTACATTCAAAATGTTTAATGAAATAAAAATCTAGTTAATTATAATTAATGATGTCTTGTACCACTTTAAAAACTCTCTGATCTTACGTGGATTGTGTTCATAATATTCAGTATTTGCTGTCTTTGCATTTAAACTCATGTGAGTCCTCTAAACATCATGATCAATTGTTCACAGCTGCCATCAACAGCTTTAAAGTATCTAATAATAACTCATACTGAGCAAGTATTTTATTGGGTGCATTTTGACTCTTCGAGTGTTTTGGGTGTTGCATAACATGCAGGATTTGAACAAATGTTCATTACACAAGTAGATGTACATGACAATAAGATTGACTCATCAGTATTGTTCCAACGGTCACCATTTGTTTTAACAGGCATGATGTGTGAGCATTACGCAGTGATTTTAAACAAATGTACACATCACATGTACTGTATATATGCATGATAGTGGCATATAATCAGTATTGTACCAATTGATAACATTTGTTTTAACTGTTATTTTTTACACTGTCAGTCAACATGAGAGTCCTCACCTCACATCAGCACAAGGGGCTCCTGAACTGAATTCAGGTGGAGGATCCATTGACCGGTCACTCTTCATGGACACACAGCTGGATTCAGGAGATTCTCCATGAATGACACTAAAACACAACAGCAATTAAACACTGTTTTAAAAACTACAAACTCTCACAAACACTCTTTTCCTCTCATCAGTTTCTCAGTTTTACTCTTCCCAATATTTCTCTCTTCTTCAAGGGGGTAACATGTTCTTTTCCAGTGTTTTCAGTGTCATGTTGTCATTGAAATTGAGATTTATTATTTTTAGAAGCAGTGGTCACTTAGAGAAAATGAGTGACCACTGCTACCAACCCTAAGTGGTGGTGTGCTAATAAATCCATGTTGAAATCAGTTCAACTCACTTGTGGAAGAGTTTATCTGTCTGTCTAGTGGATGAAGGGGGACTCTTTTACAAGGGCCGAATAACTTTCAGCTACGACTGAAGAGTTTCAAATTTACATGCCAATAAATGCACAGAGTTGATGTTCACTATACAATGCAATGTGCTGCTTTCTGAAAAACTGTTTTCACAAGAATTAAATCATCAAATTTACATTTACAGGAAAAACATACACACAAATGACCTTTGACCCCAATCCTAAATAATGTACATTTTATTTTGATGGTTTGTTCTGCATTCATCTGAAGAAAATTCTGTGTTTGTGTCTAAAAATGTTCTGATAAACACATTTGAGTTTCACCTTCTACATACGACTGACTGTACAGGTTTCTCCAGTTCTGTCTGTGACTGAATCAAACCGGTCTCACTGTCATCTGACTGTAGATCTCACTTTACCCTAAAGCTGTTTCACATGTTTATACTTGAGATAATCCAGTCTGTTCTCATTTCTCCTCAGTGTTTTTATACTGTAGTGTTGTGCAGCATATCAGAAATATCTATCAGTGTATTTTATTAAAGCATTGAAATCCTCTGACCTCTTGACCTTCCCTGTGTCTGTCTGTCCACTGAGATCCTTTGTGGAGTCCATGACATCATCTGAACAGTCCACTGAACACCTGTCAACAAACGGGACATCATCTATATTTGTGACGTGTTTATTTGTTCAATACTGACACATATTTGTTTTTATTTGTCCTCTAGAATATTCCATTAGAAATGAATCAATGAGGTTCAATTGCAGACTGTCAGCTTTTATGACATGTTAAACACCAGCATAAAGAGAAAACATCAGAAGACTCAACAGAAGAAAACAAAGCAACGTTTCAAGTCAATAGAAGAAATAAAATTTCAGTGCCAAAGAAACTGAACACATACTGACAATTCAGATAAAAGAGCAAAAGTCTCAGTATCTGTTTGTTCTGCTGTGATTAATACTTAGATATCTGTTAGATGTCTTACTGTAGCTGATAGTTTGAAAGGTTTATTATTGTTGTCTTGTGAGTTTTGGTTTGTTTAGCAGCAGTTCAGTACTCACCTGTCAAGAACTGTTGATGTTCCTCTTTACTGACTAGAATATCACCTACAAAATACTTCACAATGAATTTATTGATTGTTTCAGACGATTCAGTGGAACAAAAACTGTCAATCTTTTTCTCTGTTTCTCTCGTCGTGTAATTTTCTGCTCTTGTCACTAAATGGATCCTGTTTTACTAGTTTCACTTTCACCTGTCACCTGAGGAGGAGGAGTCTGAAAGAGACAAACAACATTTAAAGGTGCAGCAGGTGTTTCATTCTTGTGAGTTGAAGAGATCAGATGAAGCTACTAATTGTGCATTTCAATCAAAATGATCATCAGTCGTGCATTCATAAGTTCAGGAATCCACTCTTTTGTGCAAGACTTAAAATACCAGTTACAAGTAACTAAAGTGTTACATTTACTTACTGTATGTACTTTGTATCTGCTATTGACACAACAGTTTCCGTACTGGCAGCTTAATTTACCCTTGGGACATTCAGTACACTTGGGGATATCACTCTTGTACCCTAAATAGTCCCCCATGTGGCAAGCGCTGAAGAACTGGCTTAAAAAACACATTTATTCCTCAAGCTAATATTGGTGGAGGATTTAACATTGATGTTTACATTATAACACAATTATTAAAGGTTTCTTGCACTACAGATCTCCTGTGATGTCTGTGGAAGGTGGTTCCATCATATGTGTGTAAGAAGGCCAAAGATAAAGACATTTCTGTGTGCAGCAATCTCAGTGAGACATCATGAAGGAACTAACAGATCAAAAATGATCAAGTTGAATGTTTTTTACATACTTGTAATTATGAGATTGATGTTGTTTGTTTGTCCATATATAGTCTATATTATCTGTAATTCCCACATTCATTATTGATGTAATACTTGTGTGAGCTTTCTCTCTTATTGAACACAGGGGGAACAGTATCTGACAGTCACATCTTCAGCTGACAGGACGTGTTCCCCTGCTATAATGGGGGTTTAAAGGCAAAGATAAAACCTAAAAACTTGTATTATGTTATTTTATTATCTACAATTTCTTTTGAGCTTTTCTCAGTAAATTGTGGTGAAAGTACTTGTTGGGACAGAAAACCATCAGATTTAATTTACTGTGAACATCTGAACTAAAGTGGACAGTGAAGCACTCTTGTGGCCAAATCACGCAATTGCATTTTTTTAAAAAATAATAAAAAAGCTTGTCTAAGGAAAAAAAAGAGATATATGCATGAACTGTTGCATATTTAGCCAATGAAGTCAAATGTATGTTTTCTTAAATTCTTTGTCCAGTTCATCATTATTGACATGACAGTTTTATAACAGTATTGTCAAACATTACAAACATGTTTCTATTTCTCTCTCGGCAACAAGGACCTGTGATGTGTTCCTCTATCTCTAGATCATGTCACTTAGTCTATATTTAGACACAATCATTCTTTCTTTAAACTGTTTCATTGATAATCTTTTGTAAATGTGGTATTTCTGTTTAGGACCGAATAGTGCTGAAGTTTGTTGTGGAGGTCAAATTCAGTTTTTAATGTTTCATCTTCATCATGTTTGAGGTTTTTGTCAATTTCTTTAACAATAGGTTTAGATTTGTAATTGGATATCAGTTTTAATTAATATTAATAATTGAATTACATTAATAATTCACCCAAAAATCTAAATTCTGCCATTTACTCACCCTCACGTTGTTCCTAAATCACATTAATTTCTTTATTGTGTAGGGCACACAAGGATATGAAAGGCAGAATGTAATGGACTGAGAGTCTCAGTCACCATTCACATTCATTGTAAAGAATACTGCAACAAAAACAGCAGAAACCGTTTGTATTTATAAATGAAACTATTCAATCAAAAGATCTTTTATACTTGGCCAGACATTGCCATTATCAAGATGCAACACCATTTACAGCATGACCTCAAAAAAGAAAGAAAAAGTGTCAGCTTCTTTGGGTCGCTGATGTGAAGGGCAGAAAGTAGCCCAAAAAGTCAGTCACTGACCCAAGTTTTGTCAAATGTCCCCAGCTCATTTCCTGTGAGTTAAAAGTCAACTTTCACTCTTCCTGCTCCAAAGTATTGATGGCATCTGCTCCTTTCTGTGCTTGCTCAAGCTCCTCTTCCTAAATGCAAAGAAATAATCCTTGTCAAAATGTATATTAACAGTTTTGTACAATTAAATATCCTCAAAATCAATAATTACAGAGTCAAAAGAAAAGTGATGCTTAAAGGTTTAAAAATGATCTCATTTACTCACCCTCATGCCATCCCAGATGTGTAGGACTTTCTTCTGTTGAACACAAAGATTTTTAGAAGAATATCTCAGCTCTGTTGGTACATTCAGTGCAAGTGAATGGAGGTCAAAGTAACATAAAGGCAGCATAAAAGTAATCCATAAGACTCCAGTGGTTTAATCCATGTCTTCAGAAGTGATATGACGATTGTGGTTGAGAAACAGATCAATGTTTAAATACTTTTTACTATAAATCTCCACTTTCACTTTCACATTTGTCATCTTTTGTTTTTGGGGATTCACATTCTTTGTGCATTTCACCACCTACTGTGCAAGGAGGAAAATTAATAATATAAATGACTTAAATATTGATCTGTTTCTCACCCACATTTATAACTTCATTTCTGAAGACATGGATTATTAATATATGTTAAAATGGTGCTATAGAAATATGAATAATGATATCCAAATGTGTTTCCTAACTTTTTTTTCTCTCTACTGAGTAATTTACCTTTGAACTTTTTGGCAAAAACTTTGTGTTGTCCACCACGAGCTCTCCTCATCCAAAATTGCAGCTAGCCCCAAATATGCTTGTGTAAAATTCAGTCACATTCTGCATCATGTGGTTTCCCAAGTAATCTGAAAATATTAGGCTGGATTAACTAAACTTCAGATTATTGTCGCTTAACTCAAAATAATTAGCAAAGTTTCTTTATTATTATTATGAGTACAGCATAATCTCAATATCTTGTCACACATAATTAAGGAAAGTTGAATGCATTACGTTGTCAGTAAAATATTTGAATGATCAATATTTGTGTACAAGCAACAAAACTGGAGAGCCTAAAGGTGTCACGAGAGATCTCTGCTGCTATTGAGGCAGAAACCCGACTGCAGTCTAAATGCCAGCTGTGGACGCAGGTACATAAACCAGGTACGCAAACACCGACTTACAGCCAGCAGATTCTGTGAAATATGCCATGTTCACGGGGAGTCTTCTGCTAAAGACTTGGCAGCCCGTATTCTGAGAGGAACTCCTCAGACAGGCGCTATGAAAAGAGGATCTGGATCCTCAGATACTGAGGCAATATTCAGATTTTTGTGATGTCTCTGAGACGCAACGTGGCATCTTCATCCACCCTGATGCACCTCACCTTGCAGCCACCTCTGATTCTGAAGTCTCCAACCCAAGAGGAACACCACCATTTGGGCTGGCTGAGGTAAAGAGTTGCGATGTTAAACACCTGATCACAGTTAAAGGCCAGAACTGCCTCAAGAAGAGCCACAAGTACTATTATCAGGTTCAAGTCCAACTGGCCTAAAGAGGACTTCATTGGTGTGATGTCATCACAGATACCCACACTGACTTCACAGATGAGAGAATCTTTAGGGATGAGGAGATCATCACCTCAATGCGACAGAAGCTGGATCATTTCTATCATAACATACATGTGATTTATTAAGTTATCAAACTTGAGGCAGAATTTTATAGCATGTAAATAGTTTTAGGTGCATGTGGAAGGTGAACAAGTGACAACCTGTGAAATTAATATTAGCAGTTCCTGTTGTAAATATTTATATTTTTCTTACAATGCAAAATTGACTGAAATTGTAAACTGCGATGAGAATTGTATGTAACTTTATATATATATATATAGCTTATGTACTGACATACACATTTAGAAAAGGTTTGTGATCTGTGGGTGTTTCACATTTAATTATCAAATTCAAACAAGAAGATTGGAAGCAGTTGGTTGCAAACATACCTTTAATAAAGCTTCATTAATATGAAATAAAGTTTAGTGTAATATCTGTGGAGGTTCTCAGTCATGTTCATATCTTGTAGTAGTATTCAGAGTAACTGGACTTGCTGTGAAAACACTTGAATATGTTTTGATCCTCATCCAAGAAGCTTCTTCAGTTCTACTGACTGGTGGGGTCTGACCTTTTTAACCTCTTAAGTGTGTCACCCCAGAGAGAGAGACATCTTCACCAGTCAACAGAACTGCAGAAGGTTCTTGGATGAGCAGCGAAACTTCAAGTCTTGTCACAGCAAGTCCAGCTGCTCTGAATCCTACTACACTATAGTTACCATGGAATTCACTGTCACATTGTTTCTGCAAGACAGAAAAAGCTGTTAGTATGTTTTTGTAATACAAACCAGAAGAAGGATGAAAGGCAGAGTCATGAACTTTTGCCCCTGCACCTGCAGGTAATGCCTCCTCTGTGCTGTCCCGTGGGATCTCCTGAGAGTCATCCGGGACAGCAGCACTAAGACACTTTCTTGTTCGCTGGTAAACTTTTTTTTTTTCTAAGTCCTGTGATGCTCAGTACGAAATGTGGGCGTTACTTCCGATGTCAAGTTAACAGCTGTTGTTGCGGCATATGTCCCTTCATTCTTTTGTGTGGTGTTGGGATTTTGAGGAGAGCATGTTTGATTTTGGATGGACATACATCAGTCACTATATCAGTGTGTTAATAAAAAAGTAATAAAGACAAAGAAAGCGCGAACAAAACGCTGTTTCTCCCAGATGCAGTTGAGATTTAATCTAAGCACAAACGCAACATTTTGGTCATAATTATCGGTTGTTTTAGTGGAGTGTTAGTTCAGCTTCAGATGTGTGTGCTTGTAATCGTGTCACCCTGCATGTTCAAATCAGACAGACACACTGAGGAAGAGTTGTGAAGTTCTCATTCTGTATGTAACTGCTTTTTCAAGTTGTCCGATTGGACGTTTATTTCCTTTAAATCCACACGTAAATTTAAACTTTTGTTCGGCGGGTGATTGACTGATGAGAGGCGGTACTTCACTGCCATCCGGGACTCATCAGGATAGTGTTTTAAAAGTCAAATGCGATGTGGTTTTTGACCACCTCTGTATGTGTTTGTGTCAATCACCAAAAATTTTGCACCCCGTTTACAACTATATTTAGCGCTGACCATTTGCAATCGGATCATCCGAAACCAGTCTTATTACCAGCTGTAAACAGGGTCTTAAAATGACAGCAGCCAGATCTCGGGAATGCAATAGAACAACTTCCGGTGGAAGTCCCACCCACATCCGTTTCCCCAGTAAGACCCCCAAAGGAAAAAGGTGGACAGACATTTTTCCACTTACTCTGATGCATTTTCGACTTATTTAGCAGCGTAAATCTCACAAATTAATTTATAATTATGCTTATTGTTATATTACCCTTGAATTAGCTTTATAAACTGAATTAGCACAGCTGTGAGGGGGTTTCTATTACAGATGCTGAGAGAGTGACCGTAAATTTGGCATCTTCTCCCATCTGACTCTTAATCCACCTCTCTCTATTATTGAACTCTTCTTGAAAGTCATTCATATGTAACAGTTTTTCTTTTGGTCTTAAGTGAGAATAATATTTGATGTGGTCTCATATTCACCACTATTAATGTTTAGCCTGCAATCGTTTACTTCCTGTCCAAAAACAGCATTTGAAAAAGTAATATGGTGGTGTGTGAAAATTGCTTTTAGGAAACAAGTTAATTTCTGTGATTTTAAGATTTTGAGACCGCTATAATGTACACACACACACACACACACACACACACACACACACACAAAACACGCCAATGTCACTGTCAGTCACAGCAACTGCAGAACAACATTCATACAAACCAAAGACATCCACGAGACTCAATAAACAAAAATACATCAGTTATAAAAACCTTAAAACATGGTTTAGATTTACTATTTGTGCTTTCATGTGTATGACATTTACCAAAGAAAGTCAAATGATTCTCAGTCAAATTCACAGATTCAATTTATCATCAGATGTCAGATGAACGTGATCTGATCATTCTTTCCAAAATCTCTGAAATTTAATCAAACAATAAAAACAAACAATTTTCATCAATTTCAAGAAGTCTTTATAAAGTGTGGTTACAAAAGTTTGCATAGAGAAAGTACGCACAGATCGGTGAGGATTTCTCATCAAATCTTATCATATTTCATAACAATCATGAGTCTCATGAATCATTTATTAGACTTCTGAATTATATTCTGTGTTGTTTTGAAGCTTGAAGAGGTGGTCACCATAAACTGACATTGTATGACGTCACTGAGCACAACATTATTTCACAATTTCTCCCTTTGTGTTCAGAAAATGAAAGAAAGTCATATGGAGTTATAACAACACGGGGTGAGTAAACAATGACTGAATTTACATTTTTGGGTGAAATAGTGTTTAGGACTAGTGTTTAGGACACAAGAAAAGTGTGATGATGATGATGAGCAGTGATGATTTTATTGTTTGCATTGAGAAGTACTAAACTGAACCAAACTAATGAGTTTCACAGGTTTTTGAGGTTGTGGTTTTAACTTCTGAAACCCGTCTGTTGTGCTCTATTGGGCGAGAGAAGAAACGTTTTGGAGATTTTTCTCTATTTTTAATAAACTTGCCATATTAATCAAAACATGCTGTCATGCTCTGATTGAAAAACGATTAGAAATTGTTTATTTTTGCAATTTCCAGTTGGAGTCATCTGATGTCTGAAGGCATGCCCCCCTCACTGCCACCTGTAATGCAGTTACTGGAGATGATCGAAATGCAGCACAACATCATCTTAAAGTTTGGGATTGAACACATTTACCTTTTTGATCAAAGACGCTGACACAGAACGATACACAATACTACCATCATCTATTGCAGATCTTATCATTGCACAATATATTCTCTTTAAAGAATAATGATTTGCACCCCAGTCTATCCCTGCCAAGCTCCTTAAATAATTCATTTAATAAATAATAAAATCCCTTTTTACATTTGTCCATTAACTGTTGAATGTGTGCACTAAAAGTCCATTTCAAATCCTCCACACCCCTAAAACCCCTTTACCCCTGATACTGGTTCCTAACCCTGATCATATCCCACTCGAAATGGCTGCCAGGAACTAATTTTATATGGCGAGCTCATCCCATTCAAGGGACATAATAATGAGCTTTATTTCCACAGATCAGGCAGACGAGGTGACTAAATCATTATTTGTCACATAAAACATTAACATGGTTCAACATAAAGGGGATCATTAATATTTCAGACATTTCACAAGAGCAATCATAATTCCCAAATATTCCTCCCCGTGTGATGCAACTGAACTATAATGTGCAGCTTTGCATGAACAGAGATTTGGTAAAAGAATGGTAAACTGGTGCAACTCTTTTTGTGTCGGCCTGATTAAATGAAGCAATAAACTTCAGTTGTCACAAACTGTGTTGTGTTCTTCTAGAGCAGTTATTATGATGGAAGCTCCCCAAAGTCATTTCACAAGCACGATGATTCTCAGATGACTGCCGATTTATTGAAAGATTCTCCATTTGATCATCAACTCAAGATGCTGTAAGAACTCAAATATAGGCAAGAACAAACATAGAAGAGAAATACAGAATATAGAATGACACAAATAAACACAATAAATGTTCTGTGTAATTCCATCATAAACAACATGTTGAATGTGTTACAGAGACAAACATATAAATCAAATAAATGGAGAAACTTATTTCATTGGCTGTTAATTACCAAAGCAGAACTGAAATCTTGGATTTTGTAACATCTTGTGACTTCAGATGAGCAGCACGACTCGATAAGAGACTTTTCATGTGGACAATCTTTTATCGAGTCTTTTGAGTTTTTATTGTTGTAATAAAAGTCACAGATAAACGTCTCGGGTTACATGTGTAACCCTTGTTCCCTGAAAAAGGCGGAACGAGATGTTGCGCTGCTAAGCGCTAGGGGAACAACTCTTGCTGTGAGCCAAGCTGAAATAATGTGTGAAACACGTCAATGAACATTGACCGGAATTTATAGCCTCGGCTGATGTAATCATTAGATGCACCTGAGGCCAGGCTATAAATGGATACGTCACCAGGTGTCGTCAGATACTTCTTTTTGAAGAGCAGTCCTGGGACGTCCCAGTGCGGCAAAGCAGCGCAACATCTCGTTCCGCCTTTTTCAGGGAACAAGGTTTACACATGTAACCCGAGACGTTCCCTTTACAAAAGGCTTCACTACGATGTTGCGCTGCTAAGCGCTAGGGGAACGCAATACCCACGCCGCCGCACTTGGGGCTGTCCGGACCCCTACGGTTGTGCAGTGTACTCACAAAAACGCGAGAGGTCTCAGACATGAGCTTCAGATGTCGACTCAAGGGCATAAGAGCCCGGAGTAGCATAAACATCTAAACCATTCAATTTTGATGAATGTGTGCGGAGAGGACCAACCTGCCACATCACAAACTTGTTCAGGCATGAGCTGAGATGTCGACTCAAGGGCATAAGAGCCCGGAGTAGCAAAGCATCTAACCCATAAAGTTCGATGAATGTGTGCGAAGAGAACCCTGTCGCAACACAAACTTGTCATAAAAACTGATGAATGTGAGCGGAGAGGACCAGCCTGCCGCATCACAAACCTGTTCAGGCATGAGCTGAGATGTCGACTCAAGGGCATAGGAGCCCGGAGTAGCAAAGCATCTAACCCATAAAGCTTGATGAATGTGTGCGAAGAGAACCCTGTCGCACCACAAACTTGTCATAAAAACTGATGAATGTGAGCGGAGAGGACCAGCCTGCCGCATCACAAACTTGTTCAGGTATGAGCTGAGATGTCGACTCAAGGGCATAAGAGCCCGGAGTGCAGAACATCCAAACTAAAAAAGTCCAATGAATGTGTGCGGAGAGGACAACCTGCCGCATCACACACTTGTTTAGGCATGGGCTGAGATGCCGACTCAAGGGCATAAGAGCCCGGAGTAGCAAAGCATCTAGCCCACAAAGTTCGATGAATGTGTGCGAAGAGAACCCTATCGCAACACAAACTTGTCATAAAACTGATGAATGTGAGCGGAGAGGACCAGCCTGCCGCATCACAAACTTGTTCAGGTATGAGCTGAGATGTCGACTCAAGGGCATAAGAACCCGGAGTGCAGAACATCCAAACTAAAAATGTCCAATGAATGTGTGCGGAGAGGACAACCTGCCGCATCACACACTTGTTTAGGCATGGGCTGAGAGGCCGACTCAAGGGCATAAGAGCCCGGAGTAGCAAAGCATCTAGCCCATAAAGTTCGATGAATGTGTGCGAAGAGAACCCTATCGCAACACAAACTTGTCATAAAAACTGATGAATGTGAGCGGAGAGGACAAGCCTGCCGCATCACAAACTTGTTCAGGCATGAGCTGAGATGTCGACTCAAGGGCATAAGAGCCCGGAGTAGCAAAGCATCTAACCCATAAAGTTCGATGAATGTGTGCGAAGAGAACCCTATCGCACCACAAACCTGTCATAAAAACTGATGAATGTGAGCGGAGAGGGCCAGCCTGCCGCATCACAAACTTGTTCAGGTATGAGCTGAGGTGTCGACTCAAGGGCATAAGAGCCCGGAGTGCAGAACATCCAAACTAAAAAGGTGCAATGAATGTGTGCGGAGGGGACAACCTGCCGCATCACAAACTTGTTTAGGCATGGGCTGAGATGTCGACTCAAGGACATAAGAGTCCGGAGTAGCAAAGCATCTAACCCATAAAGTTCGATGAATGTGTGCGAAGAGAACCCTATCGCAACACAAACTTGTCATAAAAACTGATGAATGTGAGCGGAGAGGACCAGCCTGCCGGATCACAAACTTGTCCAGACATGAGCTTGAGATGTCGACTCACGGGCATAAGAGCCCGGAGTGGCAAAACATCCAAACTATAAAAATCCAATGAATGTGTGCGGAGAGGACAACCTGCCGCATCACAAACTTGCTGCAGAGGGAGACCTCTAGCCAAGGTTTTAGAAGAGGAGAGCCCTCTGGTAGAGTGCGCCCTGAAACCTACTGGCGAAGCTTGACCGCGCGCCTCGTAGGCCCGGGCAATAATGAGGGTGCCTCTTTGAGGGCACCCCGCCCACCAAGCCGTGGCAAACCGCAGTGGCCACATAGAACCTGGCAGTGGCGAGGCAAGTGCCCGCTGACAGTTCTTTCTACAGAAAATCCAGAACTGAAACAAACTGGCAGTTAGCTGGTTCTGTAATAAGAACTTTAGTAGAAGGAAACGCATGCAGGTGCATTTGCGTTACTACGTTCAGCCCCTCCCAAGGGCAACTCAGGGAGCAGTAGAGGAGACATTGCGCTATCAACAGAGGCGAAGAGGTCCTCTTCTGCCCTGTAAAATCTACCCAGATCAGTTCCAAGTGGAGGGAGCCCTAGCACTTGAAATGGTCTCGATAATCTCAAGAGAAAACCCCGTGAACCTCATTTGGTACCCTTAGGGGCCAGACATGAAAGGTTTCACAATTCGGGCCGGGGATGAAATATCGTCCCGTGCCTGAGACAGAAGGTCCCTCCTGTCCGGAATCGCCCAAGGCGAGCCGTCGAGGAGAGATATAATTTCTGAGAACCAAATCCTGTTCGGCCAGTGAGGCGCTATCAGTAAGAGGCAAGACCCTTGCTGGCGAACTCTGGCTAAGACTCCCTGGAGCAGAGAAACCGGGGGAAAAGCATACCGACACATTCTGGGCCATGTATGTGCCATCGCGTCCAGACCCAGGGGGGCTGGGTGACTCAGAGAGAAGTAGAGGGGACATTGCGCAGTCTCTTGAGAGGCGAAGAGGTCCACTTCTGCTCTGTAAAATCTCTCCCAAATTTGTTGTACTACCTCGGGGTGGAGTTTCCACTCGCCCCTCGGTATGTTCTGTCTGGACAGCAAATCTGCTCCCACATTTAGGCGTCCAGGGATATAACTGACCTGAGTGACAGGAGTTTACCCTGGGCCCTAAGGAGAATCCGACGTGTCAGAAATACAGCTGACAAGAACGTGGGTCTCCTTGATGATTTATGTAAGAGGCTACCGCTGTATTGTCCACCCGCACCAAGACATGGCAGCCTCAGGAGTAGGTATTTCAGGGCCAGAAATAAAGCCATCAACCCGAGACAGAGACTGTGACAACCGAGCTGACGACCCTCCTATCCCCTTAAGCTGGACGACCACTTAAGGCCGCTACCCCGCCCGTCAGGGAGGCGTCTGTTGTTAGCAGTCTGCGACAACAAGACGCACCTAGAGTGGGACCCAAGGCAGAAAACCGGGGTCTGAACCACATAGAAAGGGAACGAAGCCTGAGGTGCGTAACCCTATTTAGCCCAGGGGTTTTGGCCCTTGGAAGAAATCCCCTGGCTTTTGGCCACAACAAAAACGGTCTCATGAGCAGAAGGTCCAGAGGGGTCACCGTGGACGCGTTCGCCCTGAGACCTGGAAATCATTGATATTGATAACAGTGCAACCTTGACCTAGCCTGACTTTGCTCAGGGTGATCTGAATGGACTCAATCCTAGCGGGAGACAGTTGTGCCCGCATTGAGATTGAACTCCATACGATGCCCCGATAGACAGTGTTCTGAGTGGGAGAGAGGACGCTTTTCTTGGCGTTGAGTCTCAACCCCAGAGAAACAGATGAGCTAAGACGATGTCCCTGTGCTGAACTGCCAGTTCCTGGAACTGCGCTAGGATCAGCCAGTCGTCTACGTAATTCAGAATGCAGATGCCCCGGAGTCCCAAGGAGCCAGCCTACATCATGCATTGTGAATGTGCGGGTAAAAAGGGCTAGGCTGAGTGAAAGAACCTGACCCTGGAAGACTTCGCCCGGAAGTGAACCTCAGGAACTTTCCATGTTGTGGCAGAACTTCTAAATGAAATATAGAAGTGCGTCATAAGATCGATGGTGACCAGCCAAACGAGTTGTAGGGCTTGAGACACGACCGTCTTGACAGGCATCATCTTGGACTTGAACACCCACGGGTAGTTCAAGCTTTAAGATCTAAGCCAGATGCCACCCCTCACCCTCCACGGGAAACGGGAAGTATTTAGTGTAATAACCTAACTCTCTCTCTGGAAGGGGAACACATACCATGGCCCCTTTAACCAGGAGATTGAATTGTTATTTTTTTGTTTTTTTTTTACACAAAAAGAAATCCGGTTTACGGTAGTGAGAACACGCCGTTGAAACACGGAAAAGTGGCGAGAGAATTAAATCCTGTCGCCCTTATAAGACCCACAGAAAAGAATATATCCGGCAGAAGTTTCCACGCTGCCAGGATCTCTGAGATGGGTATTATATTTTAACACTTCCTGTTGAGGGGTTGTCGGGTGTTTCGCGTCCTGAATAAAATGCAGGAACAGTGAAAACACCCAATTTTGACGGAAGCCTCTGCAACCCGAAACACCAAGAGGTGGCGGGAATGGAGGGGCTTCGAGGGGGTACCGGGAGGGGTGAAGTGAAGCACGCGCCCCAACCCGAGGGAGCTACCCCCTAATCTAGGCGCAAGACCATCAGGGTTTTCTCTTACTAGAATTTATAGTCCTGAGGTCTTGCTTCGGGGGCTGGTGAGGGCGGCGAGACTGTCCCCAATCCCTAGGAGGAGGAGCACGACTCGCCACGCTTTGCTTTTGAGCCTCCCTTCAGTCAGGACCGAGGTGGGTCTGAGGCTTGCTCGTCAAGCGCAGAACTCACACTCAGGTCATCCAGGAGGTCAGCCTGGTATGCCTGAAAAACAGCATAGTGTGCAGAGCAGCACCAGCCTGACCTGCTGCTTGATAAGCCCTTCCCACTAAAGTGGAGGTTGTCCTACAAGGCTTTGAGGGGAGAGAGGGCTTCTTAAGAGACGATGCCGAGCCCGGCGAGAGATAGCCCGCAAGCGTCTCTTCGACCGGCGGCATCACTGAATACCCCCGTGCCTCAGCACCCACGATAGTCGAATATAATGACGTCGAGGGTATGAGAACACGGGAAGAATATATATATATATATATATATTTATATATATATATTATTATTTTTTTTTTTTTTTTTTTTTTTTTTTTAGGGGTTCTCCATGAGCGAAAAAGCTCTTCATGGAGGTTATCAAAGAAAGGGAAGGGACCCATGAGGCGTTCCCTTTCTTAGACTAGAAGATAAAATCTATCCCCTAATTTGGAGCGTTTGGGGGTCTCTTTTCAGCGTGGCCAGTCCAATCTGGCAACCGCACAAGTAACAACATCGAGCAATTCCTCCGTAGATTTTTTATCGCGGACGGAAAGCTCGGAGGCGGAAGAGAATCGCGATCCACCTCATGATCCGAAGAAGCGTCGGAGCAGCTTCGAGATCATGTGGAGGACCAGCTGGGTTTGGGGAGAGAGTGAGAGAAAGGGATCAACCCGTCTCTTGCTCCTCAGCCAAATCCATGCACGAGCCTGCTGACTCCCGGAAGCAAGCGAGGCGAGCACGACGCACTCTGCCTGTTAAAGCAAATCGCAGTGCTCGCACCCACCCTGCTGCAACGCGAGAGCAGCGTGCTCTTACCCCCAAACAAACAGCAAAAACTGATGTGTGCCGTCTTCAGCTATAGAGCGAGAAGAGGGGAACACGCACCGTTTGCTTTCAGTCATTCTCTCTCTTTTTTTTTTTTAGAAATATATATATATAATATTTTCCAAACAGAAGAGAAAAGAACAATGTTCACTGCACACTGTCTAACTGATTATATCTCCTAACAGAGGAAAGAAAGTTTTGACAGCGTGTGTGAAACACACAGAAACAGAATCGCTCTGAAAAAAGAGTTTTTGACGACACCTGGTGACGTATCCATTTATAGCCTGGCCTCAGGTGCATCTAATGATTACATCAGCCGAGGCTATAAATTCCGGTCAATGTTCATTGAAGTGTTTCACACATTATTCAGCTCGGCTCACAGCAAGAGTTGTTCCCCTAGCGCTTAGCAGCGCAACATCGTAGTGAAGCTTTTTGTAAAGGGAACAGTTCCTTCCAAACTGGCTTAAATCTACCAATTAAAGATCTGTTATTTCTTTAACACAAAACTATTAGAAACATATTTATGTAATCATAAATAAATCTTAAATTGATCTTGATGTCAGCTACAGTGTTATTAAAATAAAACTTTAAACAAATTAAACCATGAAATTATTAAAGTTAACACTTAATGTCATAAACACCAGCACACAAACAAATCTACAAACACAACACTGTGGAATATTGAGGAATAGGAATATTTTTACTGACATTCATTCTATGAAATGTTTCCTAAAATATTAAATTACCTGAAAAATAGAAGAAAATAAAAATAATTATGTATCAGAACTTCAACACATGAAATTGTTTCGAGTTTGAGAAATTAAAGTTTGAGGCAGTTAAAGGGAAAGTTCACCAAAAAAATCAAATTCTCTCGTCATTTATTCCCCCTCATGATATCTCAGGTGTGTGTGACTTTATTTCATTCTTCACTTGAAGAAAAATATAAAAATATCTTTAATTTGTAGATATTTTCAGAACATTTCTAAAATCCAAATCAGTTTAATTAAGACATAATCTGTGACATTTACACAGCATCAAATAAACGTAATAAAAAAATAAATCTTTAAATCTCGCCTTCCTCATGTTGCATTTGACTGTCACTCATTGTTAAAGATGACATGCAGGTGTCGCGAGCGCTGCGCATCACGAGCACATCAGAAGTCCAGCACGAGCGCAACATATACAGACATGTCCGAGTCTGAACCTTTATTTCCGCCGCCACAGAAGTTGTAGTCCGCTGTCTGGGATTACTTGGCAATGTAAAAGACCCACAAGGCACATCAATGTTGATGGTTACTCAGTCTGTAAAGTCAGCCACAAAAAAGTATCGGCTCAGGCGGGAAACACTTCAAACCATAAGCACATCTCTGTAAGTGGAAATACAGTACACAGGATAATAAATGATGTTTCACAAAAACACCAGATTCAATGTAGTTTTACATGATTTGTAATGACTAGTTCAGCTAAAGTTATGTTTATACTTTCTGTCACATTCACAAATGCAGCAAATGGATTTAAAACCTTGTTCAACTTTATGATGTGCAACTGTTCTTTTGCAGCGCAACAGCAGGCCAATGTGTTTGATAATATTAATAATCTGTTTATTTGTAAAACATAGTAATAAATAGGGCTAACAAAATTTGGTGTTCAGGAAATTGACATTGGCAATATGCATGCAAGAAACTGACAGAAACGGTGGCAGAAATTGTCAGTATTGGCAGGGCCGGCTCTGTAAATCTGGGGGCCCTAAGCAGGAAATTTTGGGGCCCTGCCTTGCAGTGAATAATGGAGTTTTGCCACCGCAAACCAGTAACTGTATACAATCTAACCCCAATTTAACAAATCTTCAATAAAGTTGTTGCATATACTACAGGTGTTGCTGGAGTCTCGATCTTTGAACTTCTTTTCCCTTTTCCACACTTTAAAAAGAGGGAGAAGTTAGACCAGTAATTTCTTTGCTTCCTTCTAAAGTGATTTAAACATTCTTGCATTGATGTATCAAAGAGATTACAAATTCTACAAAAGATTCAAGTTTGAGTTGGTATTTATTTTTTTATATATTCCAACTACAAAAACACTATTTCAGCGAACAATCATTAGCCAAAAAAATGTGCATATAAAATGCAATGAATGATAAATTAATTAATCAAATAAATAAGCAAATAATATAAATAAGAAAAAAGGAAGAAAATAAGTCTAAACCCCCCCAAAAAACACAAACTTTCACTTCACCCCATCTGCTTTTTATTCCCTGTTCCTTCTAATGAATTTTTCTCTCAGAATGTGTGTCTTCTTGCTTTTTGAGATGCAAAGTCCTCTATAATGTCATCATAGGACATCTTGCATCCAACCTGGTGGTTGACACTGATGATTGACAGACCACTGAGGCGTTCTTGTGCCATGGAGGACCTTAGGTACGTTTTTATAAGCTTCAGCAACATTATCCATTGTGGTATGCCGCTCGCTGTGCTCTACTGAAACAGCAGTAGAGTCACCTCCTCCAGCTGTTGAGATTATAATATAATCATTAATACAGTATTCAGATTAGATAAAACACATTCATCTTAAATTAATATAGAAGTACAATAAGACAACATATTGAATTGTGATTATAAAACAAAAAATTGTATTGGCTAGAGGACAATTAGCTATGTTGAAGTTGCACACAAAACTATTCAAAAGAAAGGTAGTGGGACATATTTACTTGTGTCATCTCTGGTGTCAGCCTCCTGAGATGTTTCTCCACGACCACCAAAATATTTAAGAATGGCTCCTCCTGAGAAAGTGAAATTTAGTTTTTTATATTGTGAGCAGAAAATAATGTTAAAAGTAAATTAAAAGAAATCAAAGGTTAAATGATATTATTTAATTATTGGTTGATTAACTCATTTCATAAGTTCATATTTTAAACCTTCACAGCATGGATTGAGACATTTTTCACCTTTTATGATTACATACAGTAATACATTCTTACCTAAAATGTACCACAAATCCATTTTGCTTTTAGATATCTTGTATCGATCATCATTCAATAATGTTTCAGAGAGGACACAGAGTGTTTTAGCTTAACAATATATAAAATATTTCATATTAGTATATAGATTAAAGTTTATTAATAATCTTTAATTACATATTCAATAAAGACCAGAAGAAAAAGCTTGTATTTAACCGCTTTATTTTAAACTTCATTTTGATTTTGACTGTCAAATTATTGCCCTTTCTCTTCTTTTTACTTTCTTTCTCTCTAATGTTTAATAATCAAACTATTTTTATTGTAATAAGTGTCTATTGAGACAAGTTTTTTCTTTCCCAGAACTAGTGTAGGTGGGTCATGTAACGTTAACTGTTAAAAAGAAAATGCATTCATAGGAGCTGGGTCTGTCTCTTCGCGGTCTGTAGCCCAGAGCTGGGCCTGACGGCTGGACTGGACCATAACGTTACTGCAAGCAAGCAATGTTGATTCAGCATAATTGACGGACAGCTACCGACTTTTTCATTAGTTACTCTGTCTCTATTACAGTAATGACTAAACATCAACTTGCAAATTAAATAAGTAAAGATAAAGTAATAATAACTAACAGTTTAAGGACGTGTCCGTTATTATTAGGCCTGAGTCGCCTGGCGTAACGTTACCAAGCCTTAACTTAAATTACATTATTAAAAATTACCTTACCTTGCATATGTCTCTTCTCATCATCATCCTTCTTCTTTTTCCTTTTTTCTGCACCCGATGGATAGACTCGTTTCATTTTTCAAAGTTCATTCGGTCAAATTTCAAAGTTCAGGGAAGACAACGATTTGACAGTTGGTTGTTGACTTAAACCCTTCTTTTACTGTCTATGCTTAAACCGCGGCGACGCCGGCGACTACCATCTGTAGTTAGGGGGCCCCCTAGTGGCGGCGGGGCCCTAAGCAGCCGCTTAGTTCGCTTATAGGGAGAGCCGGCTCTGCTTGTGAGTTTTGGTTTGTTTAGCAGCAGTTCAGTACTCACCTGTCAAGAACTGTTGATGTTCCTCTTTACTGACTAGAATATCACCTACAAAATACTTCACAATGAATTTATTGATTGTTTCAGACGATTCAGTGGAACAAAAACTGTCAAACTTTTTCTCAGTTTCTGTAAGTGTAAGTTCCTGCTCTTTTCACAAAATTGAACCTGTTTTACTAGTTTCACTTTCGCTTTCTCGGAGTTTAATGGCGGAGTTTTACTTGAATCCGGAAACACAAGTTCAGGCGTTTATTTACTTCCCGCCTCTTTGAAACTGTCCTCGCGTTCCGCCGCTGAACAACTGCGAATAAACATCCCGTCTCATTTGAAGAAATGTAAGATGAAGTATTTACAAACTGACGTTAATCTTGAACAACGCCATCAAACTGGAGAGTAGCCCAGATACAACGTCGTTCGCCATCTTGTTTTGGAGTGAATGTGTCACATGACTAGAAACGCGTCATCGTTTTCGAAAGCATCCGTTTTCACAGTCCACACTACAACGCGAAAACGGCGTTTTCAAAAAGATCAATTTTCAAACGTTGGGACATCAGGACTTTATGTACTTCAGTTTACTCAAAAAACAAACAATAAACAAGCCTATATCTTATGTTCTGTGTCAAAGTCTTCAGCTTAATTGATTTCTGTTTGCTATCTGTGTCCCACTTCTTCTGCTACGATTCCCTCACTGCCGTTCTTCCATTTGGCCTCATCTTTTCCAAACTTTCATTATTTCATTGTCCTTTAATTTCAACTCTCTCTTTGCATCCCATCTGCTATCTCATCACCCTCCACACCAACATCAGCAGCAACACAACACAACTGTACATTAATTACAACTCTTTGTATTCTCAGCATTATCATAAATATCTCCATCAATAAATCATCTCTTAGTGCGGTAAAGTTGTTTTTATATTGGACATTCGTTAGACATTCGGCAGGCAAAGTTAGGGAGTGTCTCTAAAGTGTGAAACAGACTAAGGCCGGTGAAAAACAGATTACTCTGTGGCTATAAAACATGTGTAGCTTTATCAAGATGTAACTTAATATCGTCAAACAAGTTAAGCAGAAATATATGGTAGAAAAAATCCAACATTTAAAGCCATAAATGGCTTATTCCCTAGGATACGTAATGATGTTATAACATCAATTATTATACCATGAATTGAATAAAAGGTTATAATCAGCAATGTGCGTTCATATGTGGCTTTATTTAAATATATGAGTGTTTGAAAACCATGACTCGTAACTAGAATTACGTGCTAGAGACGTCAAACATGATGATGTAAAAGAATCGGTTAATGAACCGATTCATGGAAACGAACTGTCTGAAAGAACCGGTTCATGGAAATGAATTGGATTTCTCATCACTGACTGTTCCATTCTGATCAAGTGTTGCGATAAAAAAAAACTTTCTTTCTTTGTCATCATTATCAAGTTAATATTATAACAAGATTTAGAAAGAAATATGAACTATAGTTATTAGCTACAGCAGTTAATCTCTTCTGTTTAATATGATAACGTTAGCATTCTTTTGTTGTTGTTGTTGTTGTTTACACACGTGTCATATTTCATCTCATGCATGCATTGACAGTTGTCTCCTTGGTAACCAAGTATCACTAACCTTTAATAAAACTTTTTCGGCTGCAAAAACTGTTGTTCAACTGAGTAACAATAAATATTCCTGCAATAAATATTAAAATAATGTATGTATATTTCACTCTTTATAGCATTGGGCTTTATTCTGTCACAAATGAGTTACAGTTTAGGGGAGACGTTCACTAGTTCACACTGGGAATTTGTCACAAGGGCAAGATCTCAGTAACTGTAAGATTATAAATCAATTCAATTACACAAATGTTTATTATTAATCAACAGTTAGTCAACTTATCAGATGTTTCACTTCTTGCTCTATTATATGATGTAACGTAACACATTTCATATTGTAGAGCATTGTGCAAAACACATTTGACAAAATAAAGGTTGTAATCAGGGGCGTGTCTAGGGGGAGGCTGGGGGAGGCAGTGCCTCCCCTAGGATAAGCTCTGCCTCCCCTGAGAATTTGAGAAATAATCTGTCCATCTGATGATAAATTACAATTTAAAAGTGTATTGTTTTGTGCATATTTTTCCATCGCTAGCAGATGAGTGAGGTCTGACACAACAAAAATCCAGTTTGGCGCTGTTTCACAGTGCGCGCGAGCTCGGCGTACACGCTCAGAAAAACTGCATTATGTCAGAACAGAACGCCAATGAAATGTTTACCTGGCAGAGCTTTAAAGCACGAGCAAACGATGAACTTTTGTGATTGCGAATAAGTGCAGTGTCCTGTGAGTGTAACTCTACCGCTGCATTAACATATGATGTGAATGTACGTGGAGTTTTCGGGGACTGATCGAGGTGCCAGAACTGCAGCTGATATGTGCGGCGATGAGAAAGCAGTGTGCAGTGCACTGTATGCGGCGCACGAGCAGCGCCAGATGCTTTCACATATGCTGCGTTACTTTGTAGGCTAACTGATCCGCGGCTGTACTGTACCAGAAACACATAGGCATACTCACTATTTTTTTATTTCAAATCCAGAAGTTATCAACAACTTTTATTTAAAAAAAAAAAGTTTTGTCTGCATTGCGATTCTCTTTGTACACATATACACTCTTTAATAGACG
This sequence comes from Xyrauchen texanus, assembly GCF_025860055.1. Classification (NCBI taxonomy): domain Eukaryota; kingdom Metazoa; phylum Chordata; class Actinopteri; order Cypriniformes; family Catostomidae; genus Xyrauchen; species Xyrauchen texanus. The sequence continues at coordinate 5,960,463 of NC_068285.1, forward strand.
TATTCACGTTAAAACCCAATTTAATCAACGTATTCAATGCATTACTTTTATACAGATGTATATATTCATTTGCTCGAGCAATTAAGTGGAAAAATATTTAACCATGTATTTATATTAAAATCGCAAACATTTTAAATTAAAACTTAAAATTGACAAAAAGAGCAGACTCCTACCTTTTCTTTTGCATTTAAATTTTAATACAATAAATCTTGCATTTCACAAAGAACTTGTTTTTCCACCTCCACGAATGAGACTAGAGTCGTTCATTATCCCGCCTTGTTGAGGTACATTTTAGTTTTCCTTGCTTTACCCCGGTCTTAAAGTAAAAATGAGACTGTGAAAAACAGTAGTATTTAATTAAATACATTTATCTAAGTCTATTTTGACTATAGGTCTCAAAACTCCTCCAGTAGCCCCTTAAATAAAAAACAAACAGTCCTAACTAGAACGTTCATTAAAAAAAATGCCGCATTCTCACCCCTCTCCGGAGATCAATGCTGCATTCAAGGAAGAGAGATTTGGTCATTTTGGCACACGAAAAGAAAATCACAAAAGGTCTGGACATGAATCAGTTTGTTTCTGAATTTGCCAAGACTAGCCGCAGACTGGTCCTGTAGATAGGATACACTGGATGTACTACAATAGTTCACAAAAAGGGTAAAATAATAAAAAAAATAAAAAAATTATTTAAGTTATGTTGCCTCTGCTAATCATATCATAATTTCAATTCTAATAGTTTCACAAAAATAGCTTTTATTTCAACTCTCTAGGTCTCCTGACCCCCTGTAGCCTAATATGTTATGTTTTCTTTTATATAGGCCTGTTTACATTTACATTTATTCATTTAGCCGACACCTTTATCCAAAGCCACTTACAACCAGAGAATAACATTAAAATACTGTTCTCATACCGTTCAAACGAGCATATCAAACATGTTTACCTGGGTCCACATTCACAAAGAATCTTATAAGAGGCTACAAGTATCAACTTTAGACTCCTAATGTGTTTTACTAAGAGTAATTCACGAAGCATTTTAGCCCTAAAAGTAGCACCTAAGTCTGGAACAGCTTAGAAGAAGAAACAAATGAATGTACCTCTTGTCTATACAAACGTGACTTCAGATTCATTTAAACTCTCTCGTCTCGGTTGCCTACTCGTGTAGCACGTCTTCTCACAAGCAAACACCTGTCACTCATCACCAGGCAATCACCGCGATCTGATATATGAATCTGTCAATAATAATAATAATAATATCATCATCATATTATTAATGTTGACCTGGTTTAACTCACTTTTATGTGATAGCCCTATTGTCTAATAGGGGCCCTGTGCCTATCTCTGGGTTCCTGGCTTAGAAAAAGATATGCACTAAAACAGATTGTGTGTAGTATAGCTTCATTTTGCGCCGATTTTTTCAATTGTTTATGTTGCCCCCCAAACAAGCCAAATGCCCCCCCGAACATGATATCCTGGTAACCCTTCTGGATCAACCCGACTCTTGCTCCTCAGCCAAATCCATGCAAGAGCCCCACGAACGATCTTTTTTTTTTTTTCGTGAGTGCTGACTCACGGAAGCAAGCGAGGTGAGCGCGAAGTTAAAGCAAAATCGCAGTGCTCGCACCCGCCCTGCTGCAACTCGAGAGCAGCATGCTCTTACCCCCAAACAAACAGCAAAAACTGATGTGTGTCGTCTTCAGCTATAGAGCGAGAAGAGGGGAACATGCACCGCTTGCGGCCTTCAGTCATTCTCTCTTTTTTCTTTTCTTTTCTTTTGTTGAAATATATATATAATATTTTCTAAACAGAAGAGAAAAGAGAACAATGTTCACTGCACACTGCCTAACTGATTCTAACTCCTAACAGAGGAAAGAAAGTTTTGACAGCGTGTGTGAAACACACAGAAACAGAATCGCTCTGAAAAAAGAGTTTTTGACGACACCTGGTGACGTATCCATTTATAGCCTGGCCTCAGGTGCATCTAATGATTACATCAGCCGAGGCTATAAATTCCGGTCAATGTTCATTGAGGTGTTGCACACATTATTCACAGCTCGGTCACAATTAGGGTTGTTCCCCGTAGCGCTTAGCAGCGCAGCATCATAGTGAAGCTTTTTGTAAAGGGAACACTGCTGGGAGGGGCCGCTGCTGCTCCTGCCTGCAGGTGTGTGTGTGTGTGTGTGTGTGTGTGTGTGTGTGTGTGTGTGATGTGCCGAGCTGATGTGCCGATGTGCGCCCCTGCGCAGAGACGCGGGGGGGGGGCTTCAGAACTCCTGACCTGATATTTAGATACACTATTCAATAAATATATTTGTTTGACAGGGAAGCTGTGCGCAAACAGGAATGTATATTATTTTTCAAAAATTTAAAAAAAGCACCCCAGAAAAAAGGCCAGGAATAAAAATGGATTACTTATAGTTTTCTCTGCTCAATAATCTGAGATAGGAGAAACAATAATTACACACTTCTGCTTTAAACAAAGTTCATGAAAATATCATTTGTCTTTTGTCTTTAACTGCTGTATAATATATGATGTGGACATTTCACTGAACATGTTAATTTTAGGACAGCAGATGATGAATGGGGAAATGAAGCCTCGTAAAGTGTTTCTCTGATTGTTCTGGGACAGTTACTTACTGTTACTTACAGTTACTTCTGATGTAATTGTGTTAAATACTTTAGAATAATTCTATATAAAACTATAGTGAATAAAAAATTAAATGTAACGTCTAATGTTAAAATGTATGTTTTCTAATTTAATGCCGCACCTTAAATTCAAGCTCTGATTTGTCACGATTTTGGGCTTTTATCCATAATCTCCATTAAATTCCCAAACGTCCCCACAATTCTTTATGACTTCATTGCAAATTTCCAGGACTGGAAAGTAAAGGACAGGACAAGAGGACATTACACAAAAGGAACGGAGAGAGGATAGAAAAGGGAGAGGACAGAAGGGTAAAGGAAAGAAGAGATGAAACAAGGGGGAGAGCAAAGTGGAGAAGACAAATTCAAATTAGTTTAAGCGCGCGAGGGAGGAAAGCAACAAGTAACAAAAAAATGTCTGTCAAAGTCACCGGGCGGGGGTTCAAGCGCGGTGGAATCGATAAAAGTAGCTAGTTAACAGGTGAAAAATGTCCCATCGAACAGTTTAAAACAACGTTTTTCACTTCTCACAAACAGCCCCTCAATGGAAAAAAGGAATAATAAAAATGTAACAAGCGAACAAATGTCTGTCGAACTGGTTAAAACAAACTTTCCAACTTCTCACCAACAGCTCCTCGAATTCGCACACACTTTTGCAACTCCTCAGCAGCTAACCGGCGTCAGAGACGTTAGTGTGGGGCGGGTCTTCATTAAGGAGCCAATTTTACAATTTTTGTTTGATGCATTTTTTCAAAAGAGACATACCACAAACGAATAATTTACTATTTTCAAAAACAACGTTTTTCAATAAAATACCGGCTGCCTTATCACCCTGCGGCTAGTGCCTGGTTGCCCACTAAAGCTAAGCAGGGTTGAGCCTGGCCAGTACCTGGATGGGAGACCTCCTGGGGAAAACCAAGGTTGCTGCTGGAAGTGGTATTAGGGAGGCCAGCAGGGGGTGCTCACCCTATGGTCTGTGTGGGTCCTAATGCCCCAGTATAGAGATGGGCACACTATACTGTAAAAAAAGCACCGTCTTTCGGATGAGATGTTAAACTGAGGTCTTGACTCTCTGTGGTCATTAAAAATCCCTAGGGCACTTTATCGTAAAGAGTAGGGGTTTAATCCTGGTGTTCTAGCCAAATTCCCCCATTGGCCCCTATCTATCATGGCCTACTAATAATCTCCATCCCTGAATTGGCTACATCACTCTACCATCTCCTCTCCACCAATAGCTGGTGTATGGTGGGTGTTCTGGCGCACTATGGCTGCCGTCGCATCATCCAGGTGGATGCTGCACACTGGTGGTGGTTGAGGAGATTCCCCCTATACTATGTAAAGTGCTTTGAGTTTGAGAAAAGTGCTTTATAAATGTAAGTTGTTGTTGCTAATCGCATTTAAAATATCAATATTCGATTATATAATCAATCTCGGTCAGTGAATATTTTAGCTTTATTGATTTTGCTTTAAAAATGTTATTCATTTATTGAAACATGAAAAACTCATGAAAAGACATTTCTAAATTCAAATTGCACTTTATACGAAAGGAAAAAGCAAAACAAATACCGAAGTAATAAAAACATCCTCTATATAACCACCTCCCCAAATCCAAACATTTACAGTCTTGGCTCCATTTGCCATCAAGTATCCGTATGCAGCAACAGGTGAAAAATTACTAGCATACAACTTAAGAAAATATAATAAAGTGTGTTTCTTCAAACAGCATTTCTTGTCATGTGTCACTCCGAGACACCATTTGCAGGTAGATGAGCAAAATTACTCGTGCATGAAATGCATTTGGAGAGGAGCTCGCGAACTGGATTGAGCATTTTGCGGGTGCTATCACTCTGATTGCACATAAAAAATAATCTTAACAGCTAAGATCAATGGTTATTGGGAAACGAGTCCCAGAACTCTATGCATGTGCTTGTATTGCTTTTGTGCAGCGGTATAGAAGCTGATCAGCAGTCTGGGGTTGTGTCTGATACAAGTATAGCAATTGTACACATTATTGTGATACAGTACTGGACTACAAAATAGAAAGTGATTTGTAAAGGCCCACTGCATCATTTGGCTTCCCGATATTATGGGGTTATGTATTACCATAAACCTCTATATGACTCGAACACAAATGTTTGTACATGCCTTTGGAACAGCACAGATGTGATTATATTATGACTTTTCTTCATTATTATGAAGTAACTGTTTCATTTGTTTTCATGTCTGACATCAGTGACGTCAGTTTTTGCAGCTCTGCCAAGTTTTGTTGAAAGCACCAAAGTTTATTTTATTTTAATGCCAGTGGAGAACCCAGAAATGTGTTTAAATTATATTTGAGGTCCCTAGATATTTATTGGGGTATTTTTGTGTTTGGAGACATATATTAACTGTGTATTATTCTGTGTGCATCTGCATATGTAGTGCATGTATTAATGTGTATGTATGTATTCTCTTACATATAGAAATTGATGATATTGAAATATGGTTATTGATAATAAAGTTTGTGTAGTATTTGTTCTGTTTTTATGAGCCAGTTAAGATAAGGTAAAATAATAATTAAACATTGTGCTAATTCTAAAATGGGATAGAAATGAAATGAAATGTGGATTGTGTAGACTTGTGAAAAGTTCAAACTGTTCAAATAAGAAAAACAAGGAATGAATTAAGGAAACCATAAGCATGTAAAATATATTGTTTAAATACATTTGCATAAATAAATTAAACATATTGGTGAAATATATGGTCATAACATACAATATTATATAAATAATAATCATATACATCGTATTAATATATGTCAATATACTCATTTAACACGGACAATTTCTATATGTTATAAACTTGTATCAACATATATCTGGAGATATGTATATATGTGATATATTGTCTTATATTTAGCATATATGACGGCGTCACTTGCGATATAGGGACATATATGTCATATATTACATTTCTGAAATATGAAGACGGAACTTCATTGAGTGAAATCGAAACATTTGAGACGCGTCTGCTGCGACTGTATTGAAGCATTTCTCCACGAGAAAACATGATCGAGATGTTGCTGTAACAGTATCATGAATCATCTTCAGTGGATTATTTACTCACAACTGGACAGAGAGATGATCTCCATTAATATTATTATACTGTTTTACTCAGTATGTGCACTCCAAATCAAGTGTGGGAAGAAACCTTTTGTGTGTGTGTGTTAATAATACTGAACAGAGACAGCTCGAAAGAGTTTTTGAAGTTTTGCTGCTTTTAGTCTATATTTATTCCCTTTAATGTCATCAATATGCTGAAGTACTTTCAGAAGAAATGATCATTTCAAATCATCAGTTTGTCTCTTGTGAGGAAAGAACCGGTCGAGACACAACAGTGCTCTGAACAGAAGTGAAGATTTACTATTCAACAGTGTCTTAAAGTCACAACAGATTTTACACACTCACGTGATTTAAGTGAGCTGACTTTCAAAGGATGAGGAGAAAATAGCTTTTGTGTTTTTATTATTATTATTTTATGCTTTGAACAACAAAACACGAGCACAATACAACATATATTTGTGTTTCAGGGAGCAAGAGGAAAAAACATTCATTCACAAACACACTTGATCTTTCATTTATACACAGATTCTGAAGACAAAGCACAGATGAACAGTTTTTACAGCTTTTCTATTTGTACTATTTTGAATAATAGAAATATAATTCTCAATTTATTTAACAACTACTGAAAAAAGGAGATTTTTGTTATAAAACTTACATTTATGAGTGTGAAATATGACTAATAAAATAAACAGATTCATTAAATAAGCTTCACTATTAACACTGTTGTCATATTTTAAATAACCAAAAATGACATTTTCCAAATGAAAGTGAATCTTTTCATTAATAAACGTGGACAGATCTTTCCAGAACTGTTTCACATCACTACAATTCCAGAAAATGTGAGACACTGTTTCAAGTGCAAAGAGCTAAAAGAGCAGTTAACATCAATGTCTTTCTGAAACTTACAAAGAAAATGTTCAACAGGGAGAATTTGTGATTTATCCTAAAAGAAATGTCTTTTATCTTATTTGGAACAAAATAACCAAACAAACACTTTCCCAATAGTGTAAGACTTGATGCAACCTCCTTTAAAAACAAAGAAGAATAGATTTATTGTTTTTGGATTGTAAAAACTCATTTGAGCACATTCTGGATCAGTTGGGTTAATTATGGGCATATCAGTCGGCTTCATTACTTTATGTCAAAATAATGTCAATGTCACTTTATTTCTAAAGCACAACTAAAACAACAGCTGTTGACCAATGTGCTGTACAGAGTCAAATAAACTGAATCAAATAAACAATCCACAGCAATACACCTCTAGCGCATATGATCACCTCACTGATTAAAAGTGATCACAAACAGATGTTTTAAGTTGGGATTTAAATGGGATATAGTCGAGGCCATTAATAGAACAGAATAGAAGAATTTAAAGACCATTAATAGAACTTTAAATTCAATTCTATAGTGTCCCGGCAGCCAGTGTACTGATATTAATGTAGGTGCAATGTGTTCCTATTCACTCCAGTTTGGAGTCTGCTGCTGTGTTTTGCACTATTTGGAGACTAGAAAGGGAAGCTTGACTAATACCTGTATAAAGTGAGTTACAATAATCGAGTCGAGACGTGATAAAAGCATGGATAGTCCTCTCAAAGTTCTTAAAACACAGGAAGGTCTTCACCTTTGGTCGCGATCTTAGATGGAAAAAAGACAAAGTACTGTCATTGTATTGAATTCAATCAGTTTCATTGATGAAATGATTTCTAGAAAGAGTTTGGAGTTGTGTTGATGTGAGATACAGTGAGTATATTTCACTCATCCAGTTGTGTGTGTGTGTCTCTGATGATCCATTTCACACACACACACTGAGGAACCAGAATAAACTCTAAATCCAGCATAGAGGGGTCGAGTGAATGTGGTGATGAGTGTGTGTAAGTGTGTGAGTGTGTGTGTGTCAGAGACGCTGTAGAAGGACAGAGTGCCGGCCGGACAGTCCACATACACTCCTACTCTCTTACAGTCGTGTGAAGGGAGACGTATGACAGTGCTGTTATTATGTCATATGAGTTCATTACGATTGTTTTTCTTATATAATGCATCCTATTTTTCCAAACAAAATCAAAAAGCATCTTATCAATCTCCTTCAATATCTCATCATCAACCTGAAGAGCCATAGCTGTATAAGTTAACCGGGATATTCCTTCAGCTTTAGAGATCAAAACTCTCCCTCTTAATGACAAGTCTCTTAAAAGCCATTGATTAAACTTCCTCCGAGTCTTTTGGATAATAGGATTCAAATGTAATGAACTTCTATTCTGATGATGCTTATTTATTGTAATTCCGAGGTATTTAACTTCTGTTTTGACTGGAATGATACAATAATATGCCACTGAACATTCTTTGACCGCATCAGTTCACACTTCTTTACATTCAAATAAACACCAGATGCTTTAGAAAACTCTTCTATTACTTTAATTGCGATGGGTATTTGGTTATCATTTTGGAGAAAGAGGGTGATGTCATCTGCTCATTGTGTTATAACTAGTTCTCTATCAGCAATAGTCCTTTAATCGTACTGGCTTTAATATGATTAGCAAGCAGTTGACTTATTATCACAAATATATATGGAGAGACAGGGCAACCCTAATCCCTCTAGATAAATTAAAACTACTAGATGTGCCAAATAACAATTTAATTGAACTGCTGCTGTTCTTATAAAGGGTTTTAATTGCCCTAATTAAGAATTTTCCAAAACCAAAATGTTGTAAGTGACTCAAAAATAAACTGATGCTCTACGGAGTCAAAGGTCTTACAGAAATCAAGAAAAAGAATAAACCCATTATCTACATTAAATTCAGGATAATCCAACATATCTCAAACTAATCTAATGTTGTTTGTAATATATTCCTCATAAAGCCAGATTGTGTTTCTTCAATAACTGAATCTAAAACAGCTTTGAGTCTTTTAGCGAATATCAGTGCAAATACTTTATAATCATTGTTCAGTAAACTAATTGGACGCCAGTTATCCAGAATAAGTCAATCCTTTTTTGGTTTGGGTATTAATGTGATTAACCCTTGATTCAAGGCAGGTGTAAGGCATTGATTACTAATACTTTCAGCAAAACATCTTCAGCAAAAAAGGGGCTAAATCTTTAGTAAATTGCTCATGAAATTCTGTGGTCAAACCGTCTGTGCCTGGCCATTTATTACTTTTTAAATGATTCATTGCCTTCATCACTTCCTCAACAGAAATTGGCGAATCACAAAGTTCATTTTCATCAATAGTTTTCACCTCTACAGAACTCAGAAAAGCATCAGATACTGTTTGAGAATAATTGGATGTATATATTTTCTTAAATTCACAACAGTAATTGGAAATGAGTTTCTGGTCCTTTGTTCCAACCCCATTCAAATGTAATTTACTAATGTTGTTATTAAGATTGTGTCTCTCTAAATTAAAGAAGGATTGTGAATTTTGTTCACCTTCTTCGAGCCAGCGTCTCCTTGATCGGACAAACGCACCTTGAGCTTTCTTTCTATATAGTTCATCTAGTTTCATTTGCAGATCTGATAATAATAATGTTTCTTCATCCAATAAGCTGTCTGGGCATTTATTTGCAAATGTTGTTATTTCAACAATAATGTTGGATTCTTCAGCTCTTTTGTGTTTGGCTATTCAGCTTAAATATTTAGTGACCTCAAATTTCAGAAGTTCCCAATTTGAACAAAATGCATCTCCTTATTGGCTTTATCCCAAAAGCTACATATCAACCAGAGATTACTTTTTACTTCCTCATATAGTAGCCATGGATTGTTAAGTTTCCAATAAGATCCTTTAGTAAAACAACTTGTATTAGAGAATTGAATATGAACACTGATAGCTTTATGATCTGTTAGAGGAGTAGAAATAATATCAACTTCCACATCATCTTTGTTAAAGCTCTCAGACAATAACCAGAAGTCAATTCTAGATTGACTAGACCCTGTTTTATTACTCCAGGTAAATTACTTTTTATGTGGAAATTTGGTTCTCCAAATATCTATAAGATTGAATTGATCCATGAAGTTTTTAAGATTGTTATTTAAAATGTCTGGTCAATCTGGTAAACGTTGAAATCAAAGTGGTATCGAGATCAGCACCGACTGTATAACTGAATAATTAAAAGTTAGAAAAATATCTTTAATTACCCATGGTAGCTGCCTAAGCGTGACATCTCTCTTATATATTTCCGGATTAACATTAATATTAAAAAACAACATAATGAATAATATATAAAACAAACTGTAAAACATGTGTGTTAAAATGTTAAATACATATTGTTCATAGTTAGAGTTCGCAGCAGCATATTGGGATCCAGTTTAACCTTGGAACTCAATTCTGAGAATCTTGAGAAAGTTTTGAAAGAAAATAATAAAAATAGTCCTTTGAAAACTCCTCTGACCCCGTAACATCAGTTCCTTCAATACATCCACGGCCCCCGACAAAGTCAGCAGATTTCCATCATCGCTTTTTTTGATTAGAGGCCACAACGTCTCCAATCTCTGTCCTCCTTCCTCAGATCCTCCTTCAACTGCATGCCTTGATTCCGGAGAAACTCGCTGCTTTTAGCCGCCTTCCATACTACATCTGTGAATCTCCTGACAGTGAACCGAATGATTGTTGGGTCGGACCTTGTCTCATTAGCACGTTTGGTTCCCAGTCGGTGAGCGACATCAAGAGCATCTGGTAGTTTCGCAGCTTCATGTGGCATCACTTCTTGGCATATGCGGATAACCTCCTCTCGCACATTCTCATGACATAAATTCATGGCAGAAATTCTTCATCTTCTTCCAGAAGCTTGTCTTGAATTATTCCGCTTTCGCAGTCATGGCCGTTATTAGTCGGCACACGTGAATCAGGTTTTCCGGAGTCACTGGCTCTTTTTTGTGCAGATTTAGGCATGTTTTCGGGTCAAAGATATAGATAAGGTACTGTACAGTGGAGCAGTAAAACATGTTAAAAATGAATGTTCTGATTGTAATTTCTGATTGGATGAGCCACATTGGAAACTGTTGTAATATAGATGATATCTGCCTGTGACAGCACATCAGTTGAACTCTATATTATATTTTCTCTCTGTTTTTATTGTTTAGTTCATCCTGTGTGCTTTTGTTCATTGTGTATTTTCTGCTTAGATGATCCTCATATTTGAGTTGGCACAGGTTTTACATCAGATGCCCTTCCTGATGCCCCCCCAGTGTCTGCAGGACTCTCACTCACACCTACAGGGGCAATTTAGAGTCTCCAGTTCACTTAACCTGCATGTGTTTGGACTTGTTGGGGAAACCGGATCACCTGGAGGAAACCCACATGAACACGGGGAGAACATGCAAACTCCACACAGAAAGACCAGTTGAGCCAGGACTCGAACCCGAGACCTTCTTGCTGTGACGGGACAGTTCTGACCTACTGACTTTTAGTGTTATTTCATGTCATGTATTATTTTTTATTTTCACCAGATGACAGAAAATACTCCAAAAGCCTGTCACAATCTCATGTTTTATATATGATTTAATTTAATATAATTAATTATTAATGCGTGTTAACCCTTAAAAGAGCAAGAACATAAAAATACCTGATCAATTAATTTATTGCTATTTTCTATTATATTATGTCCCAAATATGACATTTTCAAGTTTTTGTCTTCAACATACTTTTATTGACAATTTTCCATCATGTATCTTTAAAATTCTAATAAAAGTTTTATGGGCTTTTAAAGGCTTCATAAGAGTTGTTACATATACTTTTATATGGATGACTGTCCACTTGTTCTCTACTAAATGAGATGTGTGCAAATATAAGTTGAACTGCAAGAGAAAATAACTTGATCCAGTTGCAGAGAATCCCTGAAGCCTCTGTGTTAATTCTGTGTGTGACTCTCTTTCTGCAGCAGAACATATTTGAGGAAAAATAGTCAAATATTTCAGCTCAGTAGGTCCTAAAAATACAAGTGGTGATCAGAATTTGGAAGCTCCAGAAATCACAGACAGTCACCATAAACTGACACAACAAACTGAATTGAACAGCTGGAGATGTAATGATGACATTTATGCTGTCTGTGATTTCTGGAGCTTCAAAAGTTGCTTTGAAAGTCTCATTGTAAGGACCTGCTGAGCTGAGATATTTTACTATTGTTCTTCAAATGTGCAGAAGAAAGAAAGTCACACACATCTGTGATGGCATGAGCGTGAGTAAATTGAAGGGTGAGGGTCGAAATCCCTTGTCTCTTCAGTCATATATCAATACATATATATATATATCCTTTTATATCAATATATATCTATATTCTGTTGCTTAACTTCTTTAATAAAATGATGAATTAACTATATGCATGATCACATAATCAATTCTATTTTCTTATGCATAACTGAAATATACTTTGAATCATATGTGTGTGAATGTTATGCATGTCTTTTAAGGAACATTCCAGAGTCTCTCTCTCTGTCCTGCAAGTAGGCTGAAGGTCCTTTGGGGATAAGCTTAGCTGTGATGGGAGGGGGCAGGGAGAATGTTAAACATATGTTCTGTTTGATCGTTACTTTTCTATGATTAAGTATATGGTTTAAAGTCCTATGCAATACTACCTGAATAGTAGAAGTGTGATTTTCTATTATTATTTCTTTAGGGAAGAAATGTATGTTATTTTTACCCTCTACTCTGCCCTAGGAGTGAATATTTTATTTTATCTCTCTGTTTTGGTTCAAATGGCCTCAGGGACGGACTGGGGCTAAAAAACAGCCCTGGACTTTCTCCCAAATAGGCCCATCATCCGGCCATTCGCCACTAGCCGCGCAACAGACACTAGCCAGGATGTCCTGATAATATGCCACAATACTGTATCAGACAAGGTATTCACAGGCTACAACACGTTAATTCATCCACTTCTCCCAAAATACATGAAAGTAAGTGACCGGTGAACTGGGAGAAGAATAGAGTAAACTTTAAAGTTACTTTCACAATGTGTATCTGATTGATATGAATAAAACGTGTCTAATTATTATGGAAAGGAATATTATTGCCGTTTCCATAGACATCAGTGTGTATTTTACAAACTCTATGTCTCTCTAAATGTATTGTATTGTTTGTTTAGTACCTACGTATGTGAAATGAAATTATATGTCTGAAACCTAAAACCTAAAAGAAACATTATGTGGTTGAAAACACTGAAAACTAAGTTGTGATATGACAGCGCTGAGCGCGTCCGTCTCTGGCTCAGCGCCAGCCAACGCGCAAAAGCACATTTAATATTAGCAGCTAATCAGGGTGCACTGACCGTTCTAATCACACTGGTGGGTGTGTGTGTGTGTGTGTGTGTGTGTGTGTGTGATCGTACGTGCGAAAGGGTTAATTTCGTCCTGGCTGCAGCTCATGTACAAAACTGTACATTTTTCTAAACTGACCTGCTTCCATTACAAATCTGACTGCGGCCGGGGACGAATCACAAACTGGCTATTAGGCCGACTCTTCTTCCTCAGTTTTTTTTTTTTTACACGTTGCATATAAGTGATCGTATTAGTGTCCCTACTGTTGGCTGTTCATATTGCTTTATTATACTTTTTTTTGTGCCGACGGCCCTCGGTTGGACGGCCGTTCTGGACTTTTCCCGAACGCACAGATTGTCAGTCCGTCCCTGAATGGCCTGATAATGTGTGCTCTGGCTGACTTGTGCCCAGAGAAGAACTGTCGTTCGTCAGTGTTTTGTGTGTGCGTATTGACCTTCTACCCAGGTTTTGAACCTAGGGAGGCACACCAGGCCGACTCGAAGACGCCCGCGATCATCTGCGAGGTCACTTCAGACGTAAATCTCGGGCGTGGACGACAAGTGCGCTGATTAATGTTGATAGGCCATTTAACAATCTATATGTTGTGACTTTATGTTCTTTTAGCCAATCAGGAGTGAAATAATAGAATATACGTCCTTGCAAATGGTATAATTGATGTAAAATTTTGTGTAAGGGATGAGTTAGCTTTCGATCTCCTCGTGAGACTTTGCCGCTGGCTCTACCAATTTCACTGCAAACTATTCTTCAGTAAATTTTGGATTCTTTGATTGAACTTCTTGACTCCTGGTTTTTCTTTCTCCATATCTGATCGGGTCATAACTGTTATACCCCTAACAGTTTGGTGGAGGATTCGCGGGCAATCACTCCGTGGTGACATTTCTGGCAAATCAGCAAACAAGGTAGGAAGCTTTTATTAATTGTTAGGGCTGTCTGACTGGAAGAGATTTTGAAGGGGAGCGGGAGAGCTTCACTCCGACGAGGCGTGTGAAGAAAAGTCGCTGAGAGAGCTGTTAGTGCTCTGTGAGGGGGCCCAGGTGGGCATTGGGCTCAGGTGGGCATTGGTGTAGCACCACCCCGGCAGAGTGCGGGTTAAAACAGCAAACAGCGCAAGTGATACGTGCTCTGTGGGGGGCTCAGGTGGGCATTGGTGTAGCACCACCCCGGCAGAAGTGCGTCCCTGGACGGGAGGTCCAGTGGCACCGTAAACCTGCTCAATTTCTTCCAGCTCAGATAGGAGATCCCCGAGCTTAGTGAATCAGGCAGTTAGGGATTCAGATATTAGTTATAAAATAAAATAAAATACAATAGGGATTGTTTTGCCAGGGATGCATCAGGAGCGGTCCCAAGTAAGTAAATAAATTGTGACCCTAAATGGTATGGATCAGTATATGTGACCAGGATGTTTGTGAAGAATACTTTGTGGTGAAATTGGTAGAAATCCAGGACTGTTGCTGTTATAGTTAATTTATCCGCGTAAAATATTGGCTGCTAAAATCTTTTCGGTAGTGATTTTCAACTGTGACCAAGAGAAATGTCTGATAAAGGGAATTTTCGGAGTAGTTCTGACCAAAACGAGCAGGGCACACGCTGTAAACAGCTCTGCTCTGACGAGCTCAAATCAAAGAAATGTGCACAGCTCATTAAGAAAATGGTCAGTCAGGGGTTTGATTCTGATTGGAAAGTCATGCAGCAGATTGACTGGCTGCAGAACAAAAAAGACGCTGATAGGGCCAAATATTTATCCGTGTTTGCCTATTCATGGATTTGTAAACTGGGTGGTATTCCCTTAAACCATGAAAGGGCAATTCCAAATATGATGGACGGATGGTCTAGTTTGATTGCCCAGCGTGATAGAGTGGCAAAAATTATTGGGCAGGAAGTCGGCTGTGATCTGTGTAGTGTGAGTACGGGTTTCGAGGCTGTTTGTGAAAAGGCAGAAAAATGCTGTAAAAAAAATTCACAGTGCCCTTAGAGTATTAGTCAAAGGAGAGTGGTAGAACATTTAAACATGTGTTTTTGTGTTCACCATCTTGTCCGGTACCTCTAATGGCCAGAGATTTACTGTGTGAATTAAATTTGACCCTTACTTCCTTTGGAAGTAAATATGTTGTTCTAAATTTGAACCGCAGTGGGCTTATGAATGGTGTGTGAAAACTGAGACTGTGAAATTTGATAAGATTTTCTGGGAAAAAGTGTGTGTGCTCAGCTTGCCTGACAGAAAAACAAATGCAGTTCTATTTTGATAGCAGGGAACACTGAGACACTTTATCAGTGATCAAGGCCAAAGAGCGTTCAGTCAGTCACCATTCACTTTCATTGAAAAAAAAACACAATGAAACTGAATGTGGTCTGCTGTGAGCAGATGTGGGCCCCTGTGTGAGAGAATGCATTAAAGCAACAGATTGGGCTAAATAAATGCAGGCGTGAAACACAGCAAAAGTATAGGAGCATTTATGTCAAAATGTGGTCTGAGGTGATCAGTCTCTGGCAATCTTCTTAACATTTCATTTTGTATTCCAGCTAGCCGATGATGAGTGTGAAGGATGCCTTATTTTGATTGACACAGGCGCGACTGTATCAATTACAGATCTCGATCTTGAGATCACTTCTAACACTGTGTAAAAAGCCATTGTATTGCATACTTTGCAGATGATAAGTGCAGATTTAACAATTCGGCTCATTGTTTCTTTAATTATGAATATTGACTGGAGTCATTTTGAGTTTATTTCTCTTTATTATTCTCTGTGGGTGTATTTACGTGCAGCTACCTCCAGTTTTAACTGCTTTGTCCCTCTAACCATTTCTAACTCTGAAAAAGTATATTGGACTGAATTTTGGGTAGGGACTCTAATCGGTGTTGACATTCTGAAAGAACTCGAAGCTGATGTTTTGCTTTCTCAGAATAAGTTGGTGCTTGGCTGCAATGAAACAATTCGCTTATCTCAGAGTGGCCCCCACCATGAGCAGAAATGTGCAGTGGCAGAATCTGTTAGTCTAGCTGAGACGCGCTCTGAGTGGAAGTTTATAATTTCCAAATTTCCTGATGTATGGGCAAAAGATAAATATGATTGTGGTTTAGCACAGATTCAGCCACTGAGCATCCCGGGCCCTTTGCATGAGGCTAAAAGACAATATCCTTTGAAAAATGAGGCCCGAGAGGGGGCTGACACGGTTGTTGATGAATTATGCAAACGGGGGATTGTGATTCCCTGTGCTTCCCCCACTAACTCTCCTATGTGGCCTGTCAAAAAGCTGGATGGGAGCTGGCGTTTGACCATTGATTACACTTCTCTGAATTCAGTGTCTGAGAAAATGCATCCTCTGGTGGCCAACCCCGCAACTATCCTACATGAGATAGGCTCCGAACATTGTCTTTTTACTGCTTTAGACATTTCTAACGGTTTTTGGACTTGTCCCCTAGCCAAGGAGGACCAAGGCAGATTTGCTTTCACCAGCAGGGGTCGCCAATGGACATGGAGTCGTTTGCCACAAGCTTTCTGCAACTCACCCACACTGTTTCATCAGGTACTAGCATCCTTCATTGATCCGGTAAGAAAACAACTTGAATATGACGGATCTGTTGTTCTACAATATGTGGATGACATTTTAATTGCTAGTCCAACCAAGTTTAAACATTTGACTGCTGTACAGACTGTTTTGAATGTCCTCCAAAACGGGGGATTCAAAGTTAACTTGAAGAAGGCACAACTAGCACTGCCTGAAGTGACTTATTTGGGGCAAATTGTGGGTGTGCACGGCAGACGCATCACTCCTGAACGAGTTAAAGCTATCATTGAACTTCCAAAACCAAACACGTTTACAAGTAATGGGTCTTTTGAATTATTGCCGCCAGTATGTTTCTGAATACACTGAACTTTCTAAACCACTCACAGAGGCGCTGAAAGGAGGAAAACCTGGATCGGAGATGATCGACTGGACTGAAGAGATGGAGGAGGCGTTTGTGAGTATCAAAGAAACTCTTGCTTCCTCCCCAGCATTACGTCATGCCGATGCCAGCAGGCCGTTCCATCTATGGACATGGGTGGGAACTCGATCCTATTCAGCGGCCCTGGGTCAAAGGGTTCCAGGAAGAAACTCCTATGGGATGGTAGGCTATTACTCAGCTCCTATTCCTGTTTCAATGGCAGGACAGCATCCGTGCCTGTTGACATGCGACTGTGCAGAATGGGCCGTAAAGATTACAGAGGACATTGTGACTCATCAGAAGGTGATACTGCACACTAGACACCAGATTTTGAAACTGTTAACAAACACTCGTTTAGGCTCTATCTCTAATCAAAGACGAGCTAAATGGGAGACCACTCTCTTGAGTAAAAATGTGGATATAAATATTGACATAGAAACTGCTATCAACCCTGCCTCCTTACTTCCAGAAGAAGGAACTGCACACAACTGTGCCCGACTGATCGAGATGGACAGTCAGAGCCCTCTTCAATCTGAACCACTTTCTGATGCCATGAAGTTGTTCGTGGATGGTTCCAGCTTTCATGAACAGGGAAAACACTTCACTGGCTGGGCTGTTGTAAATGAACATGGTGAAACTGTTGATTGTGGTTCTCTTTCAGGAGGAGGGGCTCAAGTGGCCGAGCTGGTCGCATTGACACGAGCATTGCAGTATGGCCAGGGGAAACGAGTCAATGTTTACACTGACAGCCGTTATGCATATGGTGCTGTTCATGACTTCGGCCCTGTGTGGAGACGCAGAGGATTTCTAACCACCGCCGGTCTGCCGATCTCTCATCAACAGCAGGTAAAAGAACTTATGAATGCCTGTGATCTTCCTGCAACAGGAGCAGTTATCAAAGTCACTGGACATGCAACGGACAATTCTCCTGAGGCCACAGGAAACCGAGCTGCTGACACAGCTGCCAGAGAGGCTGCAACACGGACTGAGACTTGCGTGAGTGTTATGGCTCTTGCTCCTCAGGAGAGTGAGACCCCCAGAGACATTTTTAAACTCTATGATAAAGACGACTCGGAAGAGATAGAACAATGGACGAAATTAGGAGCTCAGAAGAATGCAGAAGGACTGTGGAAATTTAATGAGCGTTTTGTTTGTCCTGTTTCTGCTAGAACTGAACTAATGTCTTTGTATCATGGTTTGGCACATGCAGGTCCTGAAAAACTACATGCAATGATTTCCAAAACCTGGTGGTGGCCACTGACTGAGGGCTTCTTGCAATGATTTTTGTAAGAGATGTCTAGTATGCCTTAAGGTTAATTCTTCTTCTAAGCTGAAAATTCCCTTAGGACATGCCCCTCGACCTCAAGGGCCGTGGACACACCTCCAAATTGATTTCATAGGTCCACTGCCCCTAGTGGAGGTTTTACATACATTCTAATGATTGTTGATCTGTTTTCCAGATGGGTTGAGGCATTTCCACTGAGAAACTGCACCGCAGATGCAACCGCCAAGATTATGTTGAATGAAGTTTTCCCAAGATGGGGTTTGCCCTTACAAATTGATTCAGATCAGGGTACACATTTTACTGGGAAGGTGATGAAAAATGTCATGAAGTTGATGGGGGTGAGGCAACACTTTCACATTCCATTTAGGCCCCAATCTAGCGGATCTATTGAACGCACTAATTGTACGCTTAAAACTTCATTGAGAAAGAGATTGTTGGAGTGGGGAAAAGGGTGGCATGCAGCTGTCCCAGCGATTTTGTTAAGCATGAGAGCCAGCCCTAACAAGATTACACAGCTCAGCCCTTTTGAGGTAATGACAGGTCGCTACATGCGGCTGCCCTGGGATGCCCCCTTGCAACATGAGGGGCCATCCGGGCCTTTGAAAGACGCTTTACAAAATTATCTGAAAGCTTTGGATGACAGTCTGCGAGACACACGGGTTAGTGTTAGCACACGACAAGCAGATCGAGATAATTTTGAGCAAAAAGACATGCCTGCTTTGCCTGAAATAGGTGACAATGTAATGCTACGGCGGGAGATAGTTTCCCCCTTAGGTCCGAAATTTGATGGGCCTTATCAGGTGGTATTGACCACTAACACCTCTGTTCTACTGGACAGGGGGGTTTTGGGTACAGTATGGAGACATTGGTCACAGGTGAAACCACTTGAAAGGTGTAACAACTTACTACCATGGGATCATTAAATGTCTGTCGTGTATGTTAAAATTCTAGAATTCTAGAACAAATGTTTTATCATTACAGATGGCTGAAACCGACGACATACTGAAGCTGCTAATTCTTCAAGAAGAAGTGCGTAGTGAGAGACGACTGAAAGTGAAACGAGCTTTCATCCGATTGGTACTTCCGCTGTCGTTGGTATTTTTAATTCTGATCGCTTTATCATTTTTGATGTGGATTCAAATTTCAATTTGGACAGGGAGATTCCATGCGTTTTCAACGCATTGGGATTGCGAGGAGATCGATAACCGTCCATCATGGGTACAATACCCATGTCTAAATTCAACGGAGGGTCTAAATTTAATTCCGACTATGTACCAAAAGGTAAATGATCATTGTTATCGCCTGGACGGAAATGAGACAGTGACCTATTGGCTTGGTCACTCCCCAAATTATCCCGATACTACCCTCATTATGCAAAACGGTCGGTGGATGGGGAGTGGGTGTCCTATGTCTGTGTGTGTGGATGTGTGTTCGTTTCTGTTTTTCTTATGTATGCAGGTCTGCTTGCAGTAACTTGAACCCTTCCGAGGAGGAGTACCGACTGAGAAAACTGACGACACGCTTGGAAGAGAAACTTAAGAAGGATAACATCCAGGCCCTGTTGTGAGTGGAAGGTGGGAGAGCCTTTGCGTGGGGACTGGGAATTTTTAGTATCCAGCATGTCCACGAATGAGGCTGAAGAGACAAGTGTGACCCGTCAGGGAAGCAGGCGTTACCACTCCACCTTCCTTAGTGACCTCACTTGGTAGACCAGACGTGGCGGTATTGGACCCCACATTGGTCTAAAACGGGGGACTGAAGGGTGAGGGTCGAAATCCCTTGTCTCTTCAGTCATATATCAATACATATATATATATCCTTTTATATCAATATATATCTATATTCTGTTGCTTAACTTCTTTAATAAAATGATGAATTAACTATATGCATGATCACATAATCAATTTTTATTTCCTTATGCATAACTGAAATATACTTTGAATCATATGTGTGTTGGAATGTTAACTAGTGTCTTTTAAGGAACATTCCAGAGTCTCTCTCTCTGTCCTGCCCGTAGTCTGAAGGTCCTTTGGGGATAAGCTTAGCTGTGATGAGAGGGGGCAGGGAGAATGTTAAACATTTGTTCTGTGTTTGATCGTTACTTTTCTATGATTAAGTATATGGTTTAAAGTCCTATGCAATACTACCTGAATAGTAGAAGTGTGATTTTCTATTATTATTTCTTTAGGGAAAAAATTTATGTTATTTTTACCCTCTACTCTGCCCGAGGAGTGAATATTTTATTTTATCTCTCTGTTTTGGTTCAAATGGCCTGATAATGTGTGCTCTGGCTGACTTGTGCCCAGAGAAGAACTGTCGTTCGTCAGTGTTTTGTGTGTGCGTATTGACCTTCTACCCAGGTTTTGAACCTAGGGAGGCACACCAGGCCGACTCGAAGACGCCCGCGATCATCTGCGAGGTCACTTTAGACGTAAATCTCGGGCGTGGACGACAAGTGCGCTGATTAATGTTGATAGGCCATTTAACAATCTATATGTTGTGACTTTATGTTCTTTTAGCCAATCAGGAGTGAAATAATAGAATATACGTCCTTGCAAATGGTATAATTGATGTAAAATTTTGTGTAAGGGATGAGTTAGCTTTCGATCTCCTCGTGAGACTTTGCCGCTGGCTCTACCAATTTCACTGCAAACTATTCTTCAGTAAATTTTGGATTCTTTGATTGAACTTCTTGACTCCTGGTTTTTCTTTCTCCATATCTGATCGGGTCATAACTGTTATACCCCTAACAAAATGATCAGAGTTTTCATTTTTGTGTGAACCATCACTTTATTATTGCTCCCTCACAATTAATGAATCATGGTTTTACTTTAGTAAAATTATATCAAACACGACTTTAGTAACATGATAAATCTTGCAGTAATTGTTTTTATATACTATGGTTAAATAATGTTTTCTGTAGTAAAATACAAAAAACATTTCAGCATTAACAACAGATTAATTATGATAGTAAAAACAGAGAAAAC
>NC_068285.1:5988282-6006282 GCF_025860055.1 Xyrauchen texanus
TTGTTGTTTTTTGTGAACAGGGTGTGCAAGAATCTACTTCACCAGTAACATTTTGGAATTTAGTTGGTATTTATTAATATTATAACCATCAATTACAACATTTATTGATGTCCAGTTTGTCATTATAACATGATACATTATGTCATTATGATACAGTATTATTATTATTACTTTGAGGATTAATATATTAGTATTATATTTCTGTCTTATTTACTTTCTCCTGGATCTTATATTCTGACGCTGCAGTGTTTTGTTCACCATGTTGCAAAAGGCAGTATTTTATGTTGGCATCGTGGCAACACTCTTAACAGCAACAGTAAACACACAAACACTGCGGCCATCACACACTAGAGCAGAAGGGAAAAACATTTATCAAGTGCTGAAACTTTACTTGGTGCAGAACAATCTTTTAAGTAGTAAGTTTAGTAAATTTTTTAAGTATCTTGTATTTTTTTACAGAGACCAGAATTCATTTCAAAAACATAAACAGCCTCTTTATTGTGTCGTATTCAATGTAGTACGAGACAATTTCTTCAGTTTTTAAGTGTCACTGAAATACTGTCAAACAAAAGTGAAAAAGTGTCAACACACATCCCTACAACATATTCTTCATCAGACACAGATTACTGTAGCACAGGTGGAAACATACTGTAACATATAGTCAACATGTCCTTTTTTAGTAACATTGTGATCTCCAGCAGACTGTATGTCCTGTGATAAACCTGAGGAACAATCTCTTGTCATGTCTGATCATCTCTGTCATGTTCACATGATATTACTGTACAGTATAAAGATGAGCTCTTGTGAAGAGATGCCAATGAAACTGTTACAGTAAAGCAATCAGCTGTAGAAGGACTCATTATTTTTATTATAATTGCATATTTCCTTTTAGATTTATATTTTTTACACTGGATTCTTTCTAATGGTCCCTCAGACTGTGGTGTACACGTTCATACTGTCAGTCAACATGAGAGTCCTCACCTCACATCAGCACAAGGGGCTCCTGAACTGAATTTAGGTGGATGATCCATTGACCGGTCACTCTTCATGGACACACAGCTGGATTCAGGAGATTCTCCATGAATGACACTAAAACACAACAGCAAAATATGTCTGCTATAAAAACAGGTGCACAAACACAATTTCCTCAGAATTTCTTCCTTCAAGACAGCGATCATCTCTTGTCTAGAAGCTCTTTACCATTGCTGTTCATATGCACAAGCCAGCTGAAGGACTTTTCGCCGTAAAACTTTCTGCTCCCCTACAGTGTCCTCGTGAACATCACACCGTCTCACCGATTGACGCTTCGCTGATGAATGGGCCTCATCATCATGATTCCCCGCAGCACTTCGGCAGGGTTTGTGTATCCTTACAAATAATTGCATATTATGTATTGTATACTGTGTGATATAAATACAAGCATATATTCATTTAAATAAGCAATTATTTTTAAAGATGTGTTACGTCCAGAGACGTATTCAAATGGTTGGTTTTAACTGTGTTTCCTTTAACTAGTTCCTTTGTGTGCTTTACCAGCCCAGACAGAGGAAGCATAAAAGCAGAGAAGAAACTGCCAGAGGGAGAGAAATGTTCCCACAAAAGCTTTCTCCAGAACATTGTCTTTGTCCTGCCCAGCTTGTTGTAGCAGATTGTGAATTAGTTGTTGAACGTTCTACTTTTGGGTATTGAATCTCTATCTATATTTGACTGTTGTAAGTACATGTGTTATTGGATGTTTATTTGGAAGCTGTAGGGAGGTGGGTGCCATTTTTGTTGTACTCAGTTTTCTCCTGTTTTGAGGCCAGGAAGGAAGCTAGAGTATTATTGTGCTATTTCTTTTCTTTTCTTTGTAGCTTAAGAGTTTTACTACTTCAGTTAGGTTTGTTTGTTTGTTATTTTGGCCTTGCCCTCTCCTGAAGCCATTGCTTCCCTTTTCGTGTTTATTCACAATACCTTGTCCTTATTTCTTTTACTATAAATAAAGACCTTAAGTCATTTGTTTGATTGTGGTGCTGTGGCAGGGCTCAGATTAATGCTCTTAAAACGTTTAATCTATGTTGCATCCGTTTATACCCCAATACTTTATTCTCTCTCATAGAGAAAATGACTACATCTCATTTTACATTGAATTCTTTCCATCTTGAGAATATTTCTGGTTTAGGACAGTGAAAAGCAGCACACTGGAGATTGTAGTTTTCCTGAAGTTTCTCTGTAAAGTTGTGTGCAAACAGTCCGAACATGAGACTCCTGAAATACATGCTAACCAGCTGAACATTGCTGATTCTCACACACCTTGTATGTCTAGTGGATGAAGGGGGACTCTTTTACGAGGGCCGAATAACTTTCAGCTACAACCGAAAAGTTTCAAATTTACATGTCAATAAATGCACAGAATTGATGTACACTATACAATGCAATGTGCTGCTTTCTGAAAAACTGTTTTCACAGGAATTAAATCATCAAATTTACATTTACAGGAGAAACATACACACAAATGACCTTTGACCCCAATCCTAAATAATGTACATTTCTCCAGTTCTGTCTGTGACTGAATCAAACCGGTCTCACTGTCATCTGACTGTAGATCTCACTTTACCCTAAAGCTGTTTTCACATGTTTATACTTGAGATAATCCAGTCTGTTCTCATTTCTCCTCAGTGTTTTTATACTGTAGTGTTGTGCAGCATATCAGAAATATCTATCAGTGTATTTTATTAAAGCATTGAAATCCTCTGACCTCTTGACCTTCCCTGTGTCTGTCTGTCCACTGAGATCCTTTGTGGAGTCCATGACATCATCTGAACAGTCCACTGAACACCTGTCAACAAACGGGACATCATCTATATTTGTGGCGTGTTTATTTGTTCAATACTGACACATATTTGTTTTTATTTGTCCTCTAGAATATTCCATTAGAAATGAATCAATGAGGTTCAATTGCAGACTGTCAGCTTTTATGACATGTTAAACACCAGCATAAAGAGAAAACATCAGAAGACTCAACAGAAGAAAACAAAGCAACGTTTCAAGTCAATAGAAGAAATAACATTTCAGTGCCAAAGAAACTGAACACATACTGACAATTCAGATAAAAGAGCAAAAGTCTCAGTATCTGTTTGTTCTGCTGTGATTAATACTTAGATATCTGTTAGATGTCTTACTGTAGCTGATAGTTTGAAAGGTTTATTATTGTTGTCTTGTGAGTTTTGGTTTGTTTAGCAGCAGTTCAGTACTCACCTGTCAAGAACTGTTGATGTTCCTCTTTACTGACTAGAATATCACCTACAAAATACTTCACAATGAATTTATTGATTGTTTCAGACGATTCAGTGGAACACAAACTGTCAAACATTTCTCAGTTTCTATCGTCGTGTAATTTTCTGCTCTTGTCACAAAATGGATCCTGTTTTACTAGTTTCACTTTCACCTGTCACCTGAGGAGGAGGAGTCTGAAAGAGACAAACAACATTTAAAGGTGCAGCAGGTGTTTCATGCTCTTAAAGGGATAGTTGAGCCAAAATTACAAATCTGTCATCATTTTCTCAGCCTCATGTTGTTCTAAACCCGTATGTCTTTCTTTCTTCAGTGGAACACAAATGATCTTATTCAACATTCACTTTCATTAATGGGGAAAAAGATTCAGTGACTGAGACCGAACATCTCATTTTGTGTTCCACATGTTAAACTGGTTTGGTACAACATGAGGGTGAGTAAATGATGACAAACCATTGATTTATGGCTGAACTACCCCTTTAAAGCAGGGGTCAGGAACCTTTTTCACTAAGGGTCCAATTTTTTAATTTCTGGTTGATGCATTTCTTCGAAAGAGATATTCTACAAATGATTAATTTATTATTTTCAATAGACTAAAAAAAAACAAATATAACAATTAATAAGTAACATGCTGTAATATGTAAACATGTGTTTGTGCGGGTCTCCATAAAATTACTCTATTTTACAATTGTTCATGAAAAATTTTTATTCTCTTTTGGTCTCAGCGATGAGTAAAAATATTTTAATAATAATCGCATTTAAAATATCGCGATATCCGATTATATGTTGAACCCCCTTATTGAGAGTCAATGAATATTTTTGCTTTAAAAATTACATAAATTTATTGAAACACGAAAAAATTTAACAAAATACATTTCTAATTAAAATTACACATTAAATGAAACGAAAAAAGCAATTAAAATAAGGAAGTGACTAAAAATTCTTAAATCTTATATATAAGCACCTCCCCAAATCCAATCCTTTACCGCCTCCATTTGCCATCACGCAAGTATCACAACAGGTGAACTATTACTTATAGCCTACACATTAATACCTAAAGACAATAATAACTGTAAAGATAATTATAATAATCATAATTAAATATAATCATGTTTCATCAAACGAGAGTCTTTGTGTCTAATTTCTTGTCATTCATTAAATGACTCTGAGAAGTCTTACAGGTCGTCCTCCACAGTGTCTGTACGTCAGCAAAATTACCCGCCACTGTGCATGAAAATCTGCATTTGGCGGGAGTTCATTTCAAACCTGTTGCGACGTTGACTTTGGTGACACCCAAATGAACCATGACACACTTTACTCAGTCATAAAACCAGTCTCTGATTACACTGTTTTTACAGCCATCTGCAATGATTTACCAACAGTCTTAAAACTCTGAGTGTCATAAAACACGTTTGATTTGATGCGATCATCAGTAGATCTATTTATTTTATACAAGTAATTTAGTAAGTCATTTTTATTTCTATAGTTTCTAGAACAGATGTCACAAAGTGCTTAACATTCACAATATAAAACCAAAGAAGCATAAAAAAGACAAATGAGATAAAAGCAGTTTTAAACAAGTGGGTTTTTATCTGCTTTTTAAAAATGACCACAGAGTCCACAGATCTTAAATCCACAATTTCCACAATTTGGGAGCCACAAGCTCAAAGGCGCATCACCTTTAGTCTTTAGTCTCGAGAGAGGAACAGCTAACAAGACCTGTTCTGAAGATCTCAGATTCCTGCTGGAGTTATGAGGTTGCATCAACTCTTTTATATAAGCAGGAGCTTGACCATGCAATGCTCTAAACACCATCACAAGATTTTACTGGGAGCCAATGTAAAGAAATTCAATTGGTGTTTCATGTGATCTCTTTGATGACTTTGAAGCACTTGTAATTGTTTCAAGGATGCAGCATTAAGACAAGTAAAAAGAGAATTGCAATAATCAAGGCGAGAGGAAATGAACGCATGTATAATCATCTCCATTTCTACTGTGGACACAATTGGCCTTAGTTTAGCAATATTTCTCTACTGATAAAAACAACAAGAGAATTTACATGCTGATTAAGACTCAAGGTCTGCCCCGTATAAACACCCACATTTCGAAGGTTTAACAAAATGAGATAAAGGACCAAGAGTTTCCATCACCTTTGGGAGAACACCAGCAGGAGCAGAGACAAGAACTTCTGTTTTTTCTGCATTTAACTGCAAGTTGTTTTCAGCCATCCAATCTTTTATAGAGTTTATGCCATTTATAATAATAGACAATTTAGTTATTTCATAAGGCTTAAAATAAATATATAGTTGAATATCATCTGCATAACAGTGATAACATACTCCCGGAAATATACTTCTTAATTGCCCTAAAGACAACAAATATAGTGCAAAAAAGCCAAAACAGAGCCCTGGGGAACACCACAGGACACAGATGCTGTTGATGAGAACCACCTCAAGGCTGTTCCAGAGACACCAACACCTTTTCTAAGCCTTTCCACTAATATACAGAGATCGACAGAGTCAAAAGCAGCTGCAAGATCTAAAAGAATCAGTTCAGAACATTTACCTGCATCAGCTTGCATTAACACATCATCTGAAACTCTAAGGAGAGCAGTTTCAGTCGAGTGCAACCGATGGAAGACAGACTGACATTTCTCAAATACATTATAGGCATCAAAACAGCTGTTAGTTGATTAGCAAACTCTTTTTCCAAAACCTTAGTCATAAACGGTCACTTAGAAATACCGACTACCACATGATGAGTTTAGATTAAAGGGCAAGTCAAATAAAATAAGATTATGATCTGAGATACAAAGGTCCTCAGATAAACAGAGTTAATATGTAAACCAAAGATAAAGACAAGATCTAGAATATTCCCTTTTATATGAGTGTGTTCAGAAACATGTTGAGAAAGATTCAAAGATTCAGTGATATTCAGAAAGTTAAGAGCAAATTTATCACAAAATGGATCCTGTTTTACTAGTTTCACTTTCACCTGTCACCTGAGGAGGAGGAGTCTGAAAGAGACAAACAACATTTAAAGGTGCAGCAGGTGTTTCATGCTCTTAAAGGGATAGTTGAGCCAAAATTACAAATCTGTCATCATTTTCTCAGACTCATGTTGTTCTAAACCGCTTTAAGCTGGGTGATATGTAAAAAATATTTGAATGATAATCGCATTTAAAATATCGTGATATCGGATTATATGGTGAACCCCCACTGAGTGTCAGTGAATAATTTAGCTTTAAAAATGACTTATAACCTACAAGCAATCGCACTTCCTGTTGGAAAATGGTCACTAGAAAGTTTTAAAGGATCATGTGTTGGTGAATGGTGAGGTTCCTGACCCCTGCTGTAGCACAAAACAGTACTTGAGAAAACACCAATAAATAAACTGCACATTAATAATCATATTTCTATAAGACATTGTTGAGATCTCTTCTGAAACTCTGTTTCAAATATTATTAGAGATAATAGTCTTGTTTCCTGGGTAGGTCAATGGGAATTCTTTAAATACAAACTTCGTCAACTATCTATTTCTTACAGTAAACAACTAAACAGATGTTATATTTTAGAAGAGATCTCTCATTAAAGAAATAAATGAATGTTCTAACACATTCAGTTTGACAGAGAATGATACAGCACGATTATTATCTCTGCAATCACAATTAGATTCAATGTATATGAGAAAAGCCAGAGGGGCACACATTAGATCAAGAGATAAATGATGGAAAAAGGGGAAAATTCAGCTTATTTTTGTAGGCTGGAGAAAAAGCGTCAGGAAAAAACATTATTAAAACTTGAATCATTAATGGTGTCGAATGTTCTGATGCAACATTAACAGCAAAAGAAATCGCCATCTTTTCTCAGAACCTGTACTCGTCCTCTTCATTCATTTTAGATCCGAATTCCCTTTTTGAAGAAATTGGTGAATTTGTCCCTCAAATAGATGAACAATTGAAAATGACGTGATGCAGAGTTCACAATTGAAGAGCTTGATTCTGCGGTCATGTGTTTGTCATCAGATAAATCACCTGGTCCAGATGGTTTTACGTCACATTTGTATCGTCATTTTTGGGGTTTATTAAGGGAATTTCTTTTTGCAACTTTTCAGGAAATATCTAATAATTCGGTTCTATCTCAACGAGACAAGATTAATCACACTTATTCCCAAACCGGGAAGGACCCTAGACTGTTGGACAATTTACGACCTATAACTTTGTTAAATAATGACTATAAACTATGAACCCATATATTTAACAATCACTTGAGACTTGGTTTATCTAAAGTTATTGGGGAGACACAAACTGGATTTATTAGAGGCCGATCTATACATAATAATATTCCACTGGTTTTAGACTTGTTTAACAAAGAAACAGAAGATGGGGTTATTTTATTTGTAGATCTCTATAAAGCGTTTGATATGCTGGATCAGTATTTTATTCTTAAATGTTTACAAATGTATGGGTTTGGTGAACATGTTGGTAAGATTATTCAGTTGTTCTACACAGATATCAATAGCTCAGATGCCTTACAGGCTCTTCACCTAGATTTGACATGAAAAGAGGGGTTAAACAAGACTGCCCCATCTCAGCTCATTATTTATTATGGCTACAGAGATGTTGGCCATCCTTATAAAAAACTCAAATATTGAAAGACTAAATGTGTTTGGACATCAAATTGTGACTAGTCAATTGGCGGACGACACAACTTTATTTTTAAAAGCTCTTGATCAGATTCACAAAGCAATTGAAATAATTCATTATTTTTTCCAAACTTTCAGGTTTAAAACTTAATATTGATAAAAGTGAAATTATCACAATACATGAATGCTCCCTTGAAGCAATATTTAATATCCCAATCAAATCCAATGTGAAATATTTATGCACATTTCCAAGGATGAAGCTGTTCAGGAGAAACAAAACATCTGGAATAGAAGGAATGAATGCAAATTTAGACTCGATGTATGGATGCAAAGGGATTGATCTATTTTTGGAAGGATTTATTGAACTAAAATGGAGAGTCTTGCCAGGTGTATTTACCTGCATCTTGCCTCTCTATTTCCAATAGAGCTATTAAGACTATTAATCAAATGAATGTTCATTTTAATGGAAAAAGCGTGTACATTACATTAAGAGAGCACAACTTACTCAAGATTACGAGAATGGTGGATTACAAGCCTTTGATTTTCAGTGTATAAATGGCATGTTGAAGATTAAATGGTTAAAAATGTGAATAACTAATGAAAATAGTTTTTGGTTTAGCATTCCCAAAGGTATGTTTAGGAGATTGTGTGGAATTGATTTCTTATTAAAATGTGACTTTGTTATTTCAAAACTTCCAGTCAAATGATCTTCTTTTCACCGAGAGATTTTGCTATTCTGGACGTTATTATATAATCACAACTTTACCCCACATTGGACCCCCATTGGGAATAACAGATGTGTTTTATCCAGATATAAGTCTCTATGTATTATTGATTGGCTCGAAAAGGGTTTCTGGTCTGTAGTTCACTTAATGGATGAGGATGGGAATCTGTTCACTTTTAAAGATTGTTGTACTAAATACAACCTATATTGTGAACGCAAGCAATCTGAACGTATTATAAATGCCATTCCAAAAAATGTCCTTCACTTAGTACAAAACCCTTTTGTTCACTCGCTAGATGTCTTATGTGAACTCCCATCCCTTCTCTTTGATGGAAACGACCTCATGACAACACTTCCCAACAAACATATTCCTTCTTCCTTTAATTCTATATTATATCCTACACTTTTATATCGTCATGATATATTACAAGTCCAGTATATTCGTGTTCCAGTGACTCCTAAAGCGAAGGAAACTCACTGTAAAATATTTAATGGTATTTATCCTTCAAGTGAACTTTTAAGACTTGGATTTAACTTTGACTACAATACTTGTACTTTTTGTCAAATGGACATAGAGACAACTGATCACCTCTTCTTTTATTGTATGCATTCAAATATTTTCTGGGAAAATATGTCCTATTGGTTGGAGACAGAAATCCAATCCCTGCCTGACCTTCTCTAGGCCTGTTGTATTTGGAGTGATATTGGATGACAAAAACATTGAATTCTTTATTAACATAATGTTGATTCTGGGTAAATTCTTTATACATGTAAATGTTATTTTATTATCTACAATTTCTTTTGAGCTTTTCTCAGTAAATTGTGGTGAAAGTACTTGTTGGGACAGAAAACCATCAGATTTAATTTACTGTGAACATCTGAACTAAAGTGGACAGTGAAGCACTCTTGTGGCCAAATCACGCAATTGCATTTAAAAATAATAATAAAAAAGCTTGTCTAAGGGAAAAAGAGATATATGCAAGATCAATTGCATATTTAGCCAATGAAGTCAAATGTATGTTTTCTTAAATTCTTTTGCCAGTTCAGCATTATTGACATGACAGTTTTATAACAGTATTGTCAAACATTACAAACATGTTTCTATTTCTCTCTGGGCAACAAGGACCTGTGATGTGTTCCTCTATCTCTAGATCATGGGCACTTAGTCTATATTCAGACACAATCATTCTTTCTTTAAACTGTTTCATTGATAATCTTTTGTAAATGTGGTATTTCTGTTTAGGACCGAATAGTGCTGAAGTTTGTTGTGGAGGTCAAATTCAGTTTTTAATGTTTCATCTTGATCATGTTTGAGGTTTTTGTCAATTTCTTTAACAATAAGTTTAGATTTGTAATTGGATATTTTATTTTCATGAATAAGTTTCAGAGTGAGAATATTCAGAGGGTTTGATGCAGCAGGTTTTGTTGGAGACACTGAAAAAATAATGTGCTGGATTTGCTTCAAAATATTGTGCATCATTTCTGCATCCCACTTTTTAAGCAAATTCCATTAGAAATTTGAAGCAACTTCTCCTAAAATAAATGAAGCTGCTATGACCAAATGAATGAGCTTCCATTCAAACATGTGTCTTAAAATACTGTGAAACACCAGCTAATATATTGAAGGTTTTAACCCTAAGAGTCTCTGTTTACACAACTCTACATTTTAAGCTCATTTAACTCAATTTTAAGTGCTATTAGCAGCTTCAGATTTTAGGTTCTGTTCATTTACTTTCAATGAACTTTAAAATAAAATGACCTGAAGAAATAACAGACAACTGCTGAATGTCGAAGGTTTTTACTGTTGTTTACATATTTACAATCTCACAGAGATATTCATGCTCTCCTACAACCGAAATACATTCTCAAACACAAAAATAGCAACAAAATCATGAAGATAAACTTAAAACATAAAAACAAGTGGACTATGCAATGACTTAAAGAATTTCAGTTTTCTGTCCTGCTCTCAAAATTATAAAGTGGTAACAACAGGTCAAAAACACACCTTAAGGAAAATTGCTTTTTTCTGGTGATAAAATGTATCAAGATTGAAAAAAACAAACATTTCTTTTGATAGAATATTGATAGAGGAAAATGATTTGTGTAAAATAAATATTTACAGAAGATTTCATTGAAATGAATTAAAATACTTGTGGTAAAAGTGATCTAGGGTGTTTATATTGATACCTTGAAGATATAGGGACAAAAATCATTGTTCCACATGTGTCAAACTAAACAAATACTTTCGAGACAGCAAGACGATTTTAAAGTTACACATTTTGCACATTCTTGATGACAAATATACCCAAATATAGCGTTGCAATAAATCACATGTACATATTAATATACATAACAGATATACATTGAATAAATACAATGATGATTTTCCCCCACAAGCTAAAGCAATGTCAAAAATCAGAGAATAATGATTCAGTTTCAAGGATATTGACCATGTCTTTGGTGCCCATCCACACTTGTCGTCAGTCTTGTATCTTGCTGCCTGGCTAGTATTAAGTTTGTTTGGCTTTATGGATTAGTTGTAACGATTCAAAGATATTGTAATGGATAAGTAGACCTGTGTTTATCAGTGCAGCCTTTCTAACCGAGACGCTTCAAATCACTCCAATTATTTCTTCTAACCATATATACACAGTTTAAACTGACTTTAACTGAATAATGATAATAATTATTATAACAATAATAATAGTGCACAACAATAAGTGATTGTGTATGACACTGAATGTCGATTGAAAATAAAGGCTACTGAACCTCTGAAGCATTGCTCTGATGTGACGTAATGAAGCTAGGAAGCAAGTTGCAAGTTGACAATTAGTTTATTGACAGTCAAATTGAGAAGATAGGGGAAAAGTCCGGGGTGATGGTCTAGTGGCGCAGAGTCTCCAATGGTCAGATGATCGTGGTGAGAAGAGTGAAGAGAAGTGTTGAACAGACACGGCGAATCCGGGTAACAGCAAACAGGACACGAAACAGGGACAACGAGAGAACTGGACTGGAACTCTGAAGAGCTGAACAACACCGGACATCACAAACAACGATCTGACAAGGAGATGAGAGAGTGGTGAGAATTTAAAGGGAATGGGAATGAGTAACAGCTGGTGAGAGGAGTGATTATGGCAGAGCGCTAATCATGGTACAAACAACACGCCCACACATTCACGCACCCACACAACACACACTAAGAACAAGGCACGAGACAAGGAAGAGACATAGGATTAAATACCGTGACAGTACCCCTCCCCTAGGAGCGCCTCCTGGCGTTCCCAGGCTCCCTACCTGCCGATTGTAGTCATCGATAAGGGAGTGATCCAGAATGTCTCTGGCCGGTACCCAACCTCTCTCCTCCGGACCGTAACCTTCCCAGTCCACCAGGTACTGAAATCCGCGTCCCCTCCGTCTTGAGTCCAGAATACGGTTGACCGAATAAGTAGGTTCCCGTCTACGAGTCGCGTGGGGGGAACAGAACCGCGGGTTAATGCGGGAATAAAAGACGGGTTTTATTTTGGATACATGAAATACGGGGTGAATTCTCCTGTACGCTGGAGGAAGGTTGAGGCGGACTGCCACGGACTAACGATCTTGGTGACAGCTGAACGGGCCAATAAATTTAGGTGCAAGTTTATTAGATCACGGAGCGTAGAGGAATGTTCTTAGTAGAAAGCCACACTTTTTGACCAACGGCGTTATCACGGGAGGCCTAGACCGGTGGCGATCAGCTTTGGCCTTGGTGCGTGACCCCACTTGGAGTAGAGTCTCCGGGCCCTAGTCCAAGTCGCGGTGACACCTCTGGACGAAGCGTGAGCGGAGGGACCAGCGACTCAGATTCCAGACTAGGAAAAATAGGTGGCTGGTAACCTACACTACACTCAAACGGAGATAGGCCCGTGGATGATACTGGTAACGTGTTGTGGGCGTACTCAACAAAAGACAGTTGCTGACTCCATGAGGAAGGATTCTTGGATACCAAACATCGTAACGTTCTCTCCAGATCCTGGTTGGCTCGCTCAGATTGACCATTGCTCTGGGGATGAAACCCTGAGGACAGACTAACAGTCGCTCCCAGTAATTTACAAAATTCTCGCCAAAATTTGGACACAAATTGGGGTCCTCTGTCAGAGACCACATCTGTCGGGAGGCCATGTAGCCGAAAGACGTGGTCAATGACAATCACCGCTGTCTCCTTGGCAGAGGGTAATTTGGGCAAGGGAATGAAGTGGGCGCATTCGAGAACCGGTCCACCACGGTTAAAACTACCGTGTGTCCCTGTGAGGGTGGGAGGCGGTGATAAAATCTAGAGCGATATGGGACCAGGGTCTCGATGGCACCGGCAGCGGTTGAAGTAACCCGTCTGGGGGTCGATTGGAACTCTTACCAGTGGCGCAGACTGAGCAAGCCAAAACAAAACTGTGAACGTCACGAACCATCAAAGGCCACCAGAATCGTTGCTTGACTAAAAACTTAGTTCGATTAACTCCTGGATGACAAGCCACATTAGAACAATGTCCCCACTGAATAACGCTGGACCGTAACCCTCCGGCACAAACAAACGGTTCGGTGGGCACCGAGCCGGGGCGTTACCCTTCTAAGGCCGTCTTGACCTTCGATTCGATCTCCCATGTGAGTGTAGAGATGAATAGAGTCTCTGGTAAAATGCACTTTCGGGAGTAGGCGAGCGTTGGAGTGATCAAAAATACGTGATAAAGAATCGGGTTTGATGTTCTTGGAACCGGGCGATGCGAGAGTAAAATCAAAGCGACCGAAAAAAGAGCCCACCGAGCCTGCCTGGAGTTTAATCTTTTAGCTGTGCGAATATATTCCAAATTCTTGTGATCGGTCCAGGCGATAAAAGGTACCCCGAACCCTCCAACCAGTGGCGCCATTCCTCCAAAGCTAACTTGACTGCCAACAACTCTCTGTTACCAATGTCGTAATTACGTTAGGCCGAGGACAAGCGATGAGAAAAAAGCAGCGCAAGGGTGTATCTTGTCGTCTGAAGGAGAACGCTGGGATAGCACTACGCCTACCCCCACCTCTGATGCATCGACCTCCACCACGAACTGGCGTGATGGATCAGGGGTTATCAGGATGGGGGCTGAAACAAAGCAACCTTTCAGTTTGGCAAACGCAGCCTCAGCTGCGTCTGACCACCTGAACGTTGTTCTGGGGAGGTCAGGGCGGTCAGAGGTGTGGCTAGTTGACTGAAATTGCGAATGAAGCGCCCGGTAGAAATTGGCGAACCCCAGGAATCTCAGTAGGGCCTTACGAGACTCTGGACTTGGCCAATCTACCACAGCCTTGATCTTCTCAGGATCCATGCGCATTCCCTCAACCCGACCACGATGTACCCTAAGAAAGGAACAGACTGTGCATGAAAGCGCATTTCTCCGCCTTGACAAAAGCCCATTCTCTAGCAATCTCTGAAGCACTAGCCGGACGTGCTGCACATGTTCCTGGAGAGAAGAAGAAAAAATCAATATGTCATCCAGGTAAACATATATGAACTGATCAACCATGTCTCGCTAGCACGTCATTGGCGAGTGCCTGGAAGACAGCTGGGGAGTTGGACAAGCCGAACGGCATGACCAAGTATTCAAAGTGCCCCTGGGGGTGTTAAAGCGGTTTTCCATTCATCCCCCTCCCTGATCGCGGACCAAATGATAAGCATTACGTAAATCCAATTTCGTGAAGATGGATGCTCCTGCAACCTCTCAAAAGCTGAAGACATCAGCGGTAGAGGATAAGTATTCTTTACCGTGATGTTGTTCAACCCCGATAATCAATGCAAGGTCAGCAGAGATCCATCCTTCTTCCCCACAAAAAGAATCCGCCCCGGCTGAAGAGGAAGGGCGGATGAATCCATTAGCTAGAGAATCAGAAATATATTTCTCCATAGCCTCCCTCTCTGGAATCGAGAGTGAATATAACTTGCCCTTAGGCGGAGATGTACCTGGCAATAACTCTATGGCACAGTCATAGGGGCGATGTGGAGGGAGAGAAGCCGCCGAGACCTACTGAACACCTCCTTCAGGTCCAGGTACTCCGCGGGCACGTTAGATAAATCCACCGCCTCTTCCTGAAAAACAGGGACAAAAACAGGCGAACAGGCAGAAACAAGACAAGACTTATGACATTGAGTGCTCCACGCTGACACAGACTTAGACTGCCAGTCCACTTTAGGGTTGTGATGGGTGAGCCAGGGATGACCAAGGACGATGGGGGCAAGAGGAGTGTCCAGTATGTAGAAGGAGATGGTCTCGGTGTGATTGCCTGGCGTGGCGAGTGATGTCTTCAGTGGCTAGGGAAATGGTGGGAAGTTTCTGGCCATTGAGGGCGTGAACAGCGATCCGGTGAGTGAGAGACTTGAGGGGACTTGGTGGTTGAGTGCAAAAGTGTAGTCCATGAAATTTCCTTCGACCCCAGAATCCAGAAGTGCTTCGACAGTCGTGGCGGTGATTAGACCATTGAAGACTTACCGGAAGGAGGGTAGATGTGGATG
This sequence comes from Xyrauchen texanus, assembly GCF_025860055.1. Taxonomy (NCBI): domain Eukaryota; kingdom Metazoa; phylum Chordata; class Actinopteri; order Cypriniformes; family Catostomidae; genus Xyrauchen; species Xyrauchen texanus. The sequence goes on from NC_068285.1 coordinate 6,003,438, forward strand.
AGGTCTTCTCGTGGAGATCCCACCCGATAGTAGCCTCATACTTGCTATCGGGCGGATCCTTTTAAAGGACAGTTGTAGGCAAAATGTCCAGCACCACCACAGTACAAACACAGTCCCTGGGATCTCCGCCTTTCCTTCTCCTCCCGGAAAGCCGGGCTCGACCCACCTGCATGGGCTCGGGATCACAGAGCCAGGGCTGAGCAGCGTCCCGCCTCCAGAACATTGACCGCCTAATCCTCTCAAGGGGCGGTTGGTTTGTACTACGCTGTTCCATTCTGGATAACCTTGCGTCCACTCTAAGCGCCAAGGCGATCAAATCGTTTAGCTTGGTGGGGAGATCCATGGCGTAATTCTCCTTTTGGGCGCGATCAGCCAGCCCATGCAGGAACATGTCCCACTGCGCCTCCTCGTTCCATTGGCTCTCCGCCGCTAAGCGTCCGAACTTCGATAGAAAAGTCTGATACAGATCTCTCCCCTGGCGCTAAGTCGAGCCAGCACTCTGGCTGCCTCTCTACCGGAGACAGCACGGTCGAAAGCTACGCTTCATCTCCGCGGAGAGTGCTTGAAAAGAGGTGCAGCATTCATCTTGATTCTCCCACACCGCCGTTCCCCAAAGGGCCGCTCTCCCAGAAAGTAGCGTCAGGACAAAAGCGACCTTGGTTCTTTCATCACAGAATGTTCTGGGTTGTAAAGAAAAATGCATTGAGCATCGTGTTAGAAAAGCTCGGCAAAAATTAGGTTCACCTGAATATAGCTCTGGAACCGGTAGGCGGGGCTCCGACTGGGAGGGGCGCTGGTGGTGGTTGAGGAATCAGCGGTGCGGGTGGCGCAGTGGGAGCTCGCAGAAGTTGAATTTGCTGGGTGAGTCCGGACACCTGCGCCACTAGAGCCTGGACAGCCTGAGCCGTGTCATTGAGATTCTTCTCCTGGTTCTCCATCACGAAGTCTGCTGTTCATCACGAATTCTTCTAGGCTGTCTGAATTGTTACTCGCTGCTTCCATCTTGTGGTCAGATCGTTCTGTGACGTAATGAAGCTAGGAAGCAAGTTGCAAGTTGACAATTAGTTTATTGACAGTCAAATTGAGAAGATAGGGGAAAAGTCCGGGTGATGGTCTAGTGGCGTAGAGTCTCCAATGGTCAGATGATCGTGGTGAGAAGAGTGAAGAGAAGTGTTGAACAGACACGGCGAATCCGGGTAACAGCAAACAGGACACGAAACAGGGACAACGAGAGAACTGGACTGGAACTCTGAAGAGCGAACAACACCGGACATCACAAACAACGATCTGACAAGGAGATGAGAGAGTGGTGAGAATTTAAAGGGAATGGGAATGAGTAACAGCTGGTGAGAGGAGTGATTGCGGCAGAGCGCTAATCATGGTACAAACAACACGCCCACACATTCACGCACCCACACAACACACACTAAGAACAAGGCACGAGACAAGGAAGAGACATAGGATTAAATACCGTGACATCTGATTGGTGCGTGAAGTTATTGAGAATGTTCACATGGTGTTTGTCATTTTGTTCACAGCCGTCGGCATTCTTCCTAATTATGTAAATTCTGACATCACAATAATCATCACCTGTAATCCACACACACACACACACACACACACACACACATGTTGTGTTTCCATGTTTTATGGGGACTTTCCATAGACATAATGGTTTTTATACTGTACAAACTTTATATTCTATCCCCTAAACCTAACCCTACCCCTAAACCTAACCCTCACAGAAAACTTTCTGCATTTTTACATTTTCAAAAAACATAATTTAGTGTGATTTATAAGCTGTTTTCCTCATGGGGACCGACAAAATGTCCCCACAAGGTCAAAAATTCGGGTTTTACTATCCTTATGGGGACATTTGGTCCCCACAAAGTGATAAATACACGCTCACATATACACACACACACACACACACACACACACACACACACACACACATACTTGTTTTTGTGGTATAGAAGGACATTGATAGCCAAACAAGTTTGGTGGTGGTATATGGGGACACACCTTTCCCGATGCCCTACAGTGATACAACTATCAATTTTTTTTTTAATCTGCAGATCACAAATCTGACTTCAAATGTTCTATACACACAACAGAAAGGAAAATATGACAATAGGATATTTTGGTGGTACACAAGGACATTTCCCGCCCATTCTAAAATGTTCCCGCCTATGACACAATTGTGATTTGTGGATTATGAGGACACTCATTTTACAATACACAAAATATGTCATTTCAGTGGATTACAGGGACCAATGTGTTTTACAGGCACATGACCACACACACACACACACACAAACCTGACGATATGGTTCATTACCAAGACTAAGGTGATTTAAGAGTACTGGAGCTTATACACAATACACAACTGCACTATCCAACATTACAGGGACTAGTGTTTTACAGGCACATGACCACACACACACACGACAACACTGTGTATATTACCAAGACTAAGGTGATTAAAGAGAACTGGATCTTCAACACAATACACAAAAAAATTACATTACAGGGAGTGTTTTAAAAGTACTTTAATTGCAACACCATTTGGAACATTTTTCCAGATTTGAATCATTCAAAACTTTTCCCCCAAAAGAGACAAAACAGCCGTTTTGAAACAGGCAAATTTTAAAATGTTATTAAACAGGCATTGAAATGTATTGATATTAACATACTGAACATGCAATGGATGCCAATCACATGAGAAACTTTTATGAGGGACCAACCAAAAGAAATGGCAATTCTGTTAGCATTTCCTCCCCCTCATGTTTTTTCAAACCTGTATGACTTTCTATCTTCAGGGGAACACGCAAGGAGACGTTTA
>NC_068285.1:6006782-6011782 GCF_025860055.1 Xyrauchen texanus
TCATTCTACACTCACATACACAAACACATACACAAACACACTCACACACACACACACACACACACACTCATTCTACACTCACACACACTCACACACACACACACACACACACACACACACAAACACACACACACACACACACACTCATTCTACACTCACACACACTCACATACACACACTCACATACACAAACACATACACAAACACATACTCACACACACACACACACACTCATTCTACACTCACATACACTCACACACACACACACACACACTCACTCAGAGACAAACACTCACACACAAACACACACTCTCACTCTCTCACACACACTCACACACAAACACACAAACACACAAATTCACTCACACAAAAACACACTCACTCTCTCACACACACACACACACACACTTGCACACACACACACTCAAAAACACACTCACTCTCTCACACACACACACACACACACTTGCACACACACACACTCAAAAACACACTCACTCTCACACACACACACACACACACACTTGTTTGTAATCTGTGAATTTGTAATTCATCTTGTTTTTTGTTTGTTTGTTTTGATTGATGAAACTGTTTATCTGTCAGTGTGTCGCTGTTACACGACATTATCTCACTGTCCGTTGTGTTCATTCCTTCACATTTCTGAGTTATTGGATTATTTGGCACTGTTCTTTGAATTCCTTTTCCTCCTCGTCTTCACTGTTGATACATGCTGTAAATATTGTCTTGTAAATAACACGTGTAAATATTTCACTACACTGCTGATTTACAAACACACACACACACACACACACTCACACATACACACACACACACACACAAACACACATAAACACACACACTCACACACACACACACACACTCACACACAAACACACAAACACACACACACAAACACACTCACTCACACACTCACTCACACACACTCACAAACACACACTCGCATACACACACTCACATACACACACAAACACACACACTCACATACACACACTCGCATACACACACTCACATACAAACAAACAAACAAACAAACAATCGCCATTCGCCACTAAGTGGCGGTGACGTCACCACGACGCTTGTGCCAGGCTATGTGCACGTTAAGGCCACGTGAAGTGTCGAACGCCCGCTGGCAGGAGGTCACGGGACAGATCCAACCGGTGACATGGGTCGAATGACTGAGATGACTGAGATGACTGGCTGATGCACCACCTGTGCCCCCTACTGTGCCAACTTGCTGTGCTTTAGCCACCCTGCGCTCTGCTCGTTGTTGTGAGCGTCGCTCCTCTGCCCTCCGTTGTTGTTGGAGGGCGACTGCCTCCAACTGGCCAGCAGCATCCTTCACAAGCCTCCTCCAAAGAGGCCGATCTTGACACTGCTGGTACCAGTCGTCGGCAAGTCCACTCAGCTCCACATCCTCTTGTACCACATCACTCCATCTCTTCTCCAGCCCGTGCCGCGCCCGCTTAGCCCCCTCTATCCGGCCGAATAAAAACTGTTTAGGCATGCGGTGGCCGGGCATGCGGGCTACATGACCCAGCCAACGCAACCTTGCCTGCCGGAGGAGCTCACCGATGGGACTTTGTCCACATCTTTCAAAGATTTGTGAGCTCCTCACACAATCCAGCCTGGTTAAACCCAGGATGGATCTTAGGCAGGCCAGCCTAAATGTTTCTAGCCGGCGATGATGTTCCATTAGGGGGGTCCACGTTTCGCAAGCATAGAGAAGGGAGGGAATGACCGTGGCCGAGAATACTTGAAGCTTTGTGCGGAGCGACAGACCGGGTAGCTTCCACACAGCGTTACGCAACCGATGAAAAGATAATGCCGCTCGACTGATTCGGAGTGAGACCTCTGCTGTCAAACCGGAGCTGGTCATAAGCACACTTCCCAGGTATGGAAAACACTCCACTCTCTCCACAACTACCCCATCACCAATTGGGAGCTGTGGGGGTGTAGTGTCCGATGTTACATAATACCCAGGAAGGTGCTTAGTTTTGGTTGGGCTGATGGTAAGGCCCCATCTCTTAGTGGCAAGCTCCAGGTTCATCAGCAGCGCCTCCAACTCCTCCTCTGAGTGAGCAGCAATCACCAGATCATCAGCATACATAATGTGGTTGACCAATAGGGATCCATCCCTTGACCGCACCCGGGCATCGATCAACCTCCCATTATATCTGTACCAGATGGAAATTCCTCCAGTACAGCCATCGAAGGCTTCACGAACCACATGGTCGAAATAGATATTAAATAATGTGGGAGCCAGAGGACATCCCTGTCGCACTCCAAGGTGAACAGGGAATGGCTCCGACTCCCGACCACGTAGTTTTACCCGGGCCCGCTCGCCATCATGAAGGTCCTTAATGATCGCGAGCAGTGGGTCTGGGACTCCGAAAGCACGAAGAACAACCCAGAGCCCAGGCCTACTGATGGTATCATAGGCCTTGACCAGGTCAATAAAGCAGAGATGTAGGTCTCGCTGGAATTCCCTACACCTCTGCTGTAGCAGACGGACAGAGAATATGGCATCCGTGCAAGACCGCCCCTTCCTGAAACCACACTGGGACTCCGCAAGTCTCTCCTCAGCGTGCCTGGCAAGGCGATGTTGAATAATCCTTGCCAGGACCTTTCCCGGCACACTGAGGAGTGAGATGCCCCTATAGTTATTACAATCTGAGCGGTCCCCCTTTTTAAAGAGAGGGACCACCAGGGCATCCTTCCAATCCTGTGGAACCTGCCCAGTGGTCCAGACTGTTGTTATGATATCATGTAGGGCAGTCTGTGCACAAATACCACCCTCCCTCAGCATTTCACTGGGGAGATCATCTCTGCCCGGTGCCTTTCCTGGCCTCAGGCTCTGGATCGCCTTCAGTACTTCCTCCAAAGATGGCACCTCAGCCAGCCACCCACAGGGAGCGACTTCTTCCTCCAATATTTGTGGCACCGCAGCCCCAGCAGGGTCATCCCCACTTTGTCCCACAATGTTTACCAGGCTCAGGGACTTCCCCTCCCCCAGAACCTCACAGAAATGCTCAGCAAATCTGCAAACCTGTTTCTGGGGGTCGGAGATTGGATCACCGTTCTTTCCCCTAATGATGGTAATAGGTGTGGCGCTGCAAGTAACTTTTTTGATGGAATTAAAGAGCGATTTGTGATCGCGGGCCACTGAGGCAGACTCCATCTCCTCAGCCACCCGCGACCACCAACCATCCTTGCAGCGCCTCACGGCTCTCCGAACCTCCGAGCGAAGGCTGCGGTAAGCCTCCTCATTTTCTGACGTGGGATGCTGTAGACGATGAGAGTGAGCCTGTCGCTTTTTCTCAGCCAGCCTGAACACCTCCTCCGTCAGCCAGGGTTTCTGAGGAGGTCTGGACCGTGTGCCCAAAACTGCCATTGCAGTTACATGAGCCACAGCCCTAAACCTCGCCCATTTCCCCTCGACATCCAGAGGAGTGGGGGATGATGCCAACCCCAGCTGCAAGCGATGCTGAAATTCTCGCTTGCAACTTTCATCAGCCAGCCTAGACCAGGCCACTATGGGTTTGACAGGGGTCCTGGGTTTACACCCACCACCGGAGTGGAAGAATGGCAGGCGCATCTTACAGATGACAAGTCGATGGTCAGTGGGCAGATCAGCTCCACGGTAGGTCCTGGTGTCAAGGACATGGGCCCGCATCCGCTGTTCAGTCACTATGTAGTCCAGCAGATGTTCTTGCTTGGACCCGGCATGCATCCATGATGTTGTGTGGATGCGCCGATGCTGGAACAGTGTGTTGGTAATTACAAGCCCATGGGCTGCACAAAAATCTAGCAGCCTCCTGCCGTTGTTATTGAGCTGATCAGGCCCATGCCTTCCAATCACTCCTGCCCAGGTGCTAGCATCATGGCCAACTCGGGCATTGAAATCACCCAACATGATGATTCTATCCCGAGGGGCCACTTTAGCCAACACCTGTGACAGGAGGTCATAGAAGGCATCTGACTCATCGGCCTTTCCCGCATCCCTCCACGGATGTTCGTCTTCGGTGGGGGCATAAATAACCACGACCACCACTCCTCGCCTCTGGTTGATGGGAAGGCGAACCCAAAGTAACCTGGGGCTCACAGCTTCCCACACCTCACCGCCACGCTCCCACGCTGCCTTCATTCTTTTGTTCAGAAGAAGTGCCACTCCCTGTTGTTTGACAGTCGCCTGCCCCGAGTAGAGGGCAGTCCACCCCTCACAAAGATCCAGGCGGTACCGGTCCAGCTCCCGACAGAGGAGTGGCAGCCTCTCCTCCGCTGTGAGCGTTCGAACATTCCACGTGGCCATCCGTAGCGGCTTTTTGTTGTTTCTGGAGGAACCCCGAGGGTGAGGATTCAGTCTCCTGGCTCTGCCTGAAGGAGTTTGGCATACACACACTCGCATACACACACACACAAACACACACACTCACATACACACACTCGCATACACACACACACAAACACACACACACACTCACTCCCTTACACACAAACACACACAAACGCACACACACACACACTCACACACTCACATACACACACTCGCATACACACACTCACATACACACACTCGCATACACACACACACAAACACACACACTCACATACACACACTCGCATACACACACACACACAAACACACACACACACTCACTCCCTTACACACAAACACACACAAACCCTCACACACAAACACACACACACACTCACACACACACACACACACACACACACACTTGTTTGTAATCTGTGAATTTGTAATTTGTCTTGTTTTTTGTTTGTTTGTTTTGATTGATCAAACTGTTTATCTGTCAGTGTGTCGCTGTTACACGACATTATCTCACTGTCCGTTGTGTTCATTCCTTCACATTTCTGAGTTATTGGATTATTTGTTCTTTGAATTCCTTTTCCTCCTCGTCTTCACTGTTGATACATGCTGTAAATATTGTCTTGTAAAGACTGGATTATTTTAACAC
>NC_068285.1:6019282-6024282 GCF_025860055.1 Xyrauchen texanus
TGACTAACCCCACCCTAACCCTAAACCAGACTCACTGTGGGGGCCAGTTCCCCTCTGACTAACCCCACCCTAACCCTAAACCAGACTCACTGTGGGGGCCAGTTCCCCTCTGACTAACCCCACCCTAACCCTAAACCAGACTCGCTGTGGGGGCCAGTTCCCCTCTGGCTAACATCATGAATATAATGTAAATATTATGTATAGGTAAAATCATGATTTAAAATGATTAAACTAAGTGTTAAGGGTCAGTGATTAAACATCGATTGTGTTTGAACTGTAAGATTAATGACCAAAGTCTTTGAAGTCCATCTTGATTAATTGCAGAAGTTCACATAGATGCAATTGTCCTTGTTAATTGGCTGATGAAGGCTTTTGTTGGCAATAGTTAGTCTAAGCATTTCATTTCAGGATCGTAGTCCATAAATAGACCGAGGTGATGCAGGTTGGAGTTGGCATCATGTCATCCTCTGAAGTCCGTCATAATAGATTGAAGTGATGTTTGGCTGGCACCGGCTGCATTTAGTCATCATCATTCTGCGACATGTAGCAGTGGAGTCCAACATGAAGCAGGAATGGTGCTGGATCCAGCCGGTTCTGGTGACCTCAGGATAGGAGTCCCGAGGTTGAGACAGGGAAACAAATAAAAAGATGTAAGCGTAGATGCCATTGAATTTATTGCAGAGTTAGAGATCATGCTCAATGTTTCTGGTTTCTGGTTCCGGCAGACCCAACTAAAGCAGCCTAATTGTGGGATAAATTAGGTGTATGCCTGGCTAAATAGATGAGTCTTTAGTCTAGACTTAAACTGAGAGGGTGTGTCTGCATCTCGAACAGTGTTTGGGAGACTATTCCATAGTTTAGGAGCCAAATATGAAAAGGATTTTGATATTCTAGGAACTATTAATAGGCCAGAATTTTGCGATCTTAATGAACGTGTTGGAATATAGCGCGTTAGAAGATCACTTAAGTACTGCGGAGCTAGACCATTCAAAGCTTTGTACGTAGTTAACAGAATTTTAAAATCAATACGGAATTTAACAGGTAGCCAATGTAACGATGATAAAATGGGGCTAATATGATCATATTTCTTGGTTCTCGTCAGCACTCTGGCTGCTGCATTTTGAACCAATTGAAGTTTATTTATTGATCTTGCTGGACATCCTCCCAGTAATGCATTACAATAATCTAGTCTTGAGGTCATGAACGCATGAATTAGTTTTTCGGCATCAGCAACAGAGAGCATATGCCTTAATTTAGCAATATTTCTTAGGTGGAAGAATGCTGTTCTACAAACATTTGTAATTTGATTTTCAAAGGACAGATTGGTATCAAATATAACACCTAAGTTCTTCGCTGTTGAAGATGATGTAACAGTACATCCATCTAGAGTCAAATTATATTTTAGTGGCTTATTTTTAGAGTTTTTTGGTCCAATAATTAGAACCTCTGTTTTGTCAGAATTGAGTAGAAGGAAATTTCTGGCCATCCAATCTTTTATTTCATTAATACACTCTGCTAATTTTGAGAATTGTGAAATCTCATCAGGTTTTGAAGAAATATAAAGTTGTGTATCGTCGGTATTACAGTGGAAACTTATTCCACGATTCCTGATAATATCTCCCAGGGGAAGCATATACATGGAGAAAAGCAGAAGCCCTAAAACTGATCCCTGTGGCACTCCATATTTTACTTTTGTTTGGTTTGACAATTCCTCATTTACATAGACAATGTGGTAGCGGTCTGCTAAATATGACCTAAACCATGCTAATGCCACTCCACAAATTCCAACATAATTCTCCAGCCTATTCAAGAGAATGTTGTGATCTATCGTGTCGAATGCAGCACTAAGATCTAAAAGCACTAGAAGAGAAATGCATAAGATGATGATAAGAGCAAGTCATTTGTAACTCTGATAAGTGCAGTCTCTGTACTGTGATGAGGCCTAAATCCTGATTGAAATTCTTCATATATACCATTTCTCTGTAGAAATGAACATATTTGGGAGGACACTACCTTTTCTAGTATTTTTGACATAAACGGGAGATTTGAAATCGGTCTATAATTAGCAAGTTCTCCAGGATTAAGTTGTGGCTTCTTAATTAGCGGTTTGATAATTGCCATTTTAAAGTTTCTTGGGACATGTCCTAAGCATAGCGAGGAGTTAATGATATTAAGAAGAGGTTCTGATATTACAGGAGATACCTCTTTTAAGAGCTTAGTTGGTATAGGATCTAACAAACAAGTTGTGGCTTTTGATGTTTCGATAAGTTTTGTTAGCTCTTCATGACCTATGATAGCGAAGGATTGAAGTTGCACATGAGGGAAATTATTCAACACTGTTTTCTGAGGTGCTATGACAGATGATTGCATCATTCCATAATAATTCCAATAATTATTTCGGTTTCATCAGTAAAGAAATTCATGAAGTCATTACTCTTGAGCTGTGATGTAATATCTGGTTCTGTTGAGGCTTTATTCCTAACCAATTTAGCCACAGTACTGAATAAACATCTAGGATTGTTGTGGTTATTTTCTATGAGTTTACTAAAATATGCTGACCTGGCAGCTTTGAGTGCGTGTTTGTAGCTACAGACACTATCCTTCCATGCACCCTGAAATACTTCTAATTTTGTATTTTTCCACATGCGCTCCATTTTCCGAGCTGCTCTCTTGAGAGCATGAGTGTGATCATTGTACCATGGTGCAGGGCTTATTTCTTTAATTTTCTTTAATCGAAGTGGGGCGACAACATCAAGGGTGCTAGAGAAGACCGCATTTAAATTTTTTGTTATTTCATCAAGTTCTTCTGGGCTTTGGGGTTTATTGAGTATATGAGATAGATCTGGAAGAGTATTAGTGAAGCTATCTTTAGTGGTCGAAAGAATAGTTCTACCTGAACGATAGCGTGGTGTAAATTGAGTAACATTAGCTGATTGCAGCATGCAAGAGACGAGGTAATGATCCGAGATGTCATCGCTCTGCTGCAGAATTTCTATATTATCAACATCAACTCCATATGAAAGAATTAAATCTAGCGTATGATTATGGCGATGAGTTGGTCCTGTTACATTTTGTCTGACTCCAAGAGAGTTGAGAATATCGATAAATGCTAATACCATACCATACCAACTTTATTTGTTAAGCACTTTACAACAACCAAAGTTGACCAAAGTGCTGTACATAAAAATATAGAAAAATAGACATAAACATATGTACAATTAATAACCATACAATAAAAACAAAGTAACAAATACAATCAAGTAAATAAAATCGAGTAAATAAAATAGAGTAAATAAAATCGACCTCTCACTAGGTGTTAAAAGCCACAGAGAAAAGATGGGTTTTAAGAAGGGTTTTAAAAACAGATAAAGAAGAGGCCTGCTTTACATGCAAAGGCAGATCATTCCATAGTCTAGGGGCAGACACAGCAAAGGCACGGTCCCCTCTGAGCTTACGCTTAGTTTTAGGCACAATCAGGAGCAGCTGATCATCTGACCTGAGAGCGCGGACGGGTTTATAAGAGTGTAGAAGCTCAGAGAGGTATGGCGGGGCAAGACCATTTAAAGATTTAAAAGCAAATAACAGAATTTTAAAATGGATCCTAAATTGAATAGGCAGCCAATGTAATGAAGCTAAAATAGGGGAAATGTGCTCATGTTTACGTGTGCCTGTTAAAAGACGTGCTGCTGCATTTTGTACCATCTGGAGACGGGTGATGGAGGACCCACTAACCCCCACATATAGGGAATTACAATAGTCCGGCGTGTAGTTACAAAGGCGTGGATTGCAGTTTCAAAATGTTGTCTTGACAGGATTGGCTTTATTTTGGCCAGCTGCCTCAAATGAAAGAAGCTTGATTTGACAACAGCTTTGATGTGACTGTCAAATTTAAGCTCAGGGTCCACTTTAACTCCTAGATTTGTAATGTTAGATTTAATATAGGGTGCCAAGGAGCCCAGATCTACAGGCGGGGTCCCAGTGGTGCCTCCAAAAACCATCACTTCTGTTTTTTATCATTAAAATTTAAAAAGTTCAGAGCCATCCAGGCCTTTATGTCGTCGAGACAATTGAGTAGTTGTCCAACAGAGTTATCATTTTTCTTTTTAAGGGGTACATAAATCTGACTGTCATCTGCATAACAGTGGAATGAAATGCCGTACTTTCTAAGTATGGAACCAAGTGGAAGCAAATACAAAGAGAAAAGTAGAGGGCCGAGGACTGAGCCCTGTGGGACCCCACACAAGAGAGGAGCAGTGGAGGAAACAAATTCACCTATGCTGACACAAAAAGTTTGATCCGCTAAATATGACCTAAACCACTCCAGTGCCATGCCACTGATGCCCACCCACTGCCTTAAACGTGAAATCAATATCTCATGATCCACTGTGTCAAATGCAGCAGTTAGATCCAAAAGCACAAGGATAACACAGTCGCCAGAGTCAGTCGTTAAAAAGATATCATTAAAAACTCTTAAAAGAGCGGTTTCAGTGCTGTGCAAGGTTTTAAAGCCGGACTGGAAAACCTCTAGTATATTATGTTCTTCCAAAAAGACCAATAATTGACTGTGCACAATCTTCTCCAGGATTTTTGAAAGGAAGGGCAATTTGGAAATAGGCCTGAAATTAGCAAGAACTGACGGATCCTGAGCAGGTTTTTTAATCAGAGGTTGAACCACTGCATGTTTCAAAATTTCAGGGACCACACCCGAGGTCAGACTACTGTTTATAACTGCAGCCACAGATGGTCCTACAGTGGGGAAAACCTCCTTAAATAGTCGAGGGGGAACAGCATCATTTGGAGAACCCGAGGGCTTCAAGTGACCAACTACCTCCTCTAAAAAAGAAAAAGTCACCGGCTCAAAATGATCAAAAACAACCGAGCAAGGGACAGAGATTGAAGGGTCTGAAGCTGAAGTGAAACCATGAGCTAAGCTCTTCTGTGTGCAATACAGACTCAGGGGTGATGGTGTTCTGACTGAAAGCAGCCGAGAACTGAGCAGC
>NC_068285.1:6039282-6151172 GCF_025860055.1 Xyrauchen texanus
AGTAGGAGTGTATGTGGACTGTCCGGCCGGCACTCTGTCCTTCTACAGCGTCTCTGACACACACACACTCACACACTTACACACACTCATCACCACATTCACTCGACCCCTCTATGCTGGATTTACAGTTTATCTTGATTCCTCAGTGTGTGTGTGTGAAATGGATCATCAGAGACACACACACACAACTGGATGAGTGAAATATACTCACTGTATCTCACATCAACACAACTCCAAACTCTTTCTAGAAATCATTTCATCAATGAAACTGATTGAATTCAATACAATGACAGTACTTTGTGTCTCACTGTGATGTGATTGAACTTATTTACTATCAGATTCAATAATAAAAATAATGATTTGAAATGAATAAATGAGTCTATATATGAACTCTTTATTAAACACACGGCACATTCAGATACTCATTGTTTTATTTATACTAAATAAACATTTACAAATACAGAATTCTTGTGATTTTTCTACAGTATATAAATCTTAATACTTAACAGACAATTCTAGAAAAAACAGCTTCACACTTTTGCATTCATAAATGGATTTATAAGAACTAATTACAGGATCATTTAAAGTTGGTGTAAATTTGACAGATTTGAAGAGTTCACTCATTGATAAAAGTCAAATGCTGTCATCATACACACACCCTCATGTTGTTCTGAACCTTACACATTTTTATTCTGTGAAACACAAAAGGAAATATACGGCAGAACATTAGAGACTGACATTCTCAGTCACCATTTACTTTCATTGCATCTTTCTTTTCAATTGAAGTGATTGACTGAAATTCAATATTGCAAAAGCTTCTGTTGTTTTATCCAAAGCGCTTATTACAGGGACAGTAAGACAGTAATAATTAATTTAATTTAATAATAAGTTGACATTACTTGCGTAGGAACATTAATATAACTTCATTTTAGTAAGTTTGCTTTGCAGAAATAATGCAATCGGTTTCCTTCATTTTGAAGTGAACTGAACATGCAAACTTTTACAGTGTTTGCAGGAAACACATTTAAAATACTGTCTTGTGTAAGACGATGTCATGTTTAAAGTATATTGTATAAAGTATGGCAAAGTAATAACAGTTTGATATTGAAGAGAAGCAATTTGTAGTATTTGGAATAAGCCAAAGGTGTTACTGAGCATTTACTTTTACTCAAATATAATACACTTATGATTTATTACTTGTATGTTTCAAACACACTCACAATTAATTTGTAAAGTACTTGTAACACAAATAAAGTACACTTTAATATCACTAATCAAGCCTGTAATTACCCCACACTGCCATATACTTAAAATAACCAAATGAGTGTTCACTGGAAAATAATAAAGCAAACAAACGATTCTTTCATACTTTGTATATTAGCATGTTAACTTTGTGCATCATGGAAATCGTGTTCCTCTGTCTGTGTTGGAAATGTTGTCTGTGGCTTTCACTTTGTTAGATCATTCAGCCAACAATGCAAGCAATGCCAGATCTTGCCTCCCATTAGACCTCCATAAGAACATATTAAACATATCAGAGTTTAACAGCTTGTAATGTTACTCTTCTCCCAGCTCAGCAGGCAGCAGGGGAATAGCACAAGACAAGAGACAAACATCAGCAGAAATTATTGAACAACAGTTTGACCAGCACAAATTCAACACATATATTAATACTAATCACAAGACAATGAAGAATTGCTGCTTAACTGTCCTGTGATGCTGAAGATCACTAACATGGAAGATAAAGCAGCACACAACATAAGATTAAACTGAATGAGTAAAAGAGAAGAGATCTTTTATTACTGTAACTGTATTAAGTGCATTTCCACTATTGTCCTGCAGGTGTCATCATAAGTCTATGGGCTTAAGATGCTCTTAGTATTGTAGGATTAGCACTACACTATTACTCTACTCTTGTTCATCTGTGAGCATTTGAAATTCTACTTATGTTATGATTGCTTTGGGAAACTGGCCACAAAACTAAAATGAATCATAAGACGGATTTTACTTGGGCTTATATGAGGCTTACGGGAAACAAGGCCCTGGTTACCATGTGCTGTTTTAACACACGTTTCCCCCTGTGTATATGTCAGGACATGCCACTCTATTCATATATATCAGACATGGTCTCTTCTAATTCAACTAAAATGGCAAAAATAATGTCTGCTAAAGACGACATGAGCAAAACCCCGTCAATGATGTCTGTGCTTGTCCCTTTAGGGAGGTCTCTCAAAGCACAGATAGAGCAGTAGTCTTCTTTTGATTGTAAAATGGACATTTCTATAGAATAATGAACACAAATGTTTAGCTCACATTAACTGATTTAAATGCTATGACACAAAATGTTTCATTGATTTTTGAGCAGTTAACCTGATGCAATGTCCTCTGCCATCTCCCTTCTCTGTTCTTTGATTTGCTCTTTAGATGATGTTGAATGTCTGTGGAATCTCAGGAAACTTCCACAGTTTCTTTTGCCATCTTTGAAAACAAATGAACAACGTTTGTTACAGCAGCAGAGCTTATAAAAGATAAGATTCCTTCTTTGAAAGGAAACAATTTTTCAATATTCTCACCTTCCCCTATTTTCATGTACACATTTTCTGTATATTTATTCTCACCCCGGATCCTTTACAGTATCTTTGTAATAATTCCATAGCTTTTCTAACACTTTTAACATCGTTCACTATTAAAGTTGTATCATCTGAGTATTGATACATTTTTTGTATCTCTTCATTCTCTCCTAAAACAATCCCTTTGACCTCCTTTTCAGCCCTTATTGCCAACCCCAAAGACTCTGCCACTAAACTGTATAACTGTGCCGATAACGGACATCCTTGTCTAATTGATCTGGAGATATTAAAAACCCCTGTTAAAACCCCCCTTGCACTTTACTTGACTTTTAGCCCCTTTATATAAAAATTGTATCCACTTTATAAAATTCTTCCCAAACCCAAATTTTCCTAAAATCTGAAATAAAAACTCATGCTCCACTCTGTCAAAGGCTTTTTCTAGATCCAGACGTATCCCCTTTTACCCTCAGCCATCATGTAGCTCACCACGTCCCTTATGCTACAAACTGTCTGTTATATCTCTTCTTTCAATCGCATATGCCTGATTTGTTTCAATAATATTAGGTAACATTTTCTTTAATCTATTTGCTAAATTCTTTGCTAAAAGTTTAAAATCTGTGTACAGAGTACAGTGTTTGTGCATGTGTGTAGTTAGTAAGTGTTTGTATGGTGTGATAATCTGACACAACCATTACACACAACAGGACTCTTTTAACAAATAGCCTGTAAAAACAACTCTTCTTACGGGTCTTCAGGGAAAACAACTTTAGTTGATTACGTCAAACATGAGATGTTTAAACGACACTCTGGCACATTATTTTATTCCAGGTTTGGAGAAACATTTATTGTGGTTCAGTCAACGTACTACAAAGTTAATGTACTTATGTGCATGAGTGTAATGTATAGAAGGACTGGTCGTTGTGAATTTGATATTATAATGATACTTAACTTTAAAGTGTGTGTGTGTGTGTGTGTGTGTGTGTGTGTGTGTGTGTGTGTGTGTGTGTGTGTGTGTGTGTGTGTGTGTGTGTGTGTGTGTTAAAACTGACATCTTTGTAAACTAGAAAATATTGCAACATTTAAACAAATAACTATTTACAAATGAGGATAACTCTACAACAAACAAAAAAATCCAATTGTGGGAATAGAATAACTTTTGTGAGTAAATGCAGTCCTGTAAACACGTTACTTAATCGGTTATTGGTACACGTTTAGTTGTTTTCTTGAAATAAAAATCAGTAAGATCAGTTGGCATCACAACAGTACACATTTTTGTTTACATGTACAAGTTTCTGAGTGTGAGGGTTTGATCCAGGAATTAGTAAATTAATGCCAAAATATGGGGGGTCAAAGTAAACTCAGCATTTGCATTTGTGTTTGACACCCTAGTGACGTAACGGTACCATGGATGTATTTTCAGGGTATGAATTGGTGTTAAAATATCTTATGCGTGCATAACACAAGTCATTTGCTTGTTTTCCAGTATGCTAGCACCCAATTTCTTTGAAATGTTCACACTTGAATTGACATGGGATTTTATGATAACTGTGTGCAGTATACTATAAAAACCTCTGAATTTGAACTATTGATTTTGCAAATGATTTCTAAAATCTTTCTATTCTTTTAAGTAATTATATTTACTTGTTGCCTGTATTACAAAGAGCAATACTTCTTTAACCACATCTCTACCATGTCTCACAACGTTACATGGAGCACTTGATGGATAAAAAGAAAAACTTTTATAACAAAATAAACCCTTTTATCTCCCTTCTTTCACACTTTTGGTCGTCACCATGCTGTTCAATGAAAGCAAACCATAAAACACCAGGATACTCACGGCACCATATTGTTTTGATGAACAGAATTACACAAGACCCCATCAGGCCTGATCAGGGGGGTGTGTGCGTATTCTGAAAAAACCTCCCTACCCCAGACCTCTGACTTCCTGTAAGAGCTCAGTATCGATTGAAGCCTCTTGTAAAAGAACTTTGAGTGGAAAATGTAAGAATCTTTGTTACATTTTACAATGAATGTATGGTATTTCATTTAAAATGCTCTGTTTAAATACAAGTTTTAAATACATTTTTATGTTTTTTTGTTCAGCATCTTTAAAGGGTTAATGCTAGAGATATGTTAGACAAACGTTTAAAAACCCATTTTCTTCTCATTGTCAAAAAGTACAAATGCATGACAACATGTGTTAAAGATACATCTAAAATTACGTGAAATGCTTTATCGTGTTTTAGTAATATAAATCAAAACACAAAACTTTATTTTTGTTAAAATATTTGTTCATATTTAAACTGAATGTGTGTTTTGCCGCATAACCGTAGACTTTGTTTTAGAATCTCATGTTTAAATTAAAAATGTAACAAACCTTTGTATTAAAGATATCGTCAGAATTCTTTAAAAACATTATTGCTTTTAGTCAAATAAACCTGTTTGCTAAAATACTGTATTGCCTAGTGAATGTGGATTTAATTTGCAGCACGCCTTTTACACATCGTTTTAGAAAGATACTTTTCATGTCTTTAATAAATTTAAGAATCTTTGTGCTAAAGATGCATCTAAATTAGCATTTAAATGTGTTACTGCGTTTTAGTAACATAACCGTGTTTGTTAAACTAATGTTAAACGTAATCTTTCGTAACACCATTTATTCCTTATCTTTAAAAGTGAAAACCTGAATGAGTTTGCTTCACAGCCAATATCCACTGATTTGGAAACATTGTTAAAGGTAAAAATGTAAGATATTATTGTTAGCGCTATAGCTAAAAAAAATATATAGTATTGTGTTTTAGTAAAATAAAAGTGTTTGCTAAACTAATGCCAAACATTCGCTTGGAAAATACAAATATTTTATAAATCAATCGTACAAACAACACATACTTTTGAAAATAAATATCATTTTAAAAGAGTACTGCACTTGTTAAACACCCGCTGTCGTCTCGCACACAAACGTGTCTCATCGGTGACATTTGCACACAAAATACACTAGACAGTCTGTTTTAAATGGGTTGACTTTGTACTGGAGAGGCATACTCAAATCTGAAAAGCACATGTAATGCAATCGTTGTTTAATATGTCTTAAAATAAAAACATTTTAGATCGACTACCGTTTAAACGCATGTATAATCATCGTAAACATTTTGTAGGAAATAGGTCTTATAATAAGCTGTTTAACCATTACAGCAATAAAAGAGCATATGGTTTGAAAGTGGACCAACACACCGTTCAGCTTGCATTTACAACGAAAAGAGTTACATTATTTGTAGCTGTTTTTTTTATTATAATATTATTGAATGTATTAGTTTATTTTTAGTATGCGATTTCTTGTGAAGAAACACAGATATGGATATTTATATGCAGTACAAGTACAGTAATTCATTGAGTAAACTAATTCTTGGATACATTTAGTTAAAAACTATTTTAGAAGTGAACAAATCAACACTGTTATATTTGATAGTTGAATCTATGCCTGAATCATTTCAAAAGGACTGTAAATATACCACCCCCCGTTTTTTGGTTGTGAAATATTCAGAGATCAAATATTTAAAATGACACTTCGAAATCCCGTTAACCATACGCTTATCGCAACAAAACTCCATGAACCCTCCGGTTCATCACCTTATAAAGTCTAGATCAAAAATACAAATCCAATTAACCCCAACCGTTTCATTGCCTTAAAGTCTAGATCAAAAATACCTTATCGCTTTAAAGTCTTTTTGGAAAATGTGGATAATGTCGTGAAAGGACTTTGAACTGAAAAATGCAATACAACAAGTGTTAAAAATACATCTAAAATTACGTCAAATGTTTTATCGTGTTTTAGTAATATAACTCAAAACACAAAACTAGTGAATGTTGTCAAAGTTTATAATTTTTAGAGTGACTTTGTGTTTGCCAACTTGAAACATTTTGTTTAAAACACATTTTCAAATGTTTCAAAGACATTTTAAAGACATTTTTCCAGCGCTACAGGTAAATGTTTAAATAATACTTTAAAAACACACATACTTCCTAAAATGTTGTGAAATAATCTTGACCGTGGGATTAAACCCCAACCCACCAGAGGGGGCTTGTCAACTTTCTTACATTGTCATTTTGGATGAGCTCGTGAAAGGACTTTAAACGGAGAAATGTAAGATTTTTGTGTTAAAGCTATAGTTAAAATAATATATTATGTTTTTAGAAAACGTATCCTTTTTGCTAGGTTAATGTTAAACATTGTCTTTCTTAAACCATTATCGTTGGATGAGGTTGTGAAAGGACTTTAAACGGAAACATGTAATATTCTTTTACAATTAATGTATGCCATTTCATTTAAAATGATCTTTGTTGATCTTTGGGGAAGGGGGGACAGGAATTAAAAGTTCAAATGTACAGCAATTAAGTCATAAAGCATGGCCATAAATATTTTTTGTCACTAGGTTCACAATCACACCACAGCTATCTGGCTCCATCTTCTGTTTAAATCTGGGTTCATGACACACCGCGACAACTCAAAATGACGTAGGCCTATAAACGTAACACATTTTTATTCATGTCTCTTTTATATAATTCTCAACAGAAAAATACACTTTTCTTAGACAACAATTGATCTCATTTTGCTTTCCATATATTTAAACGACCGCACATCTTTCTGTCTAGTGATTTAACTCAGCGGCTGTTTTTATTATAATATTATTGAATGTAGGCCTATTAGCTTGTTTTTAGTAGGCGGTTGCGCGTGAAGAAAGGACGCATTCATTTACATTATTAATATGTTTAGTTAACATCTCTTTTAGAACTGAATAATGCAACATTGGGACGTTTGATAGTTTAATCTGTGCCTGAATCATTTAAAAGGACTGCCGATAGACTGCAAAACCCCCGTTGTAAAGTATTAAGAGATCAAAGCTTTAAATTGACACTTCGAAATCTTGGCGCGTATTCACCCCCATGAACACAGATCCAATTAACAACCCTAAGGTCTGGTCAAAATACAAATTTAATTAACCCCCAGTCATTTCGTCGCCTTTATGTCTGAATCATAAAATGAATTACCCCGCCGCATGAAAGCGAGACCCCCGCTGCTCAGCGCCTTAAGGATTGGATCAAAAAACACCTTATCAATTTGGATGCACTCCTGAAATAATTTTGATTGGAAAAATGCAACACAACACGTGTTAAAGTTACGATTTATAATGCATACTATTTCAACGAAAACTCATACTATTTGTTTAAAATACGTTTTAGTCTCTGGTAAAAGTAAATAACCCTGGTTAATCATTTATTCGTTATTTTAAAGCGTCGTCTAAATGAGTTTGCTCTGCCAGTATCGTCTGTTTGAGTAAAATAAACTAATATCATTCAATATCCACTGTTTTAAAATCTCATGGTTAAAAATAAAAAAATGTAACAAACTTTTGTATTAAAGATATTTCGTCAGAATTCTATATAAAATAAACCTGTTTACCAAAATACTGTATTTTCTAGTGAATGTTGTTAAAGTTTTTATAATTTTAGAGTGCTTTTGTTGTATTTGCCAACTTGATACATTTTTTTAAAACAAAATGTCAAAGTTTTCGTTAAATACATTTAAACGTTTAAATAAGGCTTTAAAACACACAAACACTGATCAGGAGGGGGTTAAGCAACACCCCCGCGGAGGGGCTTGTCAACTGATATTATGCCATTGCCATTTTGGACGAGATCGTGAAAGGACTTTAAACGGAGTCGTGTAAGATTTCTGTCTTATATAGTTAAAAATATATATTATGTTTTAGAAAATGTATCCTGTTTGCTAGGTTAATGTTAAACACAGTCTTACTTACATCACTTATCGCTGAATGAGTTCATGAAAGGATTTTAAACGGTAGATTTTGTGCTGCATTTTACAATTTATGCTATTTAAAATGATCTTTGTTGAAATACAAGTTTTAAACACATTTTATGTTTTTGTTCAGCATCTTTAAAGTGACATTGCTAGTGATGTGTTAGACAACGTAATGTTTAAAAACACATTTTCTTCTCTTTGTCAAAAGTTAAAAAAACAAAACAGTTTTTTCACCAAGCATTAAACCCCATAAAAGACATCATTTAAACACATTTTATGTTTTTGTTCAACATCTTTAAAGTGACATTGCTAGTGATGTGTTAGACTGCCTAATGTTTAAAAACACATTTTCTTCTCTTTGTCAAAAGTTAAAAAAAAAAAACAGTTTTTTCACCAAACATTAAACCCCATTAAAGACATCATTTAAACACATTTTAAACGTAATACTACTTTTTTGTCATCTCAGTTTTCCATTAAAGATTAATAATCTTTCTACTCTTTTAAATACACATATGGGTATATCAGAACAGACACGTCATACAGCATGTAGCCTACAACTGCCGGAGGGAGGGGCGGGGTGGGGTGAACGGACGGGGAAAGGTCAAATGTACAGCAATTAAGCCATGAATCAGGGCCATAAATCATTTTTTGTCACAACGTGCATTATACTTACTACTCAGGGCCTATAAGGACATGAAGAAATCCCTTCACTTACCACAAACATCCAGTGATTGTTTCTTATATTCACACATGAAATGGCTCCATCAAACGTGTCAAAATGAACCTGTACAGTGTCATAAACGAGCATGATTACGATTATTAAAATTGCACTTTTGTATGTTTATACATAGTTGCATTTGTTGTTTTAAAGGTGTAACACATGCCTATCTCCATATAGGATACTTCCGTCCTTCAAACCTCGTCGAGCGACTTGTTCTCTTTGTCACAGAATGACTCCGGTGGTGTAGTGATTTAGCTGTACAGTCTCACAGGCTTGTCGTGTTTGTTTAGGATAGCACGAATGTAACTCTCCATAACCTAAAGAATATGAATAACACAATTAGAAGATGCATAATCAAGATACTGTTCTGATCTTAATGTCCTTGTATTATTATTATTATTAGTAGTATTTCTTTATATTACCATTCGATTGGATTAGATTGCATTTCATTTTCACAACTGCTGTTTAGAAAGTATTTTCTCTATTTCGTCAGATAAACAATCAACTCCAATTTTAACAACAGTACAACCATTTATTTTTTAATGTGGAAATGTCAGCTAGGCATCTGCTGCCTCTTCTGTAGTGTCTTGAAGAATGGGTTCTTGATGGATTACCTCCTGTAAGAACGTGACACTGCTGGACACATTTTCAGTAACATGCCTAACAAGCAGCACAATGCAAAAGGGCCTGAACATTTGCAGGGCATCGTCAAGAGACACCGTGTTTTGCAACCTGGCAAAGACGAATGCTGCAAATGGTTTCAGGCCTTTATCGGTTGTCCTTTTATGCAATGCTGAAGTGACAGCTTTGATTACATGCGCAGCACACAGATGCAAAACCGTCTTCCACTTGATTTCTGCCCACACTGTAAAACATTCCTGTAAATTTACATGGAAATTTAACAGCAAAATACTGTTTTCATGTAATAGCAGTACGTTGCTGTTTTCCGCAATGCATTATGGGAGGACTTGGTCTCTTCAAATTGCATGCTGATAAGCAAAAGTATGACACGTGTTATTTAACAGTATTATACCATATTTTCTCCATGTGCATGGAAGAGGCAAGACATTTAGGATTGTCAGCATGAGATCATTGTGCAACTCAGCCTATGATTGTATTATCTGTAATGACCTATTACTTTTAAATATAACACTTTAAACATCCAATGAAGCTTTAGTGATTTAAATCAGATTATTGGATTGCATGTTTTAATCAGGAGTGATTGAGCGAGTTCGTAAGCACAAGACTGCATTTGCACAGTCATATCACACACACTGGGAAGTAACCTGAAGTTTTATCCGACCTGCACGTTTTCCTAAACTTTATCTGATTAACATATGAGTGGGAAATGAATCAAATCAATGATGTTTTTGTATTTTCTGACATTTTGGGTTATCTGCTGCTAGTTGCAACTCCACCTATGATTTGAATACATGTAAGTTACCAAGTACTTCTTAATATTACATTATAAAGACCAGTCAAGCCTTTATCATTTGAATTAGTCCGTATACGGACACCTGAAGTTCATGCAACAGGCACATGTCTCAATCTTTATCTGAGTAAAAGAGAAGTTACGAACACAATGAATAATTCTTGTGTGATTAATGTGAACGTGCATATTCAAACACCTACTGGCTTGAATGCAGAACTATTAGCGGCATGACAGAAAGTCGTGCACCACATCTGTGTCAGTCATTATCTGAAGACTTGCTTATCGAGATTGGAATAGTTCAACTATCTGTTCTTTACATGATATTTCCTTGTCAGATCTGCAGGGAAACATGATACCACTGTGACCTCTGTGAAACATATGAGAATACACAGCGATGTCTCAAATATTATATTTGGTTGCTGCATAGGAAACTATAATAGGACGTTTAAAACACATGAAGGTTTGAAATCTCACGTGTACAGACACCATAAAGGATATGCAGAGCCCACAATGTGCACTACACATTCCTTGCAATGTCATTCTTTACCTGAGTTTATTTCTCATATTAAAATGCACATTAAAGATGGAAGAAAAGTCGCATGCCCTTTCAAGCAGTGTGCTAAAACATTTACCTCTCACTTGTGTAGAAAACATACAAATACAGGAGGCTTAATTAACTCCATATGTGGCCATACCTCTTCTTTCAGATGTTCTTTCACACATTTTGAGCTTCTCACTGACATCGATGTCAAAACTTTCTATGGAGGAGTGAGGAAACCCATGGAAGAGTTTTACCAACCCAGAAGTTCAGTCAGTCCTTTCCAAAGATGAAGCCATTGATTCATCACAGCACATAGTTCAACTCCTAATGGCTCACTTCATAGAGAAGCAAGAAGGACCAATTCTTCAAGAAAATGTACGTTTGTCTTCATATTCACTGTGTTTGTTCTTTGAATACCTTCATAAAATGGTTCACCTAAAAATGATAGTTCTCATCATTTACTCACCCTAATGCTGTCTCAAAATCACATGACTTCTGCCGAACACAAAAGATGATATTTTAATGGAGTCTGTTTGTCCAGACAATGCAAGTGAATTGAAACCAAACATTCAAGCTCCAAAAGGACATAAAAGTTCCTGCATAATGTCTCCTAAAGCAATCCAAATGGTTTTGGGTGAGAATAGACCAAATGTAACTTCTTTTCACTGTACAGAAATCGGCCGTCTCCTTGGCAAACATGAACTCAAGCTTGATTACAATTCCTCGGCTCTGCATATTCATCAAGTGCTAGGAAGTGTAATCAAGCCGTACAGTCGAAAGTGTTACAGTTTGGTCTGTTCTCACCCAAAACCAATTGAATCACTTCAGAAGACTGGTGAAACCACTTGACTCATATTAATGACTTTTATCCTCCATTTATATCTATTTTGGTCCTCATTCTCTTCTTTTGCATTGTATGGACAAACAGATATTACATCTCCATCAAAATATCATCGTTTGTGGCATACGTGTTTAAATCAACAAGGGTGAGACAATTATCATTTGTGGATCAAATATTCCTCTTTGGACTATAACAGGCCTGTTGCCTTCAGTATTAGCAGTAGCACATTGGTTCTTAAATTGTTATCTTGACAAATAGATGTGTACAACTCCTGCTGAGCTTGAGAAGACGGGTAACCTGCCTGTGACTCCTCGTTTCATCCTGCTTGGTTAGTATATCATATTAGATACGTCTGCATTTTGTGTCACTAAAACAAAGCTCACAGTCTGACGCATATTTGTATTATCAGGACAAGATCCACCTTTGTGTCCCTCATTCTAGAATTTACTGTCTTTGAATTGTCTGTGTTCAATTGTCATCATGTACTCACAGGCATGTAGTAACAAACCCATATAACCTTCTTTCTAGGGACTGGCTGTGTCAGTTATCGTTCAATATTATTGTGAAATAAAGATGCAGTGAAAGTGAACGGTAACTGATGCTGTCAGTCCCTAATATGCTTTGGTCCACTGAAAAACTACATGAATGCAGATTTGGAGCAAATGATGAAAATGTTCATTTTTGGGTGAAGTATCCTTTTGAGTGTCCGATCACATGATGTGTTTTTATGTGCGGTGTGTTCAGAGATATTGTGGGTTCTGTTATCTTGGAAGACATGACATTGTGTGCCATTGTTAGGGTTGGCATCATTTTCTCACAGTCTTATGTACACCCAGCTGTCCTGAGAACATAGATTACACATTCATCTCTTTATAGTTTCCTTTAAGGTCCAGGTGATGTTCCGGGGCAATGGATGAACATCAGCCTGGAAGGCCGAATAATCTGTGAGGTGTGCAGACAAGTTTTGTCACTGGAATTGCTGCATTGTTTTCTTTGTATTACATCTTTAATTTGCAGTACCAAGAGGAAGCAGCATCCACACTGGAATTCCTTCAAAGGTCACGAGCTTGCACATATTTTATTATGTGTTTCATTTTCATTCATATGTTAATATTACTATGTTGACTTAAAGGAATAGTTCTCCATTTAATAATGATCTCATTTACTGAACTTTGTCATCTCAAACATGGGATTTTCTTTTGCGGAAAACAAAGATATTTGGATGGAGATGTGATATTTGTTTGTCCATTCAGTGCAAGTGGAATATGTACCAAACTATCAGCAACAGAAAGCCCATAAAAGCATAATAAATGTAATCCATACGAGTACAGTGGTTTAATTCAGTTGAATTTGAGTTGAGAACAGACTATAACTCTTTCATTGTTCAATTTGCCATTGCAGTCTCAGACACAATCATGATTTCAGTCCTGATTATTTGACACATACTCAGAGCGCTAGGAAGTGGAATTGATCTTGAAATCATGATCGAAGAGGACAATTCTGATGTCAGTATTTAAGGTGAATAAGGATTACCTTTAAAATGCTTTTATGTCCTTTTTGTAGCTTTATATTGTGGCTGTATGACCTGTTTGGTGTATTTCAAGTCTTCAGAAATTATAAATATTAGTGAGGACATTTTAGATAATCTGAATGGATACAATTTTAAATGATTGTTCACTGAAAATCTTCCCTGATATTTTTCAGACGCTTTATTGGAATAAATCCGGAAAAGGCTGATCAAGGCTGCACGGGGAAAAGTGGTGTCTAAATAAACTGTAAAAACTCTGCAGAAGAAGACTGTAACTGTCAGTCCAGAGGGATCACATCTCAAACAAAACTGATGGACTTTGATGGACTTTGTAGCGGACATTCCCCACAATGCAGTTGGTTTTTCACATCATATGGTGGGCTGGAGTGTTGCTGAAGGATGATTTGAGTTTTTGACTGATTTGTATTTTATAAACATTTGTTTTGATATAAAAATGGTGTTTTTTGAAGCCTGATTTGATAGTAGATTTGTATTTTATATAAAGGAAAGTCGTTTCTAATTGTTTGTTTTGATAAATGTTCTGCTTTTTACTGAAGTCATTTGTGTATTTTGATTTGTTTTTTGTTGCAGCACAGCAGTTGTAGCCGTTTGTCTATAAGTGTTGTATTGTTATTTATTATAATTTATGTATTTGTCTATTTATTTATTATTATTATTATTATTTATATTATTTGCATTTATGTACTTATTTAGTTAATTATCATGCACCTGGGCGGGTTTAGGAGGAATATATGTCACCGCGTGTGGGCGGAGTGGGAAGTGACTATGGAAAGAACAAATGTTTGGATTCGGGAAAGGTGGTGGCGCACAGTTTTTTGACCACTTCGCTAACTTTGTTTGGATTTTTCGTTTATTGAAATTATAAACTTGATTTAGAAATGTTAGGAAAATAAAGCTATCAAAAAATGAATACTGCGTTTGGGAGTGGAGTGCGTGCAAAACAATAAATCATAGTTCCCGGAATCCACGGCCAGCATCGAAAGGCCGATACATTTAAGTCAAAAAACTGGAAGGAATTTGGAGTTTGCACCAGGAGCGAAACGAGAACGTGGATTGTGGATTGTCGTGAGTACATGGTGAAGAGTTTAATCCGTTAAGCCGCCGCGCTTATGTATCTTGTCAACGGCTTGTTGTTGAGTCATCGCACAAACATGATTTTATGAAATTAAGTTTATGCTTGATGGATAATGGATGATCTTGCTGAAAAAGCGATTATGGAAGAAAGGGAATTGTTTAAGTTGCTTGCAACTCGCAGAGGAAAGCTTGGAGTTTTGACGAGAAAACGAAACGAAATAAATGCCGCGATTGAAGCTGGCGAAAATAAAGAAACTGTTGCTAAACATGTGGAAACCTTTAACACCGTGTTGGCGGATTTTATGGAGTTGCAAGTGTCTGTGCAAAGTTTGTTGAATGATGATGAAAGGGAGGCTGACCACGTAGACTGGTATGAGCCGAAATTAATTCTCTTCAGGGAATTTCTGAATGGAATTGAAACATGGATGGGTGAAGATCCAAAAGGTACCATTGAGGATGTCTTGGAAGGTGCTGTTGGGCCTAATGATAGTGTATCTCAGGCCACTGGCAAGTCCTCTAAAAGTTGGCCTACTTCCCAAAAATCATCTAGAGTTTCTTCTAAAAGCAAAACGAGTGCCTCTGCTGCTTTTCTGCAAGCTGAAGCGGAACGTGCTGCACTAAAAGCTAAAGCCCACACATTAGAGCAAAAGCATATTTTAGATTTGGAGGAGGCTAAATTAAAAGCTAAAAAGGAAAAACTTGCTTTGGAATCTGAAATGGCTGCAGCAGATGCAAAGGTAAATGTTTTTCTAAAATCTGAATCACTTCTTAAAAAAATGAGCTTGAAAAGCACAAAAAGAAATGTGAAGTCTGATGCAAGCAGTACTTATCCATCAACTGAATGTATTGTACTTACAAGAACACCAAAGGTTCAAATAAGTCAAGATACAAAAGCAAAAAGGTGTACTACTACAACTGTTAAGAAACATCAAAGCCATAAAAGGGACTTGTCTACTTTAAACAATACAGCTCTTGCAGATGTTTTGAAGAAACAAAATGAGTTAACTTCTTTGTTGATAAAACAACAGCAATCATCCCTTCTTCCAACGAGGGAAATTCCTGTGTTCGGAGGAGATCCTCTGCAGTTCAGATCCTTCATTAAAACATTCGAGCAGAGTATTGAAAACAAGACTGAGAGTATGCAAGACAGACTCTATTATTTAGAA
Source organism: Xyrauchen texanus (assembly GCF_025860055.1). Taxonomy (NCBI): domain Eukaryota; kingdom Metazoa; phylum Chordata; class Actinopteri; order Cypriniformes; family Catostomidae; genus Xyrauchen; species Xyrauchen texanus. The sequence goes on from NC_068285.1 coordinate 6,054,995, forward strand.
CAATTTACAGTTGGACAACCCAAAAATTTGGTTCGCAGTTATATGCACATGGATCCTGCAAGAGGATATAAGGAAGCAAAGCAGCAACTTGAATGGAATTTTGGTAACAGTATAAAGATCGCATCTGCTTTCATGGAAAAGGCTTTGAATTGGACTGCTTTAAGAGCAGAGGATGGACCAGCGCTACGATCATATGCACTCTTTCTTCGTGGCTGTTTCAACACAATGCAAGAAGTTAAGTTTGTGGATGAGCTGGAAAATTCAGCCAACTTGAGAACAATTGTCTCCAAGCTGCCCTTCAAGCTTCGCGACAAATGGAGAACAATTGCTTGCAGTATACAGAATAGTAACAAAGAAAAGGTTAAGTTTAAAGATCTTCTTGAATTCATTGAAAAAGAGACACGAGCTGCATTGGATCCTGTATTTGGTGACATACAAAGCCCAACAGACAGAAGAGGAATCTCTAAAGTAATAGCAACTGCAAAGCCCAATATCAAGTCTGCCAGCAGAGGAAGCAGTTTTGCTACCACAGTTACTACAGTAGCAGAAAAGATGAACGACAAGTTGAAAGTGAGTCATACTGCCTCAAAGACCGTGGAAAAGCCATGCATGTTTTGTGGCAAAGACCACACAATGGAAGTTTGCGATGCTTTCAAAGGTAAATCTAACAAAGAAAAGGTGGAATACATAAGAGCCAAAGGTTTGTGCTTTGGATGTTTGGGACATGGGCATATGAGCAAAACCTGCCAAAATCGCAAGAATTGTCAGATTTGTCATCAACGTCACCCAACCATTCTACATATCGAGAGTAAGGAAGATCAAAGAAAAGACCAAACTCCTAAAGTCTTTTCAAAAGATCAATTGTCCAGTGCTTTGGTTTCCTTGAAAGAGGGAATGTACATTGGGGCTGGTTCAAGTGATTGTGCTCTGTCTATAGTTCCTGTTAATGTGAAATTGAGTAAGGGAACCAAAGTTGTGCAGACGTATGCGTTCCTTGATCCTGGCAGTTCGGCAACGTTTTGCACAGAAGAATTGATGGTTCAGTTAAATGCAGCAGGAAGAAAAATGAAAATACTTTTAAAAACTATGGGTCAGGAAAAGCTTGTTAACAGTTACAGAGTTTCTGGATTAGAGGTGGCTGCTCTAAAGGAAAATGAGTTCCTAGAATTGCCTGATGTGTACACACAGAAATCAATCCCAGTCACAAAAGACAACATTCCTAAAGAAAAGGACATAAGAAAGTGGTCTTACCTGAGGGATGTTGATTTGACGCCAATAAATGCGAGCATTGGGCTGCTTATAGGTGTCAATGTTCCAAAGGCACTGGAACCATGGAAAGTAGTCAACAGTGAAGGTAGTGGACCGTATGCTGTAAAAACTCTCCTTGGTTGGGTCATTAACGGTCCGCTTAATCATGGTATGGCTGATGTTGAGGATCATGCCCCTGAAATGCAAGTAAATAGAGTGTCCATTGAAAATTTGGAGGAGCTGTTGATCAAACTGTATAATCAAGATTTTATTGAACAGCAGTACGATGAGAAGACCGAAATGTCAGTAGAAGATCGACAATTCTTGGACACGATCTCAAAGACTGCAGAACTCAAAGACGGACATTACTATTTAAACTTGCCTTTTCGTGAGTCCAATGTAAAAATGCCAAACAATAAGAGCATGGCACAGCAACGAGCACAGCACTTGTTAAAAAGGTTCAAAAGAGACGTAACGTTCTTTGCTGAATACAAGGAGTTTATGGGCGATGTGATTGCAAAGGGGTATGCTGAGATCGTACCAAGTGATCAGCTGGAGCTAGCAAATGGAAAGCTGTGGTATATACCACACCATGGAGTTAGGCACCCACGCAAAAAAAAGCTGCGTGTGGTATTTGACTGTGCGTCAACATTTGGTGGGACTTCCTTGAATAAAGAGCTGTTGCAAGGCCCAGACTTGACAAATAATTTGGTAGGAGTGTTACTAAGATTTCGTCAAGGTCCTATTGCCTTTATGACTGATATTGAAGGGATGTTCCACCGGGTTAGAGTGGCCAAGGAAGATGTGAATTTTCAGCGTTTTCTTTGGTGGCCAGATGGAGACATTACAAAGGACCTCGAAGAGCACAGAATGGTTGTCCATATATTTGGTGCAGTATCATCACCGAGCTGTGCAACCTTTGCCTTGCTAAAGACAGCTGAGGAAAACCAAAATGATTATGCAGACAATGTAATAAACACCATCAGGCAGAACTTCTATGTCGATGATTGTTTAAAAGCTGTAAATACAGTGGACCAAGCTTTATCTCTGTATCATCAATTAACAGAAGTGTGTGACAAGGGAGGTTTTCGACTTAACAAGTGGATCTGCAATGACCGTTCCGTTCTCAGTGTAATTCCTCAGGAAAACCGAGCCAAGGCAGTGAAAACGTTGGACCTCAGTAAAGACCAGCTTCCCATGGAGCGAGCTTTGGGTGTTCAATGGGACGTAGAAAAGGATGCGTTCACTTTCAATATGGCAATCAAACAACATTCGACAACAAGACGTGGTATTTTATCCATTGTGAGTTCTATTTATGACCCTCTAGGGTTTCTGGCACCCATTATTCTTTCTTCTAAGCAAATTCTACAGAATTTGTGTAGGATCAAACTTCCTTGGGATGAAAAGGTCCCCTTGAATATTGCTCTAGGGTGGCAAAGATGGCTTGATGAGTTGATTCCTTTAAACACCTTTAGTGTGAACAGATGCTTCACATGCAAAGATTTCGGCAGCATAACATCTGCACAGTTGCACAGCTTTTCGGATGCAAGTGAAGCTGGGTACGGAGCTGTGTCATATCTAAGGCTTCTAAACGACAAAGGAGAAGTTAATGTAGCATTTGCCATAGGAAAGGCCAAAGTATCGCCACTTAAACAAACAACAATACCAAGACTGGAATTGGCAGCAGCCGTCCTAGCTGTACGCTTAGACCGGATGTTAAAAGCAGAGTTGCAGTTTCAGTTTAATCTGGATGAATCTTTCTTTTGGTCAGATAGTACTACTGTACTGAAATACATAGCTAACACAACGAAAAGATTCAAAACTTACGTAGCAAACAGAATCTCCATTATTCACACCCATTCAAAGACCTCACAGTGGAAGTACATCTGCTCTAAACTAAATCCTGCAGATGCAGCTTCTAGAGGGATGAAAACTGAAGAATTCCTTCGATCTCAAGTTTGGATCAACGGACCTGACTTCCTTTTAAAGTCACCGTCGCAATGGCCTGAAACAAAGGAAGAGGTCAGCTTGATTTTGGATAAAGATCCAGAAGTGAAAGGAAAAATCTGTGCTTGTGTTACTGTGACTGATCAAATGGAACCTCCAACAAGTCGGCTTTTGAATTACTTCTCGGACTGGACTCATCTGAAAAGAGCAGTAGCATGGATTCGTAAGTTTCTGGAAGTTCTGAAATGGAAAGTGAAGAAGAAAAAAATGCAGAACCAACCCGGTGAACAGAGTTCACAAAGTTGTAAGAGGAAAACAAAGTTACAGTTACCTGAGAATCTGAGTCCGATGCTTTGTGTTGAAGATTTGATTTCGGCCGAAAAGGCCATTGTATCTTTTGTGCAAAAAGAAAATTTCAGCGAAGAAATATCTGCTTTAAAAAGAGGCATTCAAAAAAGATACAGACATTTGTACAAACTAGACCCAGAGATTGATGAAGGCTTGTTGAGAGTGGGTGGCAGGTTAAGCAATTCCGCTTTGCCAGAGGAGGTGAAGCATCCTGTCATTTTACCAAAATCGTGTCATGTTTCATAACTCATTCTCAGACATGTGCACAAAAAAATAGGGCATAGAGGAAGAAACCACATGCTTTCAACTCTTCGTCGGCACTACTGGATTCCTCATGCTAATTCAGCTTCTAGGAAAATAATCAAAGAATGTGTGATTTGTCAGCTGAAAGGGACAAAAGCCAGGTGAACAAAAAATGTCAGATCTACCTGCTGACAGAGTTTCTGTAGACCATCCTCCATTTACATACGTTGGTATGGATTATTTCGACCCTATCGAAACCAAGCGAGGAAGGAGCACTGTTAAAAGGTATGGTGTTATATTTACATGTTTGACATGTCGAGCAGTTCACATTGAAATGGCCCATACTATGGATACAGACTCTTGTATCAATGCGATCAGAAGATTCTTATGTCGACGGGGGCAAGTGAAGGAAATTCAGCTCAGACAATGGCACCAATTTTGTCAGTGCTAATCGGGAATTAAAAATGCTTTGAAAGAGTTAAATCAAAGTAAGTTTCAAAAATCCCTTAGCAACAGCGGCATAAAATGGACCTTCAATCCACCTCATGGTGCCCATCATGGCGGTGTTTGGGAGCGCTTAATCCAGCAAGTCAAGAAAGTGCTTTACTCAGTAGTGAAACAGCAGATGCTGGACGATGAAGCATTGCATACTGTTTTATGCGAAATAGAAGCAATACTGAACGACCGTCCGATTACTCCATCTTCGGATGATCTAGAAGACCTTGAAGCGTTGACACCAAATCACATCATACAGCTTAAAGCAAAACCGGTTTTACCATCTGGTCTGTTTAAGAAAGAAGACTTGTATATTCGAAGACGCTGGAGACAAGTTCAATACTTAGCTGACCTATTTTGGAAAAGGTGGGTGAAAGAATACCTCCCTATAATGCAGCAACGCCAGAAATGGAATAAACCACGCCGAAACTTCAGCACTGGAGATCTCGTACTTGTAGTTGATGAAACGGCGCCAAGAAACTCTTGGCCCATGGGACGCATTATAAAAACGTTGGCTGATTCCAAAGGATTTGTTCGTCGAGTGCGCTTGAAGACTCAAACAAGTGAACTAGAAAGGCCTATCACTAAGCTTTGTCTGTTAATGGAAGCAGCATGCTGAACTTTAGAGTCAAGTATTTGACTCTAACCTTTAACCGAACACTTACTGACTCATGTATACTGATACATTTACATACACGCCATACACAAGCATAACATCGGTTTGTTTTGTGAGGACTTTTTTGAAAGAACGTTTTGGAACAATTTTGAGCATTTAAAAGGACACTTTTTTTTTATTTTTTTGATATAAGCCTATTCAATATGGACTTGAAATGTGAAACTAAAAATTTTCTTCATGTTTGGTACGGCTACTGAAATACATGTTGTAATTCTTGAAAGCCAAGAATTAGGGGCTGGAATGTTGTAGCCGTTTGTCTATAAGTGTTGTATTGTTATTTATTATAATTTATGTATTTGTCTATTTATTTATTATTATTATTATTATTTATATTATTTGCATTTATGTACTTATTTAGTTAATTATCATGCACCTGGGCGGGTTTAGGAGGAATATATGTCACCGCGTGTGGGCGGAGTGGGAAGTGACTATGGAAAGAACAAATGTTTGGATTCGGGAAAGGTGGTGGCGCACAGTTTTTTGACCACTTTGCTAACTTTGTTTGGATTTTTCGTTTATTGAAATTATAAACTTGATTTAGAAATGTTAGGAAAATAAAGCTATCAAAAAATGAATACTGCGTTTGGGAGTGGAGTGCGTGCAAAACAATAAATCATAGTTCCCGGAATCCACGGCCAGCATCGAAAGGCCGATACAACAGCACTGAATATTATTTGAATACTTTTATTCATTTATTGCCTGTTTTAGTGCAGATTGATAAATATGTTGTTGTTTCAGAATAAAAAAACATTCATAACTTGGCTTTGTTTATCTTTTGTAATCCACATATACAAACAGGAAGTGCTGCTGTAATATGCATTTAAAAGTGTGATTATGGGGTTGTGACTGTATTTAATTTAACAGCTCTATGCTTCTAACTTACAGATGTGTACTGATGTTGACAAATACAGTATTTAGCTGTTCATTTCAAGAACGGTAACACACATATTTTGACAGTATAATGTTGGCAACCACAGCTGTCAGTAGATTACTGTTTTTTTACAGGAAATGTTTTTTGTGTTATTGTTTGTGGCAGATGGCATGAACACTTTCAAGGTTTTGAGCATTGATTCCTTATTTAAAGACAGTAGGAACGCTTGCATTATTGCACAACTGTAGTCAGTCTCTACACGGTGTGTGTGTAAAGTGGAGTTTGTGGACAGTTTGAGCAAAAACTGCATAAGACAGAATGTTATTGGCGGGACTGAACGCTCAGTCGAAATCATTTCACTAACTGGCAATGGGGGGCATCTTTTCCTTTTCCAGGTAAGGTGAGAGCATCATAAAGGATTCTCGGTCTGTGACATCTTTGGAAATGTATTCTTTGGACCTTGTCCAACTTTTGTTTGACACTTTGGAGACTCAGATCACTTCGGGGAGGCACATGAGTCTCACTCCCCGTCTTCACAAAAGCCTCAGGTTCACTCTCTGGCTGAGCCCTCTCCTGATTCCCCAAACTTTCTGTTTTGTTATTTGTCTTCTGGGAAGACATTGTCATTTGAGAAGCAAATGCTATTTCTAATTTTTAATGTGTGGCAGATCTGTGCATTTTGCTTGGTTTCTTGCTGAACGATGTTTTCTGCCTTGAAGAACTTCACTAGAACGTCTTTACCTCCAGCTGCTGTCCACAAGTCTTGTCTGAGAGCTCCTTTTCCTCTTTTTGATTTCACCATTATTGTACAAATTGATTTATAACAATTTAACACATTTTAGTCACAAGGCCTAAATTTTGATCAGGTTTGTAGCAGGTGCGCGTGTGTGTGTGTGTGTGTGTGTGTGTGTGTGTGTGTGTGTGTGTGTGTGTGTGTGTGTGTGTGTGTGTGTGTGTGTGTGTGTGTGTGTGTGAGTGTGTGTGTGTGTGTGTGAGTGTGAGTGAGTGTGTGAGTGTGAGTGTGTGTGTGTGTGTGTGTGTGTGTGACTGTGTGAGTGTGTGTGTGTGTGTGTGAGTGTGTGTGTGTGTGTGTGTGTGTGTGTGTGTGTGTGTGTGTGTGTGCGTGTGTGTGTGTGTGTGAACAAAATGACAAACACCATGTGAACATTCTCAATAACGTCACGCACCAATCAGAGCAATGCTTCAATAGCCTTTATTTTCAATCGACATTCAGTGTCATACACAATCACTTATTGTTGTGCACTATTACTATTGTTATAATAATTATTATCATTATTCAGTTAAAGTCAGTTTAAACTGTGTATATATGGTTAGAAGAAATAATTGGAGTGATTTGAAGCGTCTCAGTTAGAAAGGCTGCACTGATAAACACAGGTCTACTTATTCATTACAATATCTTTGAATCATTACAACTAATCCATAAAGCCAAACAAACTTAATACTAGCCAGGCAGCAAGATACAAGACTGACATCAAGTGTGGATGGGCACCAAAGACATGGTCAATATCCTTGAAACTGAATCATTATTCTCTGATTTTTGACATTGCTTTAGCTTGTGGGGGAAAATCATCATTGTATTTATTCAATGTATATCTGTTATGTATATTAATATGTACATGTGATTTATTGCAATGCTATATTTGGGTATATTTGTCATCAAGAATGTGCAAAATGTGTAACTTTAAAATCGTCTTGCTGTCTTGAAAGTATTTGTTTAGTTTGGCACATGTGGAACAATGATTTGTGTCCCTATATCTTCAAGGTATCAATATAAACACCCTAGATCACTTTTACCACAAGTATTTTAATTCATTTCAATGAAATCTTCTGTAAATATTTATTTTACACAAATCATTTTCCTCCATCAATATTCTATCAAAAGAAATGTTTGTTTTTTTCAATCTTGATACATTTTATGACCAGAAAAAAGCAATTTTCCTTAAGGTGTGTTTTTGACTGTTGTTACCACTTTATAATTTTGAGAGCAGGACAGAAAACTGAAATTCTTTAAGTCATTGCATAGTCCACTTGTTTTTATGTTTTATGTTTATCTTCATGATTTTGTTTCTATTTTTTGTGAGTGAGAATGTATTTCGGTTCTAGGAGATCATGAATATCTCTTAAACAACAATAAAAACCTTGGACATTCAGCAGTTGTCTGTTATTTCTTCAGGTCATTTTATGTTAAAGTTCATTGAAAGTAAATGAACAGAACCTAAAATCTGAAGCTGCTAATAGCACTTAAAATTGAGTTAAATGAGCTTAAAATGTAGAGTTGTGTAAACAGAGACTCTTAGGGTTAAAAACCTTCAATATATTAGCTGCTGTTTCACAGTATTTTAAGACACATTTTTGAATGGAAGCTCATTCATTTGGTCATAGCAGCTTCATTTATTTTAGGAGAAGTTGCTTCAAATTTCTAATGGAATTTGCTTAAAAAGTGGGATGCAGAAATGATGCACAATATTTTGAAGCAAATCCAGAACATTATTTTTACAGTGTCTCCAACAAAACCTGCTGTATCAAACCCTCTGAATATTCTCACTCTGAAACTTATTCATGAAAATAAAATATCCAATTACAAATCTAAACTTATTGTTAAAGAAATTGACAAAAACCTCAAACATGATGAAGATGAAACATTAAAAACTGAATTTGACCTCCACAACAAACTTCAGCACTATTCGGTCCTAAACAGAAATACCACATTTACAAAAGATTATCAATGAAACAGTTTAAAGAAAGAATGATTGTGTCTAAATATAGACTAAGTGACCATGATCTAGAGATAGAGGAACACATCACAGGTCCTTGTTGCCCAGAGAGAAATAGAAACATCTTTGTAATGTTTTGGCAATACTGTTATAAAACTGTCATGTCAATAATGCTGAACTGGAAAAAGAATTTAAGAAAACATACATTTGACCTCATTGGCTAAATATGCAACAGTTCTTGCATATATCTCTTTTTTTCCCTTAGACAAGCTTTTTTTATTATTATTATTAAATGCAATTGCGTGATTTGGCCACAAGAGTGCTTCACTGTCCACTTTAGTTCAGATGTTCACAGTAAATTAAATCTGATGGTTTTCTGTCCCAACAAGTACTTTCACCACAATTTACTGAGAAAAGCTCAAAAGAAATTGTAGGTAATAAAATAACATAATACAAGTTTTTAGGGTTTATCTTTGCCTTTAAACCCCCATTATAGCAGGGGAACACGTCCTGTCAGCTGAAGATGTGACTGTCAGATACTGTTCCCCCTGTGTTCAATAAGAGAGAAAGCTCACACAAGTATTACATCAATAATGAATGTGGGAATTATAAATAATATAGACTATATATGGACAAACAAACAACATCAATCTCATAATTACAAGTATGTAAAAAACATTCAACTTGATCATTTTTGGTCTGTTAGTTCCTTCATGATGTCTCACTGAGATTGCTGCACACAGAAATGTCTTTATCTTTGGCCTTCTTACACACATATGGTGGAACCACCTTCCACAGGCATCACAGGAGATCTGTAGTGCAAGAAACTTTTAATAATTGTGTTATAATGTAAACATCAATGTTAAATCCTCCACCAATATTAGCTTGAGGAATAAATGTGTTTTTTAAGCCAGTTCTTCTGCACTTGCCACATGGGGGACTATTTAGGGTACAAGAGTGATATCCCCAAGTGTACTGAAGGTCCCAAGGGTAAATTAAGCTGCCAGTACAGAAACTGTTGTGTCAATAGCAGATACAAAGTACATACAGTAAGTAAATGTAACACTTTAGTTATTTGTAACTGGTATTTTAAGTCTTGCACAAAAGAGTGGATTCCTGACCTTATGAACGCACGACTGATGATCATTTTGATTGAAATGCACAATTAGTATCTTCATCTGATCTCTTCAACTCACAAGCACTTACCAAAAAACCTTCTTTACAATATCTGCTGGTGTTAATACTGAACAACATATTTAAAGAAAACTTGGAAAGGATTTTGGCTAAACATGTTTTGCTCCCCATGATGGGAAGGGTTTGGAAATATCCTAAAGTATTAACAGTAAACAAATATAAAGATGTCTCTGAAGAAATTGTTCTATGACATGATCCCAACACACTTGTGATTGTTGGAGAAATCTTAATGGAAAATGAAATACTGGCACTTACACGAGTAAATGGGTAAAACAGACGTTATTACATCATTTAAAATGACATTGGGAATGGAAGCACCAATAGAATTACAGGTATTACAATTGATTTTATTTTTTCAGTAATGAGAATCTAAATGTTGGGTTATTTTTTCTACCCATTCGCTGGGTTTAGTATTTTATATTGCTGGGTTATATTCTCGTTAATGGCTCATATTGACCCAGCGTTCGTTGTTCATCACCATCAGCATGGGGGGATCACCAAACTAGATCACGAGGCTGTGAGGGACAGACTTATGCCGAGTTTACACTACACGATTTTAAGCCCGATGTTCACTCCCAGACAGTTTTGTGGAGATCATGGATAAAAGCCCAAAATCAGAGACAAATCAGAGCTCGAATTTAAGGGGGCGGCGTTAAATTAGAAAACATACATTTTAACATTAGACTTTAAATTCCAATTTTTAATTCACTATAGTTTTATATAGAATTGTTCAATAGTCTATAAAGTATTTAACACAATTACATCAGAAGTAACTGTAATAAATTACTGAAAAAAGAGTAATACGTTACATTATTTTCTTCAATGAAAAATAAATGTAATTACAGTAATTAATTAATTAGTAATTCATTAAACCCAACACTGATAGAGAATACCAAAAATTACAGCTCAAAATACTCCTGAATAGAAAAAATACTTCAGAATATAAAAAAAATTATATTCATTAATCTACAGTATTACATCATATTGAATATTATTGGTTCATATTGGCACACACACACACACACACACACACACACACACACACACACACACACACACACACACACACACACACACACACACACACACGTGTTAGGCTTTTATTTGTGCATGTAACATTGAAATATGAAATGTTGGTGCTTCATCATCAGGTTTTTTCCTGCTTTATTTTGTATTAACCACCAGATGACGCTGTTTTGACACTGTTTTGACACTCTGGAAGATTTGAATCTTTTCCCAGAACAATCAGAGAAACACTTTACGAGGCTTCATTTCCCCATTCCTCATCTGCTGTCCTAAAATTAACATGTTCAGTGAAATTTCCACATCATATATTATACAGCAGTTAAAGACAAAATACAAATGATATTCACATGAACTCACACTGCACTTTATAAGCTTTAAAGGGATTGTTCAGTGAAAGTGAACAGTTTGTCATCATTTACTCACCCTCATGTTGTACCAAACCCATTAACATGTGGAACAGTAAATGAGATGTTAGACCTCAGTCACTGAATCTTTTCCCCATTAATGAAAGTGAATGTTGAATAAGATAATTTGTGTTCCACTGAATGAAAGACATACAGGTTTAGAACAACATAAGGGTGAGAAAATGATGGCAGATTTGTAATTTTGGCTCAACTATCCCTTTAAGAGCATGAAACACCTGCTGCACCTTTAAATGTTGTTTGTCTCTTTCAGACTCCTCCTCCTCAGGTGACAGGTGAAAGTGAAACTAGTAAAACAGGATCCATTTAGTGACAAGAGCAGAAAATTACACGACGAGAGAAACTCAAAGTTTGACAGTTTTTGTTCCACTGAATCGTCTGAAACAATCAATAAATTCATTGTGAAGTATTTTGTAGGTGATATTCTAGTCAGTAAAGAGGAACATCAACAGTTCTTGACAGGTGAGTACTGAACTGCTGCTAAACAAACCAAAACTCACAAGACAACAATAATAAACCTTTCAAACTATCAGCTACAGTAAGACATCTAACAGATATCTAAGTATTAATCACAGCAGAACAAACAGATACTGAGACTTTTGCTCTTTTATCTGAATTGTCAGTATGTGTTCAGTTTCTTTGGCACTGAAATGTTATTTCTTCTATTGACTTGAAACGTTGCTTTGTTTTCTTCTGTTGAGTCTTCTGATGTTTTCTCTTTATGCTGGTGTTTAACATGTCATAAAAGCTGACAGTCTGCAATTGAACCTCATTGATTCATTTCTAATGGAATATTCTAGAGGACAAATAAAAACAAATATGTGTCAGTATTGAACAAATAAACACGTCACAAATATAGATGATGTCCCGTTTGTTGACAGGTGTTCAGTGGACTGTTCAGATGATGTCATGGACTCCACAAAGGATCTCAGTGGACAGACAGACACAGGGAAGGTCAAGAGGTCAGAGGATTTCAATGCTTTAATAAAATACACTGATAGATATTTCTGATATGCTGCACAACACTACAGTATAAAAACACTGAGGAGAAATGAGAACAGACTGGATTATCTCAAGTATAAACATGTGAAAACAGCTTTAGGGTAAAGTGAGATCTACAGTCAGATGACAGTGAGACCGGTTTGATTCAGTCACAGACAGAACTGGAGAAACCTGTACAGTCAGTCGTATGTAGAAGGTGAAACTCAAATGTGTTTCTCTGAACATTTTTAGACACAAACACAGAATTTTCTTCAGATGAATGCAGAACAAACCATCAAACTTAAAGAAGAGAGAAATACTGGGAAGAGTAAAACTGAGAAACTGATGAGAGGAAAAGAGTGTTTGTGAGAGTTTGTAGTTTTTAAAACAGTGTTTAATTGCTGTTGTGTTTTAGTGTCATTCATGGAGAATCTCCTGAATCCAGCTGTGTGTCCATGAAGAGTGACCGGTCAATGGATGCTCCACATAAATTCAGTTCAGGAGCCCCTTGTGCTGATGTGAGGTGAGGACTCTCATGTTGACTGACAGTATGAACGTGTACACCACAGTCTGAGGGACCATTAGAAAGAATCCAGTGTAAAAAATATAAATCTAAAAGAAAATATGCAATTATAATAAAAAAAATGAGTCCTGAGTTTCAGCACTTGATAAATGTTTTTCCCTTCTGCTCTAGTGTGTGATGGCCGCAGTGTTTGTGTGTTTACTGTTACTGTTAAGAATGTTGCCACGATGCCAACATAAAATACTGCCTTTTACAACACGGTGAACAAAACACTGCAGCGTCAGAATATAAGATCCAGGAGAAAGTAAATAAGACAGAAATATAATACTAATATATTAATCCTCAAAGTAATAATAATAATACTTTATTATGTTATAATGACAAACTGGACAACAATAAATGCTGTAATTGATGGTTATAATATTAATAAATACCAACTAAATTCCAAAATGTTACTGGTGAAGTAGATTCTTGCACACCCTGTTCACAAAAAACAACAACAACTGGAAAACATCATTCATTATAATTAACTAGATTTTTATTTCATTAAACATTTTGAATGTACTTTGCTACAACGGCTTATAGCATGAATTTATAATTATGATTTAAAAATCAATTTTTCGTAATTTAAGCAACTAATTTCTAAATGGGGCCCCGGGTTGGTCGGTTGCTCGGGGCCTCAGAAATCGTAATCCCGCCCCTGCTTGTAATGTCCCGTTATGTCGTGTTTTGTGTTCTGAATGATCAAATAAAACACACGTCCTCACTGCAGCTTCAGGATTTCTCAGTTCATTAAAAATGAAAATTGTGTCATAATTCACTCACCCTCATGCAGAAGACACAAAAGCAGATGTTTTAATGAATATGGTGAGTGGTCTTGTTAATACAATGGCAGTGGAGAGTGACTCACTTTAAAACTTAAAATAAAAGTATAAATGTGTAATTTTTCACTGTAAATCTTGACGTCTGTTGTGCATTCATGAGTGCTGTGAGAGATGTTTGTTCACAGCGGCTCGAGTGTTTATGTGAGAACTTATGTTGATGTTAGTGACATTGCAAGTTCTCATGTGACATATAATATATAAGACACATCATTAAATGTGTTTTATTGCACTGGATGTTGAAATTATGTTTCAGATTACTAAAAATACACATGAACTAAACTCTGTTTAATTGCTGTTTTAGTGTCATTCATGGAGAATCTCCTGAACCCAGCTGTGTGTCCATGAAGAGTGACTGGTCAATGGATCAACCAGTTAAATTCATTTCCGGAGAGTCTTTGATCAACTACAGAAACAAACAGGATGAATCAGAGTCAACTGCTGGGAAAGTGCCATTGGACTCCATTTTTGAGGTGTGTGTGTGTGTGTGTGTGTGTGTGTGTGTGTGTGTGTGTGTGTGTGAGTGTGAGAGAGAGACACACACACTTATACCTTATAGGCTGTCTTTTAAATACATACTGTCATGTCTCTCTCATACACACCACTTTGCAGTATCACCCTAATCTTAACACACACACACACACACACACACACACACACACACACACACACACACACACACACACACACACACACACACACACACACGAATTCAAGACAACTAAAGCACAAATAAAATGAGTGATGATTCTTGTCCACTGATCCTTCAGTTCCTCTCTGTTACTGAATGAAGTTTGTTGTTTGAATGTTCACTGATTTCAGGAACTTGAGCACAAAATCATCTCTCTGATGAAGAAAGAGCTGAAGAGTATCAAGAGACTAATGATCTCAGATTCCCCAGCATGCTCTGAGAGAGAGGAGGAGGATGATGAAGGTCAGAGCAGAGTCAGAGAGGGGTTTCTGAAGATCACACTGCACGTCCTGAAGAAGATGAAGCAGACAGACCTCGCTAACACACTTCAAACCAGTAAGAGCTCGCACTCACGTCACTATTACATCACGTCACCTTCAGAGGAAACACAGTGTCTGGATTCACTCAATATTAGTGAAAGAAAATAAACTTCATGTCTAATGACCATTAAACATCAACATCAATTATAATTCCCATTTCTTTTCCTCTTTACATCAGAACTGATTTCTGTGCATCAACAAAAACTCAAAACAAAACTAAAAGAGAAATTCCAGAGAATTACTGAAGGAATGTCAAATCAAAGCAGCTCAACACTTGTGAATGAGATCTACACAGATCTGTACATCACAGAGGGAGGGAGTGCAGAGATCAATAATGAACATGAGGTGAGACAGATTGAGACAGCATCCAGGAGAGCAGAGACACAGGAAACACCAATCAAATGCAATGACATCTTTAAAGCCTTACCTGGACAAGACAAAGCCATCAGAACTGTGCTGACTAAAGGAGTTGCTGGAATTGGGAAAACTGTCTCTGTGCAGAAGTTCATTGTGGACTGGACTGAAGGAAAAGCAAATCAGGATGTTCACTTCATATTTCCACTTCCTTTCAGAGAGCTCAATCTGATGAAGGACAAAAATATCAGTTTGATGGATCTTCTTCATCAGTTTTTCACAGATACAAAAAAACTGAGATCAACATTCCTTGATGACTACAAAGTCATTTTCATTTTTGATGGTCTGGATGAGTGTCGACTTCCTCTAGATTTCCAGAACAATGATATTTTGTGTGATGTGACAGAATCGGCCTCAGTGGATGTGCTGCTGACCAACCTCATCAAGGGGAATCTGCTTCCTTCTGCTCTGCTCTGGATCACCTCTCGACCAGCAGCAGCCAATCAGATTCCTCCTGAGTGTGTTGACCAGCTCACAGATGTACTGAGGCTTCAATGACCCTCAGAAGGACGAGTATTTCAGGAAGAGGATAAAAGATGAGCGTCTGGCCAACAGAATCATCACACACATGAAGTCATCAAGAAGCCTGTACATCATGTGTCACATACCAGTCTTCTGTTGGATTTCAGCCACTGTTCTCCAGAGACTGTTGAGTGAAGCAGAGAGTGCAGAGATCCCCAAGACTCTCACTCAAATGTTCACACACTTCCTGATCTTTCAGAGCAAACTGAAGAGCCAGAAGTATGATGGGAAATGTGAGGTGGATCTTCAGCAGGCTAGAGAGAGGATTCTGTCTCTGGGAAAACTGGCTTTTCAACAGCTGGAAAAAGGGAACCTGATCTTCTATGAGGAGGACCTGAGAGAGTGTGGCATTGATGTCAGAGAAGCGTCAGTGTACTCTGGAGTTTGTACCCAAATCTTCAGAGAGGAGTTTGGACTGCACCTGGGGAAGGTGTTCAGCTTTGTGCATCTGAGCATTCAGGAGTTTCTCGCTGCTTTATTCAAGTTTCTGCAAAATAAGTCAAGAATGAGTGATTTCCTGAAGAGTGAAGTGGACAAGGCCTTACAGAGTGAGAACGGACACCTGGACCTTTTCCTTCGATTCCTTCTGGGTCTCTCATTGAAGTCCAATCAGACAATCTTACGAGACCTACTGACACAGACAGGAAACAGCTCTGACAGCAAACAGGAAATAGTTAAGTACATTAAGATGAAGATCAGGGAGAATCCCTCTCCAGAGAAATCCATCAATCTGTTCCACTGTCTGAATGAACTCAATGATCATTCTCTAGTGCAGGAAGTACAAACATACGTGAACAGAAGAGATATCAATCGTCTCTCTGGAGTCCGTCTCTCTCCTGCTCAGTGGTCAGCTCTGGTGTTTGTGTTGCTGAACTCAGAAGAGGAGCTGGATCAGTTTAATCTGAGGAAATATGATCCATCACATGAATGTCTTCTGAGGCTGCTGCCGGTGATCAAAGCATCCAGAAAAGCTGAGTGAGTAATTTAGTGTTTTAATCTCACTTTACTGTAATTAAATAGCAGAGGTTAGATTTTAATGTATTTTGTTTGACTAGAAACAACCCCTTATAATATTTTGATGTTTGTTTGGTTTCATGTGTTACTTTTTATAGTTTTACCTTCATTTTAAACAGACATTGTAGCCAAATAGATTCAAAATGTTTAATGCAAAGTTAATAATCTAGTTTAATATAACAAAAGCATGTTTTCTACAGTTTTCCACTAAATAAATACAAAACGATACTTTATTTACTTTATACTGATACTTTATCATTTTTATTTATGCTTCCACATACAATAATACACATCAGCCTCATAAATAAATCATCATTTACCTGCATATATTTTTACTAAAACATTTCTTTAATGAACATGATGTGCAAAACCCAGTTAAATATGATATAATACTGAATTATTATTGGGGGTCTCAGTCAAGATTATTATTATAATATAATACTGAATAATTATTACTATTATTTTAAGGGTTTGATTGTTTTATACTTTAGTCATTTATTTGTCATATTGTAGCTTCCTTTATTCCTGCAATGTTTATTTTACACAGTTTTTCTGTTTCTGTTTTGATAATCCTTTAATGGATTTTATTAAAAACTATATTAAATTATGTTATACTCTAATATATAAAATTGCATTAAGATATGAATAATATAGCGATCAATATTTATTTAGATTGGAAATGAATTATTAGTTTAGACGGCTTTATGTCAAGTGTTTATCTTTGTTGACTGATTTACTGAGGTGACATTATTGTTAAATTAGAAGATTGTACACAGAGGAAAAGAGAATTTGGTGGTAAATATTGTGTTATCATCTGTAGGTAATGTTTTCATCTAAGTGTAATCAATAGATGTTTGACTTCATGCAGCACTGTGTGATCAGATCCAATCAGAGTTTGACTTGAAGCAGTGCATGTCGGTTAGAAATGTTGTGTGACTTAAGATGGCGTCAGTGCCGCATCACCGTGATGTATGCCATTAAAGAACCGCGAGAGCAATTCAAGAACAATCGGCTGGCACTGCCAATGCAGCTTCTCCAGAGTGGCTGCAAGAGCTCTGATGATGTCACAACTTATTCATGATTGGCCAGAATCACAGATGACAATGGTCACGTGTGTTTCATGGGATGCGACACATACTACTTTTACTACTTCAGCTATGTCAGTCTGAGAAAGAATTAAGAGTAGTATGATGGTATGCAATTAACAAGGTGTTTATTATGACAACTCCAGTTCCAATAAACTCTCACTAATGAATGTTTTATAACAGCACATTATTTATCTCATATTCTAATATGTTTATCATAGTAATATCATGTTTATTCTTAAAAACAATTCCAAATTACTAAAAATATGGACTCCTTTATTGGTATCAAAATAATTCGACCTTTTCAAATTAATATTTACATTTCAAACCTGAGTTCTGATTACCACTTCATCTGTAATAAACAAAGCAATCATCGTGGGATCTTCTGTAACTAATGTGGGTTCAGCACATGTCGTGAAGCAGAATGTGTCCGGCTTGACGGCTCCATTTTCATCTCCTCCCGCTACTACAATTGGTAAATCTTGCAGATCGATAAGGCAAGCTGTAGTTGAAGTTGAACGCACTCAATAAATATTCATTAGGTGTATCTCAATCAGCTGTCTTGTTCACTAATCAAAGCATTGTTCAGGGAGTCAGCCATTTTTAGGGATGACCCAATCGCACAATCATTCCAGTGCACTGAAACATTCTCTCCCTATAAATTCTCTAAATGCACCATAAAAACCAGAGAGTATAGTTGATCACTGTGTTCACTTACCAGAAATGTTGTCATGTCTTCTGAAATCTCTCATGTCATTATAGGATGAGTGCATGTATAAATACATGATGTCAAAGCCTTATTTTCTCTTTAAAAGATTGATAGAGTAAATTGACTTCTTAGCTTAATGCCAAGTGTTTTTCACGGTGGCCTGAAAAACGGGGCCACATTGTGAAAGAGAAGAACCTACGTTTGCTGCCATTGAAAACAGCTAAACAATTCCACCTCAAAGGGTGTTACACTCTCACACAGAAAACACTGCTCCTGAACTGCCTGAAAGACATGGTTTGCAGTCCAGCCATTACTTCTGTGAAATAGCTACGTCACTATGTGGCACTTTTGCCTAATTCCCGCCTCAGGAGTGCGCTGCTCAGGCCTTCCATCCATTTAAAAATTGTATCCCCTTGCATACTTCACTCTGTCACATGGACTTGGATATATGTCACTGCTTATGATAAACAGTTTAAGGATTATGCTGTTAATATATAACTTTAATAAACTGCTTAATTGACCTAACTTCACTTCCATCATACATTATAGTTGTTTTGGGGAAGTTCAAGTTTGTTTTCGAGACAAAAATTCTTAGACATCAGGATATTTTGCAGGAACCCAAGTGCTGGGATGCTAAACAAAGAGCTTTTATGAAAAAAACAAAAACAAAATACAAACCAAAAACTCTCATAGTAGAATTATTAAAACCAATTTGAAACTAAGAAAATAAACAAGACACCAACTGGAGAAACAGACTAGGAATGACTGACTAACCAAACTCACAAAATGATCTAACAGACACAAGAAGGTAGAAGGTACAGTATGTAGAGGGAGAGCACATGAGGAACAAGTGATGACAATCAACACAACAAGGATCCGATGAGGAGGTGTGGCAAAGGGGAATGAGGAGGCGGAGTAAGGAGAGCACATGGCTGACATAAACACAAACAAAGACATGTGCTCAAAACAAATGCACACATGGACCAAAACAGACAGAACTCCAGAACAAAACAAGTTGGGCAGTCCAGACTGGGTCTTGACAGTAGAAGAGCTTCAGAAAATGTGCAAACGACTATGAGCAATCAAACACAGTGGCCATATATATTTTTTCTTTGTACCCAACAGCTGTGCTGAGAAGCCTTCATTAAAACTTACTGTATATATTAACACACTGTTATCTTGTCATTTCTCTCAGTTTGATGGGCTGCAATCTGACAGAGCAAAGTTGTTCAGCACTGGCCTCAGTTCTCAGCTCAAACTCCTCAAGTCTGAGAGAGCTGGACCTGAGTAACAATGACCTGCAGGATTCAGGAGTGAAGCTGCTCTCTGATGCACTGAAGAGTCCTCACTGTACACTGGACATACTGAGGTTTGTGTTTGCAGATTCATTAGTACATACAGAGAGGTGGTGGTGTAGTGGTCTATGGCGGTGTAGTAATCTAGTAATCAGAAGGACTCTGGTTCAAGCCCCACAGCCACCACCATTGTGTGCTTGAGCAAGGCACTTAACTCCAGGTTGCTCCGGGGGGATTGTCCCTGTAATAAGGGCTCTGTAAGTCGCTTTGGATAAAAGCGTCTGCCAAATGCATAAATGTAAATGTAAATTGGAATGTACAATATGAATATATTGTGGTTCATAGCTGTGACAATGAAACAACAAATGGCTCAGTGACTGTCACAACACTTCATATAAAACTGTAGAGCATTCACTCTGTTAGTACATTTGTTATATAAAACTGCTTTTTATTATTGTTTCTTTATTTTTTTTAGATTTGCAGCTTGTAGATTCACTGATCAGTGCTGTGAAAGTTTGTCTTCAGTTCTACAATCATCAAAATCCCTGAGAGAGCTGGACCTGAGTAACAATAACCTGCAGGATTCAGGAGTGAATCTGCTCTCTGATGCACTGAAGAGTCCTCACTGTACACTGGAAATACTGAGGTTTGTGTTTGCTGATTTATTAGTACATTGGAATATACAATATGAAGATATTGTGGTACATAGCTGTGGTTACTGTGTACCATTGGTTGACCGATATGGGGTTTTTAATGGCCGATATCGATATCCAGAGAGCAGGGTGGCCAATAGACCGATACAAGGCCGACATATCACATGATGGCATATAACAACAAAACAAACCGTGACTAGTTGTGTACATGTCTCATATGCTTCACGTGCAGGCAGGTGATTTTCGTCGCCAAATGGGGAAATTTATCAGCCAACGCCGATAATTAAATATGTCAGAATACCATCAGATTTATCGGCCTTGGCGATGTAACGATCGCCAACTACTGTGTACTTGTGGATGGGCTCCCTCTGCTGAGTCTGTTTCCTCTCAAGTGAATCAAGTTATTCTGATTGTGACATCACAGTTCAAAATTAGCACAACTTTAATTTATGTCCAGCTCTTTAGAAAACTCGGTAACACTTTAGAATAAGGTTCCTTCGTTAATGAACAACTACACAGGAACAAATGAGTAACACAATATTAACAATCTAGTTACTACTATTAACTAACAAGAAGCTCTGATTAATTATTAAGTAATTAGTATTATTTAATTAAACTATTAGTAAGTAATAGCACACAGATAAAAGTGGTTGTTCACTATTAACTAATGAATAACTGCTATTTTTTGAAAGCTTCCCAGAGAACTACTGAAAAAGTTTCATAATTCATGCAAAACTAATCAATAACTAATGCAGGACAAATGACTAGCACCACATTAACATTTTAACCACTACTGTAAACGAATACACAACGTTGTTTACATTATCAATATGTAATAGCATAGCAGACTTGTGATTTGGGAAAGCTGTCAATAATTAGCTTATGCTGTCTCCTAGAACTATTTATCAACTGAATAATTTTAAAGAAATTGATTTTTAAATGCAGTTGTCGGGACCTTACTTGTCCTGTGGCCAATTTTCTGGCATTCCTCTGGACTGGCATTGAATCACTAGTCATGGTGACTACTGGAACATATTGAGTCATCAGCCATCCAAATACCATAAACAGTTATTTTATTATTAAACCTACCTCTCAAATAAATATGTTTTTATGTATGTGTCCTAGCTCATATATACATATATGTTTGTGTGTGTGAATATCTTGTGAATGAATAGAAGATTCTACACTTTAGGATTGGCTTTTCATTAGTAACTACTGTAATAATCATGGTAACTAACTAGTGATGACTCATGTGTTACTGCATACTTCTATGGGAATTACCATCTAAAACTTCACCAAAAACCTCAAAAGCTTAAAATGACTTCAGTGTTTGCTTGCACATGATATTTATTCATCATGACTGGAAAAATTGCTGATTTTAACAAGACGCATGGAAGAAGCAACAGCTGAAGTGGCAGTGTGTATAGCCACTGGGCCATATTTATGATGGCTGACTTTAAACAGTAGTCATGCAACATGAAACAGTTAAAGTGACTGTGTGTAGCCACTGGGCTAGAACATGTTTGGAATGGTATTTATCATACAAAGATACACACATACACATGCATAAACAGATTATTTTAGTCTCCCACAAAAGTCTATAAGCAAGCCATCTTTCTTTTTGTTTTCAATGGTGCTTTGCACTGGCTCCTGTCTGCATAATTCTCTGCACCGCTCTGCAATGGTCTTTCTATCCACGCCTCATTTGAAGTATGCCTGGGTTTTTGTTGTCCCACCTTTCAAATAGTCCAAGACCTTGTTGTATTTCTTGATGGCTTGCTCTGGAAGAAAGACTGACAAAGAACAGAGAATAATCCATTAGTGTGTTATGCTAATGGGATGTATATTTTATAAATGAATATAAATCGGAAGTCTGCTACAGGGAATTACAGCCTAAAGATCTTTGCTGTGTTTGGTGGTTGTAGGTTGAAGGCTCTAGGAAGAGTTTCTCTTGGAAAATTAAAGTCTCAGAAGAAGAAGAAGAACCATAATAATAATAATTTTAAAGTGCCCCTATTATGCTATTTTACAGATTGCTAAATTGGTTTTGGAGGTTAGGTTTACATGCATCCAAGTTCAAAAAACACTGTAATTTTCATTGCAGTATTATCTCTCTTCTCATAAATGATTCGGTCTCTCTAAACCCTCTTTTCTGAGAGCCTACTCTGCTCTAATGGGTCAGATGGCCCAGTCTGCTGTGATCGACAGCGCATATCAGAAATTACATTACACAGTAATGATGGTATCAGTTTAACGGTTTCAATTCAAGTCCTTTGCAATTTTGACAAATGAATACAATCAACACTAACTTCAGAATTTTTCCAAACAAGTCTTACTTTAAATATGTGCCAAAAAATTACATTCTGTCATTATTTACTCACCCTCATGTTTTTCCAAACCTGTAATACTTTGTGTTCATCTTCAGACCACAAATTAAGATATTTTTAATGAAGTCTGACAGCTTTCTGATCTCACCATTGACAGCTACACAACTACCACTTTCAAGGCCCAGAAAGGTAGTAAAGACTAGGGCTGCCCCATAATATTCAACTAATCGTTAGTCGACTAAAAATGTTATTAGTTGGTTAGTTACCGAAAAATTAATTACTTGTGGTGAAGTCACGCAGTCCGTGAGGGACAGATTGTTCATGGCGGGTGCTTGTGGTATTTACAATATGTCAGGCAGGAAATCCAAATCAGTGGTTTAACCTCAATTTATGAAGCCACACGAGTGCTTAGTGTGTGTTGTATTTACAACATAGTTTACCACTTTATTTACAAAATATGAATCTTGAACACGTGTTTACACAACGTCTGCTCTTGCATCAATACAACATGTATGCGTTGTGGTGCTCTCATGAACGCACGCTGGAGATTAATATTTTGTAAATGTAGTAGATTATGTTCATAAATTGAGGTTAAACCAGTAGAGACACATGGATTACTTTAATCATGTCTTTACCACCTTTCTTGAAAATGCTAGTTGTGTAAGCTGTCAATGGAGGGACAGAAAGCTTTTAGATTTCATTACAAATATCTTAATTGTGTTCTGGAGATGGAGATTTTGGAATGACACGGGAGCAGTATTGACAGAATTGTATTTGTGGGTGAACTGACCCTTAATAAATGGTTGCACAGTAAACATAAATAATAGTTATGTACTAAAAACTCTGGCCACACTGGGCTGAAACTGTGCACCTGCTTTATCACCATGTCATATAGTCTGTTATCTGATCTGTTTAAGTCGTGTTTTCTGTTTATATTGTTGGCAAAGGAAAAAAAAGAAATGAATTAAGCACAAGTATAATTACAGTAAATGAATATGGAGAAGCAAAGGAGAACCCCAGCTTCTTTAAGATTAACTTTAAGAATAGTTCCCTGAAACAAATGAAACTTTAAATAGCAACAACCTCGCTCCAGCCGAAGACTGCAAAAGGCATTCTGCAGGCACAGGTTCAAGCGTTAACGTCTCCGTTTCCTTCATTTGTTGGACAAATCTGTGGAATTTTGCTGCTTCTTAAATGATCCCTCAAACAGGAATGAAACCATAGACTCCGACAGACCAATTGCAACAGTCTCTCCATCCACATCATTGTCTATAATATAAAAGAGATAATGAAATGTACAATTGAATTACCCATCAATTAGAACCATGCACTAAACCAGTGTTTTTGAGGCTGAAACACTGCACCACTGCCTGTGAGGTAAAGTACACACACAAAAATGGGCTCTTCCCAATCGGTCAGTAACATACCACAGCCAGTCTGACTCGAGTACTTTTTGCGGGCTTTATGCAGGGGAACATTAAATTCGACAAAATCAACAGAACTTGCCATCATACGTGAACAAAGAAGAATATATAACATCATCCCGCATTTACCTGAAATCTGTTCCTCCAGAAATGCTCGACGATGGAAATCGTGTTCAGAAGAACAGATCAGGACCGACCGAATGACTCACGAACCCCTGTTTTCTGCCCCGTGATTCACCTGTTTTAAACCACACTTCCCATAGTTCCCTGCCCTCATCACTGCCAGCAGTCACTCATTGTTCTCACCTGTGTCTCGTTTAGTCATTATTGTGTTTGTGTATTTAAACCCTGTTTGTTCCCCAGTCATTGTCGATCGTTGAATGTGGATGTTTGGATGTAGATGTTCTTTTGTCTATGTTACCTTTGCCCACCGTGGATGTTTCCCCAGCCTGTGTACCCTTTGGACGTTTTCCCATCGTGGACGTTTCATTTGTTCCTGTCTTGTTTTGTCTTCACCTTTTTCAATAAAAACCGCACTTAGATCCTCACCCCTCGTCTGCCTCCTGCCTTCGTAACAACAACAACCGTAACGTCTGCATAAGCAATAAATATGTTTTAAATGTTTTGTTGCCGTTCATCGTGGTCTTTATTTCAAATTTAATTCAAATATGTCTGTTTTTGATGCAACGGTCAAAAATTAATTAATTTGATTTAAAAAATGTAAAACAAAAAACGAATACTAGCTACTTTACAACAAACATGAATAATTATTTCATGTTTAATATGGTGTTTTGATGTTATCATTAGCTGACATACATTAAATTAATAATAAAAAAATAAAAAAAAGTTGTAACTTTATAAGTCATTTTGGGAACATAATTGTACCCTAAGGACCTATTATGGACCTTTAAAGGTACAGTTATATATTTTGTACCTATGGGAACAAAATTGTACCTTCACTGTACCTTTTTTTCTAAGTGTGTAGAAGGCAATAAATAGTTTTTTCCAGTTCAGGCATCACATGGTTTTATGTTTATGTGAAGCTGTTACATTAAATGGAAATGGTAACAGATGCTTAATAAATAATTATAAAATGTAAAATGTTTATAAAAGTTACTTGTTTCATGCCTCATGTTTAAAGCAATTTTTCTAGTCATGATTTGTGCAACCAAACACTAAAGTCATTTCAAGCGTTTGATATTTTTGGTGAACTTTTAAATAGTATACTTTTAGAAAATGTCTTTGTAAGTATGTATTAACACTTTAGTCATCACTAGTTAGTTACCATGATTATTACAGTAGTTACTAATGAAAAGCCAATCCGAAAATGTAGAATCTTCTAATTATTCACAAGATATTCACACACACACACACACACACAGACACACTCACACACAGACACACACACACTCACACACACTCACACACACACAGACACACACACTCACTCACACTCACACACACACAGACACACACACTCACTCACACACACACACACAGACACACACACACACTCACACACACACACACACACACACACACACACACTCACACACAGACACACACACTCACACACAGTCACACACAGACACACACACTCACACACACAGACACACACACACACACACACACACTCACACAGACACACACAGACACACACACACTCACACACAGACACACACACTCACTCACACACACACACACAGACACACACACTCACTCACACACACACACAGACACACACACACACACACACACACACACACACACACACACACACACTCACACACAGTCACACACAGACACACACACTCACACACACAGACACACACACACACTCACACACACACACACACACACACACACACACACTCACACACAGTCACACACAGACACACACACTCACACACACAGACACACACACACACACACACACACTCACACAGACACACACAGACACACACACACTCACACACAGACACACACACTCACTCACACACACTCACACACACACACACACACACACACACACACACACATATATGTATATATGAGACATACATAAAAACATATTTATTAGATTTTTTTTTTAAAGAGTATTTTTTTAATCAGAGGACATAATTTTAACCAAACAGCCGCTGTAGCCAAGTAGATACAAAATGTTTAATACAAGACATAAATTGTGTTACAAGTAATGAAAGCATGTTTTCCACACAGTTTTCAGTAAACGAAGAAGGATGAATGATGTTTATTCATATTACAAAACATTTCTGTGAACGAACACAGTGAACAAAAACAACATCTTCACACACTTGTGTTTTGGAACACAGTCAGGTTGAATATTATTGTAATATATGAGTGAATTATTATTAGAATTATTGTATATAGAAGTGAGATATCTCTGACATATCTATTTCACCTGGAGCCTTTATTTTGGTGGGGAGACATTTGAGTTGATGGACTACCAGAGGACAGTTTCAGATAGTCTCACAATTCACCTCTAGATTGTGAAGAGCACTTTACAAACACCTCAACGTCTGTCTCACATGAGGTGATCACTCAGAATCTGACAGTCTGATATCAACTCAAATGTCCCTCAGTTCCTCGACACAAACTCCATCTTAGGAACAGGGAAGAACACAAAACACAGCAATATCATAAACTAATGCACAGTGAGGAACAAACGACTGAATAAAAATGTGTTTGAAGAAATTATGTTTCATCGTGGCTGGATTTCTGCAGGTGTCAAATGAAAAGTGATGCAATGAGAGTATTGTATTTATACATTGTTCCTCTATAGACCTTATTCACATCTTTGATTTTTATGGGAATTACAGTGAGGCTGTGAGAGATAGACGTTCAGTCTCTTCAATGGGTTATTCAGTCATTTAAAGTGTTTTAGCTACTTTTTTTAAAGTTTGTATGATTGTTTCCCTTTTCTGCACATTATGGATAAAAGATAGTTATAAACAAATTCTTTCAAAGACAGAAAACTAAGCTTTCACTAAATTTACACTTGCATTCATATTCTAATTTCTTGAAGATGTGACACGATGTGAACACAGAGATATGTGATGCTCACTGGTTTTTATGGTGCATTCTGGGATTTCTGGGGAGTGACTGTTTTAGTGCACTGGAACAATTTTGTGATTGGGACAATCCTATAAATGGACGACTCCCTGACCAGTGTGCTGACTAATGATCTAAAGCTGATTGAGATGCACCATATTGTCAGGATATACACACGGAGGCAGAGGTAAGTGAATCCAAACACAGCTTTATTTTAGGTGGCAAGAGTGAGGGTGAGTAATTTGGCAGTTCAAGTGCAGACACGGTGAAGATCACTTGATGCCGGACAGGCAACAGGTAAGCACAACCACTTCGGGAATGTGGGAATCAAGTAATCACAGGACAGTGATGCAAATCCTCTCTTTTAAGAAGCAGATACTTGGAAACGGGATCAGAAGACTCACTGGCAGATCAGAGGGATACAAGGGCACGGGCGATAGGAAATGTAACAGGAGTCCTGGAGACAACAGAATGTGGACATAGAAGTTAGAAGCATTTAGGTAAGTTTCAACGTTACTTGTCAGCAATCGGGAAGTTTCAGGGGTTCAGAAGATCACGGTGAGGGTTTGTTCCTGTTGGAGGCTTGACGTTGAATTGGGGTTTCGGTGAGTGCTTTATAGTGCAAGTTGGTGAGTTTGTTAATTGTGAACAGGTGTGTGTGATTAGTAATCCAGTGAGAGTGATCGTTGAGTGGAGGGTGGAATCAAACCTGGTTGATCTCTCACAGTACCCCCCCCCCCAATAGGTCGTGGGGGCCTACCTCGAGGTCGTGGTGCTGGTCTCCCAGGGTGCTGAGCATGAAACTCGGTGAGTAGATTGGGGTCGAGGATATCATTACGGGGTACCCAGCATCTCTCTTCCTGTCCCTAATCTTCCCAATCCACCAGGTATTCGAGTCGGCCACCTCGACGTCAGGAGTCCAATATCTCCTTCACTGTGTAGATGGGCTCGGTTTCAATGGGCGGTATTGGGGAAATATCCTCAGGGACAGGGTCTGCAGAGGTAGCAGGTACAGGTGAGTGATGGGGTTTCAGGAGGGAGACGTGAAAAGTGGGGTGGATGCGGTACTTAGCAGGTAGGCGAAGTTGGTAGGTGACTGGGTTGATTTGTCTTTCAACGGGAAATGGACCAATGTATTTAGGGCTTAACTTACAGCAGGGTTGTTTCAGATGGATATCCCGTGTGGAAAGCCATACTAGTTGCCCGGGTTGGTAATTGGGAGCCTGACGGCGACGGGGATTTGCAAAGTGTTGCTGGCGATTAATAGCTTGCTGGAGATGATGGTGCGCCTGATTCCATACTCTCTCACTGTCTTGGAACCATGTGTTGACCGCGGGTACCTCGGAGGGCTCACCAGACCAGGGGAATAGTGGTGGCTGGTAACCCAGAACACACTGGAAAGGGGTTAAGTTTGTAGATGCCTGCCGGAGAGAGTTTTGGGTATACTCTGCCCAGATCAAATATCGGTTCCAAGTGTGCTGGTTGGAATGGCAGAGTGTACGGAGGAAACGGCTGACATCCTGGATCTTGCGTTCGGTTTGGCCATTAGACTGTGGGTGATAGCCTGATGTTAGGCTTACCGTCACGTTCAACAGGGTAAAGAACGCTCGCCACACCCTGGAGATGAACTGTCGGACACGATATATTCTGGAATGCCGAAGTTGCGAAAAACATGCTCTAGGAGTAACTCTGCGGTGTTAAAGGCTGTGGGCAGTTTCTTTAGGGGGATTAACTTGCAGGCTTTTGAGAATCGATCTATGGCCACAAGGATGCAGGTATAGCCATCAGAGGCGGGAAGGTCTGTGACGTAATCTACCCCAATATGGGACCAGGGCCGGTGTGGGATGGGCAGTTGTAGCAATTTTCCAGTGGGTAGATGACGAGGAACTTTAGTCATGGCGCAGAGAGCGCATCCCTGAATAAACGTTGTAATGTCCCCTCGCATATTTGGCCACCAGTATTTGTGCTGGAGAGTCGAGTGAGTCTTACTGATACCTGGGTGACCTGTCCCAACAGACGAGTGGGCAGAGGAGATGAGAGACGTGCGGAAATCTTCTGGCACATAGATCTTACCAGCGGGACATTCCGGGGGACTAGGGACGCGTAGTGACATTTCGCGGAGTTGTTCGTCGAGATCCCACTGGATGGGTTGAACAAATAACTTTTCAGGCAGGATGGCTTCGGGCTCTTCCTGGGGTGCTTCGGGGGCATGGAGACGTGACAAGGCGTCCGCTCGAATGTTTTTTGAGCCTGGACGATAGGATATGTGGAAGTGAAACCGAGTAAAGAACAGGGCCCATCTGGCTTGACGGGGGTTGAGTCTCTTGGCTTCCTTCAAATACTGAAGATTCTTGTGGTCAGTAAGGATGATGAACGGGTGCTTGGCCCCCTCCAACCAGTGTCTCCACTCTTCCAGGGCGAGTTTAACGGCCAGGAGTTCTCGGTTGCCGATGTCATAATTGCTCTCCGCAGTGGATAGTTTGCGTGAGAAAAATGCGCAGGGCATGGGTTTGGAAGCGTGTTCTGAGCACTGTGAGAGGATAGCGCCTACCCCGGTATCAGAGGCATCTACCTCGACGAGGAAGACCCTCTCAGGATCTGGGTGACGGAGCAGGGGCGCACTGGTGAAGTCGATCTTGAGAGACTGAAAGGCGTGTTCGGCATCAGGGTTCCAAGAAAGGGTCTTTGGTTTTCCCTTTAGGAGGGAGGTTAGTGGAGCTGTTAACATGCTATAATTATTAATGAACCGGCGGTAGAAATTTGAGAACCCCAGGAATCTTTGCAGTTCCTTTACCATCTGCGGTGTGGGCCAGGAGGTGATGACCCTGGTCTTGTGGTCATCCATCTCAACTCCTCGCTCACTAAGGTGATAACCCAGGAATTCGACAGTGGACTGATGGAACAGGCACTTCTCTGCCTTCAAGAACAGGGAGAAATCTCGGAGCCTTTGGAGCACTAGGGAGACATGACGTTGGTGTTCAACTGGATCTTTCGAGTAGATTAGGATGTCGTCGATATAGACCAACACAAAGTGGTTTAGGAAATCTCGGAGAACTTCATCCATAAAACTTTGAAACATAGAAGGGGCGTTTACCAGGCCATATGGCATCACCAATTATTCATAGTGTCCTGCGGGGGTAATGAATGCTGTCTTCCACTCATCCCCCTCTCGTATCCTAATCAGGTTGTATGCACTTCTTAGGTCGAGTTTGGTGAAGATCTTTGCCTCTCGAAGTTGTTCGAGGGCAGATGGGACAAGAGGGAGTGGGTAACTGAATTTGACGGTGAACTTATTGAGTTTTCTGTAATCTATGCATGGCCTTAACCCTCCATCTTTCTTGGGGACAAAGAAGAAACTGGCGGCAGCAGGTGAGGTGGATGGTCTGATATACCCCTGGTGTAGAGCTTCCTCGATGTATTTCTGCATAGCTGTTTGTTCAGGAATGGACAAGGCATATACTCGACCCCTGGGAATGGGTTCTCCTGGAGTCAAGTCAATAGCGCAGTCCCATCGTCGGTGTGGCGGCAACCTGGAAGCTGCCACCGGATTGAACACATCAGCAAAAGAGGAGTACACTGGAGGAATAATCACAGATAGGTTTTCTGTCGGGCTTTCGACGGAAGTTGGACTCACTGAAATTGACTTAGGTGCTTCGATGGATGGGGATACAGGGGATGCAAGGTTAGTCGGTAGGCAGTCGCAACCCCAATTCAGAATCTTGCCAGATTTCCAATTAATGGTAGGTTGATGACGGATGAGCCATGGGCGCCCAAGGATTATGTCAGTTAGGTTATTTTCAAGAATGAGCGGTTCAAATGACTCTTGATGAGTGTTCTCAACACATAAAGTAATGGGGTTGATGTGAGATGTTACGTACCCTTTGTTGATGATTTCACCAGTCACGGCATGGATGGAGTATGGTTTGGCTGTGTTGGATCTCTGGAGTTTGAGTTTTTTGCAGAGACTTCCTGATATGAAATCGCCGGCCGACCCGGAGTCAACGATGGCTGTGACTGAAGCGTGAAAATTTGGAGATTTCAGAGTTACTGATATGGTTAACGGTGTTGAGACTACAGGGTGGTGAAGAACTGAACTTACGAGTCGATGAGGGGGGCGTGATGGGCATGCACGGAGGAAATGACCCTCAATCCCACAGTATAGGCATAATCTTAATTCTCGGCGGTGATTGCGTTAAGATTGAGACAGTAGTTGGGTTTCCACTTGCATCTTTTCCAACCTCGGTTCTGAGTAGAATTCAGGTCTTTGATGCACTCGGAGAGTCTGCTGCATAAACTTTTCAAGTCCTAGAGAGTCGTCGTAAATGGCAAGCTGGAGACGCAGCGTGGGGTTCAGTCCTCTTCGAAAAACAGCAAGGAGAGCCTTTTTATCCCACCCACTTGCTGATTCTAGAGTTCGAAATTCCAGAGAGTACTCAGAGACGGATCTTTTACCTTGATGTAACCGTAACAGCTGCTCGCTGACAGACGAATCTTCTGCCGGGCGCCCAAACACTTCCTTGAAGTGAGTGATGAAACTCTGCAGTGAAGAGGTTAACGAAGTCCCTTGAAACCATAAAGTCTCAGCCCACCTTAATGCTGACCCGGATAATTGCTGGATAATGAAGGAGATCTTTGATCTTTCTGTAGGATAGGTTGTTGCTCAAGGGCGAGCGAGCACTGCAGCAAGAAACCGTTGCAATCCTCCGCCCGACCTGAGAAGGGCGCTGGTCGGGAGACGGAGTTGGCGACATACACCAGAGAAGGAGCGGGGTTTGCGGAAGTGCCGTCTTCGGGCTGTGTAGGATCCATGACAGTGTCGGTCAAGCCTTCTGTCAGGATATACACACGGAGGCAGAGGTAAGTGAATCCAAACACAGCTTTATTTTAGGTGGCAAGAGTGAGGGTGAGTAATTTGGCAGTTCAAGTGCAGACACTGTGAAGATCACTTGATGCCGGACAGGCAACAGGTAAGCACAACCACTTCGGGAATGTGGGAATCAAGTAATCACAGGACAGTGATGCAAATCCTCTCTTTTAAGAAGCAGATACTTGGAAACGGGATCAGAAGACTCACTGGCAGATCAGAGGGATACAAGGGCACGGGCGATAGGAAATGTAACAGGAGTCCTGGAGACAACAGAATGTGGACATAGAAGTTAGAAGCATTCAGGTAAGTTTCAACGTTACTTGTCAGCAATCGGGAAGTTTCAGGGGTTCAGAAGATCACGGTGAGGGTTTGTTCCTGTTGGAGGCTTGACATTGAATTGGGGTTTCGGTGAGTGCTTTATAGTGCAAGTTGGTGAGTTTGTTAATTGTGAACAGGTGTGTGTGATTAGTAATCCGGTGAAAGTGATCGTTGAGTGGAGGGTGGAATCAAACCTGGTTGATCTCTCACACATATGAGTTAAGTCTCAGTGTACTTCACAGGTACCAGCGGCCTGATATATTTATATATGTAATGTACACACAAAATTTGCCTTTTAATTATTATTTTTTTTAATATAATCTTGCCGTATATATGTGCACATCGTCTGGACACTCTTGACCATGCACTCGCACTCTTATACTGCTGTATAAGCCATAGGGAGGTGGGTAATATTTATTTTCTATTTAACCTTTTTCTCCTGTTTCTACCTAACAAGGGAGTCCGGGTTGAAATGTGTTGCTTATTTTGTTATTTGCCAAGGCAGGAAAAGGGAATTATAAAATCTCTCCTTGTTGCACCTTTCCAACCCTAGGCTGGGGAGGGTGTAACATATTTCTGCCTGCCTTTTGGAGATCTCTGCCTGAATGAAGGAACATCACCTTCATCTCAACCTGGCCAAGACCAAACTCATTGATGGAACTTGTGATCCTAGCAAACCCATCTGTTACTGTTCATCTGTGCTCCACTACTGTGAGACCTATCAGGACAGCTGAAACCTGAGAGTAGTAATTGATGAACAGCTACATTTTAGTACTTGCATCTCATCAACTGCCTGGTCTTGCAGGTTTGTGCTTTATTACATCAGAAAAATCAGACCTTTCCTATCTGAATATGCTGCACAGTCCCTGGTCCAAGCTCTGGTTATTTCAAGATTGGACTTCTGCAGTGTTCTGTTGGATAGCCTTCCAGCTAGTGCTATCAAGCCACCGCAGATGGTCCTGAATGCGGTGGCACGTCTGTTTTTCAACCCACCAAAGAGGGTTCACATCATACCCCTCTTGGTCTTACTCCACTGGCTATGCATCAAATTCAAAGCTTTGAATTTGGCCCTCAAGACAACCAGTGGAACAGCACCCTCTTACACCTGGTGGTCCCACCACAACGAGGCACTTCACATTCATTCGCTTTCTCTGTCCCCCGGTGGTGGAATGAGCTTTCAACCACCTGCCATTCTGCTTAAACCATTTCAACATTCAAGAAAAAGCTGAAAACATATCTATTCTGTGAGCACTTAACCTGTCCTAAATAATGGCACTTACTATTTAAGAAATCTTTAAAAAAATCCTTATCTGTCTCTTTCTTCTGTGCTAGTTTCTGTACTATTATAGCAACACTTAGAACTTGGCAGTGTGATCCTGCAGGTACAGTTTACTTTTATATGACAAAGTGTTTATGTTCCTCATTTGTAAGTCACTTTGGATAAAAGGGTCTGCTTAATGACTAAATGTAAATGTAGATTATCTGACTTTTTATGTGTGTGTTTGTGGATTTTCTTACTGTTGATGTGTGTGTTTTTAGATTATCTGACTGTTGAATGAACATTAATTTATATAGTGCTTTTCTGACACTATGATCAAAGCATTTTACACAGTGAACAGGGGACTCTCCTCAACCACCACTAGTGTGCAGCATTCACATGGATGATGCAACAGCAGATATAGTGCATCAGCATGCTCACCCCACACCAGCTATTGGTGGAGAGGAGAGAGTTATAGAACCAATTAGTGGCTGGGGATTATTAGGAGGCCATGATTGAGAAGGGCCAATGGGGGGAATTTAGCCAAGACACTAGGTTTATACACCTACTCTTTATGACAAGTGCTCTACGATGTTTTTAATAACCACAGAGAGTCAGGACCTGATTTTAACATCTCATCCAAAGGACAGTGTCTATTTCCAGTATAATATCACCTTCACTATACTGGGGCATTAAGACCCACACAGACAACAGGGTGAGCACCCCCTGCTGACCTCCCTAATATCTCTTCCAGTCGCAAACTTAGTCTTCCCCAGGAGGTCTCTCATCCAGGTACTGACCAGGCTCAACCCTGCTTAGCTTCAGTGGCAACCAGTCTTCAGCTACAGGTTAATATGGCTGCTGGTAAATGTTGATGTGCATTTGTAGATTATTTTACTGGTTATATGCACGTTTTTAGATTATCTGACTGTTATGTATGTGTGTTTGTAGATTATCTGGCTGTATGGTGACAGAGGAAGGCTGTTGTTCTGTGGCATCAGCTCTGAGATCAAATCTCTCACGCCTGAAAGAGCTGGATCTGAGCTACAATCACCCAGGAGAATCAGGAGTCAAGCTGCTCTCTGAAAGACTCAACGATCCAAACTGCACACTGGACAAACTTAAGTATGTTGAGCTGTAAAACCCTGTTTATACCTATATTAACCCCTTAAACCCAGGCCCTAATTGGTCTTGAATGTATTGAATGGTCAGTGAATTCATTGAAACAGCACCTGTATTTATTCCTTTTAAAAAATTTAAATCCTTAACAAATACACACAGAAGACATTTATTTTTAGTGTTTCATTAGAATGAGGACTTTTTTGTAATTGTTACATTTTATATAGAATATTATTTTTACTCATTTTAGGAAAACAATTAAAAAGAACAATCTTTAAGCATCTGTCACTTAACCCTTTCACACTTACTGGTGCATATTTGTGATGGTTTATGACTGGCACCCTTAGAGTAGCGTCACACATTTGTGTTTCTGCAGCAGTCAGTGATGTCAGATTCAAATTGGTTTTCATGCCAACACTAAACTGCTCAGCCCAAGTGCGTGTAATTCATATTCACACAAACAGTCTTTTCAAGCACATGGTATGATTATTTTATGACATAGACATCCAAATGGTCACAAAATTACAACTATAAAAGTTTACAGCTCGTATACAAACAGTCAACACAAAATTGGGATCAATGTTCCTCGCAGCCATGTCTGTTTACATTAGGTGGTCATTCTGTTGTCAATCACAAGTAACTCAAACAGCAACTCAATAGTCTTTTCAAGCACACACTACGCTCATTGAAACAGACAGTCAAATTGTCGCAAAACATCACGATAATGGACAACAGCTCACCTATATGCGGTTAACACAACAGGGAAATGCAATCATTCCAGTCCAGCCATATTTATTTACATTAGGTGACAATGTGTTTGTCACACACACACACACACACACACACACACACACACACACACACACATATATATGTTGGTACTCCTATCATAAATAGGACTCTCCATAGACATAATGATGTTTATACTGTACAAACTGTCCCTGATAGCACACGTACATCAACCAGACATCTATTTGATGTGTGTTTACATCTTAACAACATCTATTTTACATTGTTTGCTCATCTGCAATATGTCTATAAAATGACAAATATTGTCTCGAATATCAGTAAGACATTCAGCAGATGTCTTTGAGACATTTATGATCTAGAATGTTGTAAATCTGTTATTTAAGATATTTAGTAGATGTTGCTTTCCAGATGAAAAGATCTAATCAGACATCAGAGATGTACATATATTAAACCTGTAAACACACACAGTCACAAACATTGTTACTCCTATCATTATGTGGACTCTCCATAGACACAATGATTTTTATAATATATATTGTATCCCCTAAACCTAACCCTCACAGAAACATTTGGGATATTTACATTTAAAAACAAATTATATATTATGTACGTTTTAATTACAAGGACACTAGAGATGTCCTCATAAACCACATTTATAGCATAATACCTTTGTAACTACTAGTGTATAACCTAATAAAACCACCAAACACACTCACACACACACAAACACACACAGTGTACAGACAGACCGTATTGATGATTTCTGACTATTTTTATAGCTATGTATAAAAGAGGAAGTAAAACAAATACAGTACAGTAGACAAAACCCATTTGTTTATATGTTTAGTATATACAGTATTTTTAAATATATTTTTATCTATAAATGTTTTAATATAACAAATCAAGAATTCAGTATATTACTCGTCTACACTGTGAAGTGTCACGTGACCTCATTCTAACAGATTTTGCATTCTTTTGATATTTTGCGTGTGGACATAACTCACTCTGGGGGTCATTCAAGGGAATTCAGAAACTACTCGAGAAAAGGGAAAAACAAAATTATTTATGGTTTTGATTTAGGGCAGTCCCCTAAATACAGAAAAGGTGACAAAGTGCAACTTTGATTAAAGGTGCAGTATGTAAGATTCAGAAACCCTTGTTATTAATGACACCTGTGGCCGTGAAGTGAACTGCAGCAGCTACCTGTTGCTCGTGATCGCGCACACACTCCATAGGGACGAGAGTGAGCATTTACCAAAACAATGATGTAACCTACAAAGAGACTGAACGTGATTCACCGGCATCATGCTGACAGATGAGGTAGCATAATTAAAATGACTCAGTTATGATTGTTTTACTACAAGCTTTGAGACTGTATATTATATTTGACTCTCCAGTGCTGGAACAGGGCTAAAACAAAGTGTGGATATCGGTCTGACTATGTGAGACTGTAGTTTGAATAATCACTTTTCTTTGCATGATACATTGACTGCATTTATACGATAGCCGATGTCAGTGTTAGCTAGCTAGTCAGCTTTATCAATAGCTGTTAGCTAATTGTGGTGGATGATGACAGTAGCTGTTTATAAAATAGACTGTACATTATAAATATGTGACACAATTCAGTATTGATGTGATTCATCACAACTGACATTTTGATATATCGATGCACTATTGTTTTATAATAATAGATGATATATATTTTCTGTATAACCAAGTTACGTTACACTAATGAATGTGTCTTTTTGCATTATCTTGAACATTGTCTAGCATTCATTTCATGTGTTATTGTAGTTTAGCTAAAATGACACAGATCAATCCTTATGGCTCAATATGTCACATGCTTTGCAGTTATGCAAGTTTACCTGTCCAATAAGAAAAACACCAATTCAGGGTCAGATTTGATCCCCAAAACCGAACGAAGGTCCATCCAGGAATCAAATGCCCTGCCGATTTTCACTCTAGTTTTCACTCGACCATGATCACATTCCTGCTTAGCCAGACGGGATTCAGTAGATTAATGTTTTTTTGGCTTGCTCAGAGTTTGTGTTGGAGTCGGTGTTGTGCTGGGACGTTTGCTGGATTCATCTCTAAGATAAGGTTGTCTAGTGTTGCAGTTTGATGTCACTGTTGAATAGTGGAAGAGAAGCACTGAGGCTCTCGGGAGCGCACATAAACGGCTGTTACAACCCTGGCTCTAGGGATGCAACATAAAGGACACAAAGACAGAAGTCTACCAATCAAAAATAAAGTTTATTTAATTTAAAAGAAAAATGGGGACTGTAGAAGCAAAAAAACCCTGCTACTGCACTGCCGGCTGCAAGATGAGAGAGAGAGCAACAGGATGCATCCTGGATTTAAAGTAGCTCCCATCAGGTGACACCAATTAACCGGTTGATTGCAGGTGATCTACCAGGGAAACTGCAATGACATACAAATTAGAACACTGAGACACATTACACTCCCACCGTTAAAACATTGCCATAGAATAACCTATGGCAAAGTCAACAAATACATGAAATAAGCAAACACAAGGACTTACGACCTTGACAAAGCATCCGCCAAAACATTATCCTTCCCACGAATGTGGCAGACTGTAAGGTCATATCCCTGCAAAAACAGGCTCCATCGCATTAAGCGCTGGTTAGTGTTTCTCATACTGTGGAGGAACACTAGGGGATTATGATCAGTGTACACAGTAAGTGAAACACTGGATGGAACATACACATCACAATGTTTCAGAGCAAGAATAAGGGCTAAAGCTTCCTTTTCAATTGTAGAATAGTGCTTCTGATGGATATCAAATTTCTTTGAAAAATAGCGCACAGGATGCTCAACTCCCACTGAATCATCCTGAAGAAGAACCGCACCCACACCAAAATCACTAGCATCCACAGCTAGCTTGAAAGGTCTGTTAAAATCAGGGGCAGCAAGAATAGGAAAACTGCTCAACAATGCCTTCAGATTGTCAAAAGCCACCTGACATTACTCAGTCCAAACAAAACAAACCTTGGGACTAAGCAGGTTAGTTAAAGGTGTAGCAACATTGGCAAAATTTTTGCAAAAACTCCTATAATATCCTGCCATACCCAAGAAACGTTTAAGTTCCCGCCGATATGATGGTACAGCAAAGTTCACAATGGCCTCCACTTTTGCTCCTATTGGAGACACATGACCATGGCCAACAACTTTGCCCAAATAAGTTACTGTGGCCTGCCCAAACTCACACTTGGAGAGGTTCAGGGTCAAATTTGCAGCCTTTAACCGTTTGAACACATCCCCAAGCTGGGCCAAATGTTGAGACCAGGTAGAACTATAAATAACCAAATCATCCAGGTAAGGCTCACATCCTGCAACTCCTTCCAACACCTTATTCACCAGACGCTGGAAAGTGGCAGGTGCATTTCGCATTCCAAATGCCATAACGTTATAATGGCAGAAGTTATCCGGCGTCACAAAAGCAGAGATCTCACGGGCTCGCTGGCTAAGTGGAACCTGCCAGTAGCCTTTTAAAAGGTCTAACTTTGAAACAAAGGATGCAGAACCAACTTGGTCAATACAATCATCTAGCCGTGGAAGAGGATAGGAGTCAGGCTTAGTGATAGCATTTACCTTACGAAAATCGGTACAAAACCGAAACGAACCATCATGCTTCTCAACTAGTAAACATGGTGAACTCCAAGCACTAAAAGTCGGTTCAGCTATGTTATGTTCTAACATATACTCTACCTCTTTGCGCAGAAGCTGGCGTTTAACAGGATTCACCCTGTATGGGTGCTGCTTAATGGCGTTAGCTTGGCCTACATCAATGTCATGCTCTAGCACATTGGTACAAGATGGAACATCAGAAAACAAGGCCAAATTTTGACCAATTAACTGAATAACATCAGAGCGCTCAGAAAGAGTTAGATACGACAAATGAATGTCTAAATCAGCCAGAATTTTAGAATTTGGCAATCTACTCTGCGCAAACTCAGAGACAGCAACACTTCCTTCTCCTGTCTCAGTAGATGGAGCATTCAGGGCAGCCAAGGCCTTGACCTCTGTAGACGCAGTTTGGTTACGGTCAAAGTAAGGCTTAAGTAAATTCACATGGCACATTCGGGTTTTCCTTTTACGATCTGGAGTCTTAACCAAGTAGTTACACTCACCAACTTTCCGATCAACAACATACGGACCACTATATTGAGCCTGCAACGCAGAACCCAGTATTGGTAAGAGCACCAGCACTTGGTCTCCTGAACAAAACACACGATGTTTAGCCTTTCGATCAAACCAAGTCTTCATCTTCTCCTGAGCTGCTTTCAAATTTTCTTTGGCCAGTTCACAGGCTCTACTAAGCCTACAACAAAAGTTAGACACATAGTCCAAGAGGTTAGTAGGAGTAGAATGCTCAACATCTAACCATTTATCCTTTACCAATTTCAAGGGCCCCCTCACAGTGTGGCCAAACACAAGTTCAGCTGGACTGAAACCAAGGGACTCCTGAACCACCTCTCTAACTGCGAAGAGGAGTAATGGAACGCCATCATCCCAGTGGGAGTGTTTTTGCTCAAGTATTAACTGTTCACGAGATGGAAACATCTTTCCACTCCCTAACAAGTTCATGTCACCTTGGGCCATGAAAGTATCATAAAGTGGCACCACCGATTGACAGCTGGAAGATTTGTCTTCAGCTTGCCTCTTAGCTGACATGGCACGAGTAGTTGCACAAACAGGAAAAGTTTCTGGAAATGTCAATTCAAGCTCATCTGGACCATCTGACTTAAGGACAGTAGAGCTTACTTCAGGGACAGCTAGCACTTTCCCACCAGCTAAATCATTCCCTAGAATAAGGGACACACCATTTATGGGAATCTGGGAACAAAGTGCAACAACAACATCCCCAGAGATTAAATCTGATTGGAGATTAATGCTATGTAAAGGCATAGACAGAAATCCTCCACCAAAACCTTTAACAATTACCTCTGAACCTTGAGCTGACTTTTCATTGAAGGGCAAGACATCATGTAAAATCACAGATTGAAAAGCTCCTGTATCTCTCCAGATCTTAATAGCTTTACTATGTTCAAGGTCAGAAGACAGATACACAAAACCGTCCATCAAAAACGATGATGAGCCAGCTAACTCAGCTTCCTTGCATGAAGCATCAGCAACTGAAGATGCCAGAGGAAGACTTGGCACAGGACTTACAAATGCTACAGTCTTTGCGGATTTCTGTTTCTTACTTAGAACAGGACAATCTGCGATAAGATGGCCTGGTGTCTTACAATAAAAACAAGCCCTTTCTGAAATCAAACCATCATTAGTCATTTTATTGGCAGGTGATGAGGCAAAGGGCACAGACTTTACAAACCGAGACCTATCATGCTTACTCTGCTCCAGAAACTCAGCTTGTTTGTCACCAAAATGTACCTTATGGGTTAAGACAAACTCATCTGCCAAGATTGCAGCTTGTTCTAAGGTCACTGCCTTCTGCTCATTCAAATAAACAGACACTACATCAGGCAGACAGTTTTTAAATTCCTCAAGCAAAATTAGTTGTCTAAGATGTTCCTTACTTTCCACCTTCTGAGACATATACCACCGATCAAACAGATTCTATTTCTGTTTTGCAAACTCAACATATGTGTCGTGAGCAAATTTGGTACCACTTCGAAAACACTGGCGGTAAGCTTCAGGAACCAGCTCATATGCTTTCAATATAGCTGCTTTAACCTCATCATAATTAGCACTCTTCTCAAGGCTTAGAGCGGAATAAGCTTCCTGAGCTTTACCCACCAAGATACTTTGTAAAAGCAAAGTCCACACAGTCCTAGGCCACTTTGATGTGGTTGCCACCCATTCAAAATGAGAAAAATATCGGTCAACATCCTTCTCTGAAAAAGGAGGAACTAACTTAATGTGTCTACCAACATCAAATGGAGAAACATCACCTCTTGGAGTTAAAGTAGCAGCTTTTAATTCCAACTCTTTAAGAGACCGTTCGTGTTCAAGATGCATTTGTTTCTCTTTTAGTTTCGCATTAACCTCTAGCTGTTTCTCCTGGAAAGCTAGCTCTCTGAGCCTAAGCTCAACTGCAGCTTCAGACAAAGGAGCAGTCACGGATTGTGGGGAAACCTGCTTAACTTTTAAGACACCATTGTCAACCAAAACACTTCTAATGATTTCCTTCACACTATCCTTCAGTCGCTTCTCACTACTTGTGATGGGAATATCATAATGAGAGGACAACTGCAAAAGTTGATCCTTTGTAAAAACCTCAAGTAACTCTTCTGAAGGTTCCTTTAGGAAGTATTCTAAAGAAGTCATTACTAAACTCAACACTAACTACACTTTAGTAACACTACTTCCTACACAGAAGTTCAGCCGACACAGGCTTAAAAAAAAAAACAAACAAAACAAAAAAAAAAACAAAAGCAGCAAAAATGCTCTCAAACAAAGCTTTTAAAGCTTTAACTGGAAGTAGAACTAACCCAAGCACAGAAGATTACTCACCCCAAGCAATACTGGCAATACTGGGTATTAGTCTACACTAAGGTCCACAAAGAAACTTCACACAAACGCTGCTAACACACTAAAGTATGGATAATGGACCAAATAAACACTACAATACCTCAAAAAAAAAATTTGTTTAACTCACCTAACTTAAGTATTCCTCTTTTACTTCCATCAAAAAAGTGAGCATGGTTGCTGAGCTCAAACACAATAAAAAACACATGAGATACACCCGGATACCTGCCTAACACTTCTAACTACTATCTATCTTCTAAGGTGTACTGGGCACGAGGCGACTTTAAAAGCAAAAACTCAGCAACTGT
Source organism: Xyrauchen texanus (assembly GCF_025860055.1). Taxonomy (NCBI): domain Eukaryota; kingdom Metazoa; phylum Chordata; class Actinopteri; order Cypriniformes; family Catostomidae; genus Xyrauchen; species Xyrauchen texanus. The sequence continues at coordinate 6,097,241 of NC_068285.1, forward strand.
GAACCAATTTATCAATGGTCACAGTTCTGAAATGCTTACCCCCGACAGAGAACATGTCTCCACCCAGAATAACCTCGAAAACAAAAAAGGAAAAATAACAAAAGAGTGAACCGATGGAAGGATTGAGTAAGCAACCCAGCTGGAACTCTCACTCTTCCTAACCGGGTAAACTCATGCATATATTCAAAAAAATAATCAAACAACCATACTCGCCAAATGATCTGAATCAAAAGGAATAAACAAAAACAGTCCCCAAAATATCAAAAGAAACAAATGATTTTTACCAATCAAATTGGACGAGCCCCCATTATGTTACAACCCTGGCTCTAGGGATGCAACATAAAGGACACAAAGACAGTCCTGTGTGTCTTTATTAGAGTCTTTTCTGAAAGTTTCAACTAGTTGATAAGAAATGAGGCTATAAAACCATCAAACTTTTACAATAAAGCTAATAAATATAAATTAATAAAGATTTTTTTTGTTTTTTTTTTTTGATTTTTTAGAAAAAACTTATTTAACAAGACAGATCGAATCATCTATACAACCAACTTTAAATTAATAACATATCAAAAATGAGTTCTCCTTCAAATACAGTACAAATGATATTATTATAACACCACTGTAATTTAAAAGACTCCATATCATTCATTACTTTATAATACTTGTATTCAACACCAACCCTAGCTTTTAAAAAAGCTTTAAAAAGAAGTACAACATCTTGACCATGTCTATTCTCCATTCTATTTCTCCTTGTGATGTAAATTGCAAGTTTAGCTTGTCCAACAATAAAATTAATTAACTGCCATTTTATCCTCTGTTTTTGACCATATCTCGATCCCAAAATAAACACATTAAATGTGAAATTTTCCTGAAATCTTAAAAACAGATCTTTCAGTAAAACAAAAAGTATTTCCAATCTAATACATTCTGTAAAACAATGAAAAACCGTTTCTCTGGTACCACAAAAAGAACATTTGTCAACAACATCTGCATTTATAACAGAAACAAAAGCATTAATAGCTATAGCCCCATGCAATATACGCCACTGCAAATCCCCGGTTTTCTTATTCAATGGTGGTTTGTACATCACCCTCCAAACAGGCTTATCTTCTTCTTGTAACCCAAACTTTTCTCGCCACACAGTGTCTTTCCTCTCATTTAATGCCACTTTATTAAAAATTTTTACAAAACACCTATACAACAATTTTCCTGCAACCAAACCCAACTCCAAATCATGCAAACCTTTTAAATCCATCAAAATACCAGACATACCCTTTAAATCTGGTGAAATAAAAATTTTCGGAAAAGGATCTCTCATATTTGGAACCAGGCTTCCATTACCAAAATTTTGCAACATGATTAATTCTTCCTCTGTTAATCTTCCTTTCCATGTTTTTAAAATTACCTCAGTTTGACGGGAAGACCTCTGGCCTAACGCCATGGCCAATGCAGACACATCGCTTAAGTCAGGTCCTACAACATCAATTACATTTTTTAGTTTGACCATTCCAGAGCCACAAATCCTTAGCGTAAGACCTGGAAAACACTCATTTGATAAAGCAAAACGAGCTCCTTTGACCAACGGCTCCTCGAACAACCAGAATAAAGAATCTGTCCTTTCATTCCTGGTAAAATTAAAATAACCCCATATTTTAAAAAGTCCACGGTAGAAGGAAGGTAAATCCCTTAAGTTCAGCTGTTTATGATCCATAAGTATCAGAGTGCTGTCAAGTCCAAGTCTATCAGTCTTCTGTAGAATAATCTGGGCAGCTTTCCTCCACACCAGATCTGCAGGACCAGTTAATAGTCTCTGGATGAATTGCAAGCGAAAAGTTGCTAGTCTACTTGGAAGATGCACCATTCCTTGGCCGCCTTCTTCCACAGGCAGAAAAAGTACGCTTTGAGGAACCCAATGGAGCCGATCCCAAAAAAAATTAACAAACATTACTTGCAACCTGGAAAGCAAACCAGGAGGAGGGTCCACACATGACAGTCTGTGCCACAATGATGAGGCAGTCAAATTGTTAATTATTAAAACCCTTCCTCTAAAGGATAATTGTGGATGTATCCACTTCCATCTTTTTAATCTACCCTCTATTTTACTAACCACCCCAACCCAATTTTTTCCTTGCGTGACACTATCCCCGATAAAGACTCCCAGGTATTTAATCCCTCCTTTTTTCCAAATTAACCCACCAGGTAATAATGGTGGACTCTTCTCCCATTTCCCAACAACCAATGCATCACTTTTACTCCAGTTTATTTTGGCAGCAGATATGTTTCCAAATTCTTCAACAATTTTAACCAAAGTATTTATATCATTCTGTCCATTAACCATAATCATTACATCATCAGCATAAGCTGATATCTGATGCTGCAAGTTGTTGTGAGGTAATACTAAACCTTCTATTTTAAAACGCAACTTATTCAACAATGGTTCGATTGCTAAAGAATACAGCATTCCAGAAAGTGCACATCCCTGTCTAATGCCTCTATTAACTTTAAAAGGGGCACTCAAACCACCATTGATTTTTAGCATACTTTCAATATCTCTGTACAGCACTTTAATAACTCCAATAAAAACTGGGCCAAAACCAAAAGCATTAAGGGTTTTCCAAAGGTACTGGTGTTCAACTCTATCAAAAGCTTTTTCTTGATCAATGGAAATGAGTCCTAGATTGATACCCAAAAGACCAGCAACTTCTATTATGTCCCGAACAAGAAAAATATTATCTAAAATAGACCTAGTGGGCACACAGTACGTTTGGTCAGGGTGTATGACCTGCCCCATCACCTCTCTCAATCTATTGGCCAGAGCCTTAGAGAAGACTTTCAAATCAGAGCACAACAAACTCACTGGTCTCCAGTTCTTAATTTCTTGCAAATCGCCTTTCTTTGGTAGAAGAGTGATCACAGCTCTCCTACAACTCAGAGGTAGAGAACCCTCAGCTATGCTCTCATTGAGAACACCCAAGAAATCCTCACCCATCACCTCCCAAAAGGCTTTGTAGAATTCAACTGGAAGACCATCGATACCAGGTGCTTTTCCGCCCTCCATGTTCTGCATTGCATCCCAAAGCTCTTGCTCACACAAAGGCCTCTCAAGCACTTCCTTTGGCTTCTCCTGTAGCTTTGGTAGACCTGCATAAAAGCTAGCAGACATTTCTTCGTCTTCCTCATATTCACTCTCATACAGTTCATTATAGAACCTCACAGCCCGCTGTCTTATTTCAGACGGCGCTGTCAGCTCTTGCCCATTTTCTGAGCGTAGTGAATGAATATATCGACTCTGGCCATTTTTTCTTTCTAAATTAAAAAAGAATTTGGACGGGGCATCCATTTGCGTGAGATTTTGATAACGTGACCTGACCAAAGCTCCCTTTGCCTTCGTGCCTAGTAGGTCTGCAATACATAACTTTTTAGACTTCAGGGCATCAATACCACTCTGCTCTCCAGTGACCTCTATTAAAGATTGTAACTCCACAATTTCAGCTTCAAGTTTTTCCATTTTCTGTGCTATATTTTTAGAGACATTAAAAGTATACTGTTGACATAACAATCTAATTTCAACTTTCCCATAGTCCCACCACTGGCGTAAGTTTACAAAACACTCTTTTTTTAATTTAAATTCTTTCCAAAAAAAGACAAAAACCTCTTTAAACTTTAAATCACTCAGCAGAGAAACATTAAAATGCCAATAGGCACTCTTTGACCTAATATTTGCTATAAAGAATTTACATGTAACAATAGCATGATCAGAGAAACCAGATGGACTAATTACACAACTTTTCATAATATTAATATGGTGTTTAAAACAGTATAATCTATCTAATCTGGCCAAAGAAATTAAATTATCTCGAGTATGTGTCCATGTATATTGTTTATCATCTTTATTCAAACGCCTCCATATATCACACAATTTATGAGTCTCAATCAATGTTCGCATAGCACGGCTTGAGGCTTCATGAGGCTCAGCATGATTTCGATCTAGTATATAATTCTCTGTACAGTTGAAATCACCACCTAAAAACAAGTATTCATCTGAGTTACAGCTCTGCAAGACTCCATTGAGATTATTAAAAAAACAAACTCTCTCAGCACCATTAGTGGGGGCATACACATTAATAAACGCAACATTGAATTTTTCAAATTGTGCCCGTATAGCAATAAGTCTACCAGGAATTTCTTGTTTCACCTCAAATAAAACAGGAGTAAAATGCTTAGCAAATAAAACAGCCACACCTCCTCTAGTAGAACTCATATGAGAGCACAGCACCACTCCTTCCCATTCTTTCCTCCAATCAGTTTCATTTAGACCATCACTATGTGTCTCCTGAATGAACATAACATCTATTTGCTTTTGTTTTATTAATTCGAATAACAGTGCTCTTTTATACGGGTTTCGTGCCCCATTCATATTAAGAGTGGCTACCTTCACTACACTCATTAAAAAAATAAATGAGAGAAGGACTCGAAATAAAGCAAGGTTCAGTGTGTAGGAGCAAAAAAGACTATATCGTTTCAAACCCATCCTCTGCTTGAAGTTCTGATCTCAACTTTGCACCAAATTTCTTTCATCTATAAATTTCTTGAACAGTAAACTGTTCTTCACCCTCGCCTCGCATTAACATCCCCACAGAATCAACAAACATTTTACGGTCTGGGAAAAAATCTGTAACCTGAACATTTTTCATGTTTTTTGTTTTTTGTAAAAACGACCTAACTTTTCCAAAAGAGTAAGCACTACGCCTACTCCTTTTGTCCAAAGTATCACTGTCAGAATCCTCAGCATTACTACTTTCAACATCCTTACGTGCATCAACTTGTATTTCTGGCAGTTGTTTTGACTTTGTATCCCCTTTTTTTATTTTATTCCTTTTTCTCTTAACGGAAGGTGTCTTAAAAATTGCACCATCACTCACATACTCCTCACTAACCCCATCATCCATCACCAGATCAATTGTTTTGTCAATAACACTTGATGTTTCCCCCTCTATCATTCCTGAACCTCCCATCTCTGCATCACTTGTCCCGTCCTCTGCTGTATCCCTCACAGCTTCAGCATGCTCATGCTCCACTGCTCTGACAGCCACATTCTCCACAGCTACTGCGTTCGCCACTGCATCTACACTAGTGTTCTCAGTCTGTCCCGGACACAAACTTCTAATATGCCCCTCCCCTCCACATTTAAAACATTTCATCGTCTCAGAACTTGCAAACACAACATAATCGAAGCCATCGAATCTAAATTTAAATGCCACATTTATTTCCTCAACTTCACTTTTTAGAACCATGTAGACTTGCCGTCTAAATGAGACTACATGTTTAAGTAAAGGGGATTTACAGCCCAACGGAACTTTTCTCATTTGTGATACAATTTTTCCATGCCTAGACAATTCTGTGATCAGCAACTCATCTTTTATAAACGGGGGGACATTGGACAAAATTATCTTTTTTGCCGGTTGAACTAAAGGCATTACTGGCGTAAAAGTCTCCTGTATGACAATTCCGTTTTGCACCACGCTGTTCACTTTCTCAATGTTATCTAAAAAAATCACTACCGCACTATTCATACGAGACGCTGACATTATGCTGTCGTGACCGACAACATTCCCAACCGCCAAACTACATTCTTCTACTGAACAATTCATTGCAGGTGCAATCTTAATGCCATGCCTGCGTGAAAGCCGATCAAAACTGAGGCGTTCAGAGGACGCCATCGCCAACCAGCACTTGCTGGAAGACTGCGCTCCTCAGTTTACCTCAAAACCTGCTACCCTCTAACTTTGTTACACACACTAATGTATATATTTAAAAAAAAAAATGTTATTTGGACCACAAACAACAACAAAAATAGGGAGAAAAAGAGAGAAAACTCACTCCCACCGTAGAACTCTCACTCACACGCGTCCACTCGCTCCCGCATGCGCGCGCACACACACCCAGAGAGAGAGAGAGAGAGAGAGAGAGAGAGAGAGAGAGAGACATTCTCTGTGTGTTATTTCAGATAAAATCACTTTGAAGTAAGTTTCAGGTGAGCTGAATGTGATGTCATCATTTGTGTGTGTTTGTGTTTTTATAGTGTGGATCATGGAGGAGAGTTCAGGATTACAGCAGGACCACGAAAATGTAGGTCTACACACACACACACACACTCACACATGCACACACACTCACACACACACACACACACACACACAAACACACACACACACATGTTGTGTTTCCATGTTTTATGGGGACTTTCCATAGACATAATGGTTTTTATACTGTACAAACTTTATATTCTATCCCCTAAACCTAACCCTACCCCTAAACCTTACCCTCACAGAAAACATTCTGCATTTTTACATTTTCAAAAAACATAATTTAGTGTGATTTATAAGCTGTTTTCCTCATGGGGACCGACAAAATGTCCCCACAAGGTCAAAAATTTCGGGTTTTACTATCCTTATGGGGACATTTGGTCCCCACAAAGTGATAAATACACACACACACTCCCTTACACACACACACACACTCACACACACACACTGGTTTAGTGATTGTTGTGTTTTAAGTGTTTTTTCTCTTCTTGTGTTCAGATGTCTGTGATCTCACACTGGATTCACACACACACACACACACTCCCTTACACACACACACACACACACACACACACACACACTGGTTTAGTGATTGTTGTGTTTTAAGTGTTTTTTCTCTTCTTGTGTTCAGATGTCTGTGATCTCACACTGGATTCAAACACACACACACACACACACACACACACACACACACACACACACACACAGTCACACACACACACACACACACTCTCACACACACTGGTTTAGTGATTGTTGTGTTTTATGTGTTTTTTCTCTTCTTGTGTTCAGATGTCTGTGATCTCACACTGGATTCAAACACAGTACACACTGAACTCATTCTGTCTGAGGGGAACAGGAAGGTGACACGTGTGGAAGAGCGTCAGTCATATCCTGATCATCCAGAGAGATTTGATGAGTGTCCTCAGGTTCTGTGTAGAGAGAGTCTGACTGGACGCTGTTACTGGGAGACTCAATGGAGTGGATATGGTGCTGGTATATCAGTGTCATATAAAGAAATCAGCAGGAAAGGATTGAGTTATAACTGTGTGTTTGGATACAATGTAAACTCCTGGAGTCTGTGGTGCTCTAATAACACATTCACTGTCCGTCACAATAATAACAGCACTGTCATACGTCCCCCTTCACACGACTGTAAGAGAGTAGGAGTGTATGTGGACTGTCCGGCCGGCACTCTGTCCTTCTACAGCGTCTCTGACACACACACACTCACACACTTACACACACTCATCACCACATTCACTCGACCCCTCTATGCTGGATTTAGAGTTTGTCCTGATTCCTCAGTGTGTGTGTGTGAAATTGATCATCAGAGACACACACACACAACTGGATGAGTGAAATATACTCACTGTATCTCACATCAACACAACTCCAAACTCTTTCTAGAAATCATTTCATCAATGAAACTGATTGAATTCAATACAATGACAGTACTTTGTGTCTCACTGTGATGTGATTGAACTTATTTACTATCAGATTCAATAATAAAAATAATGATTTGAAATGAATAAATGAGTCTATATATGAACTCTTTATTAAACACACGGCACATTCAGATACTCATTGTTTTATTTATACTAAATAAACATTTACAAATACAGAATTCTTGTGATTTTTCTACAGTATATAAATCTTAATACTTAACAGACAATTCTAGAAAAAACAGCTTCACACTTTTGCATTCATAAATGGATTTATAAGAACTAATTACAGGATCATTTAAAGTTGGTGTAAATTTGACAGATTTAAAGAGTTCACTCATTGATAAAAGTCAAATGCTGTCATCATACACACACCCAGAATAAAATAAGCAGAATAAAATAGGATTTATAGACAATTGGAAAAGTTTTTGGGGTAGACCTGACCTGCTAAAGAGAGACGGACTCCATCCCTCCAGAGAAGGTGCCGCTCTCCTCTCTAGTAATTTGGCTCATAGACTTAATGATATTAATTGACTAAATGGGGCCCAGGTCAGGAAGCAGACAAACTGGTTAAACCGAACGTCTGCTAGCTGCCTTGAGACGTCACACAGGTCACATAAACTACAACACATAGAGACAGTATCACCTAGATATCTCATAGAGACTGTGTCTGTTCCCCGAACTACCAAACACAATACCCTCACTAAATCATTTAGAAAAAATTTGGTTAAGGTCAAACTTGAACAAAACAAACAAATTAAAAATAAACATCATATAAAAATAGGGCTACTAAACATTAGATCTCTTGCTACCAAAGCACTAATTGTCAATGAAATGATTACAGATCATAGATTGGATGCGCTCTGTTTGTCTGAAACATGGCTTAAACCGGATGAATATATTAGTTTAAATGAATCTACTCCCCCAGGTTATTGTTATAAACATGAGCCTCGTCTGAAGGGTCGAGGAGGAGGTGTTGCTACAATTTACAGTGAAGTTTTTGGTGTTACTCAGAGGACAGGATATAAATGTAAGTCTTTTGAACTAATAATGCTTAATGTGACACCGTCAAATACAAATATAAATAAAAATCTCTGTCGTCCTTTACCCTTGCTACAGTGTATAGATCACCGGGCCTTATTCAGATTTCCTTAGTGAATTTTCAAATTTTCTATCAGATCTTGTAGTTACTGTAGATAGAGCCTTAATTGTTGGTGACTTCAACATTCACATAGATAATGAAAATGATACATTGGGATTAGCATTTATCAATATTCTCAACTCTCTTGGAGTCAGACAAAATGTAACAGGACCAACTCATCGCCATAATCATACGCTAGATTTAATTCTTTCATATGGAGTTGATGTTGATAATATAGAAATTCTGCAGCAGTGCGATGACATCTCGGATCATTACCTCGTCTCTTGTATGCTGCGATCAGCTAATGTTACTCAATCTACACCACGCTATCGTTCAGGTAGAACTATTCTTTCGACCACTAAAGATAGCTTCACTAATACTCTACCAGATCTATCTCATATACTCAATAAACCCCAAAGCCCAGAAGAACTTGATGAAATAACAAAAAATTTAAATGCAGTCTTCTCTAGCACCCTTGATGTTGTCGCCCCACTTCGATTAAAGAAAATTAAAGAAATAAGCCCTGCACCATGGTACAATGATCACACTCATGCTCTCAAGAGAGCAGCTCGGAAAATGGAGCGCATGTGGAAAAATACAAAATTAGAAGTATTTCAGGGTGCATGGAAGGATAGTGTCTGTAGCTACAAACACGCACTCAAAGCTGCCAGGTCAGCATATTTTAGTAAACTCATAGAAAATAACCACAAAAATCCTAGATGTTTATTCAGTACTGTGGCTAAATTGGTTAGGAATAAAGCCTCAACCGAACCAGATATTACATCACACCTCAAGAGTAATGACTTCATGAATTTCTTTACTGATAAAATTGAAATAATCAGAAATAAAATTGGAATGATGCAATCATCTGTCATAGCACCTCAGAAAACAGTGTTGAATAATTTCCCTCATGTGCATCTTCAATCCTTCACTATCATAGGTCATGAAGAGCTAACAAAACTTATCGAAACATCAAAAGCCACAACTTGTTTGTTAGATCCTATACCAACTAAGCTCTTAAAAGAGGTATCTCCTGTAATATCAGAACCTCTTCTTAATATCATTAACTCCTCGCTATGCTTAGGACATGTCCCAAGAAACTTTAAAATGGCAATTATCAAACCGCTAATTAAGAAGCCACAACTTAATCCTGGAGAACTTGCTAATTATAGACCGATTTCAAATCTCCCGTTTATGTCAAAAATACTGGAAAAGGTAGTATCCTCCCAAATATGTTCATTTCTACAGAAAAATAGTATATATGAAGAATTTCAATCTGGATTTAGGCCTCATCACAGTACAGAGACTGCACTTATCAGAGTTACACATGACTCTTATCATCTGATCGCGGCTGCATTTATCTTCTAGTGCTTTTAGATCTTAGTGCTGCATTCGACACGATAGATCACAACATTCTCTTGAATAGGCTGGAGAATTATGTTGGAATTTGTGGAGTGGCATTATCATGGTTTAGGTCATATTTAGCAGACCGCTACCACTTTGTCTATGTAAATGAGGAATTGTCAAACCAAACAAAAGTAAAATATGGAGTGCCACAGGGATCAGTTTTAGGGCCTCTGCTTTTCTCCATGTATATGCTTCCCCTGGGAGATATTATCAGGAATCGTGGAATAAGTTTCCACTGCTATGCTGACGATACACAACTTTATATTTCTTCAAAACCTGATGAGATTTCACAATTATCAAAATTAACAGAGTGTATCAATGAAATAAAAGATTGGATGGCCAGAAGTTTCCTTCTACTCAATTCTGACAAAACAGAGGTTCTAATTATTGGACCAAAAAACTCTAAAAATAAGCCGCTAAAATATAATTTGACTCTAGATGGATGTACTGTTACATCATCTTCAACAGCAAAGATCAATAAATAAACTTCAATTGGTTCAAAATGCAGCAGCCAGAGCAGCTGACGAGAACCAAGAAATATGATCATATTAGCCCCATTTTATCATCGTTACATTGGCTACCTGTTAAATTCCGTATTGATTTTAAAATTCTGTTAACTACGTACAAAGCTTTGAATGGTCTAGCTCCGCAGTACTTAAGTGATCTTCTAACGCGCTATATTCCAACACGTTCATTAAGATCACAAAATTCTGGCCTATTAATAGTTCCCAGAATATCAAAAACCACTAAAGGAGGAAGATCCTTTTCATATTTGGCTCCTAAACTATGGAATAGTCTCCCAAACACTGTTCGAGATGCAGACACACTCTCTCAGTTTAAGTCTAGACTAAAGACTCATCTATTTAGCCAGGCATACACCTAATTTATCCCACAATTAGGCTGCTTTAGTTGGGTCTGCCGGAACCAGAAACCAGAAACATTGAGCATGATCTCTAACTCTGCAATAAATTCAATGGCATCTACGCTTACATCTTTTTATTTGTTTCCCTGTCTCAACCTCGGGACTCCTATCCTGAGGTCACCAGAACCGGCTGGATCCAGCACCATTCCTAGTTCATGTTGGACTCCACTGCTACATATCGCAGAATGATGATGACTAAATGCAGCCGGTGCCAGCCAAACATCACTTCAATCTATTATGACGGACTTCAGAGGATGAAATTATGCCAACTACAACCCGCATCACCACGGTCTATTTATGGACTACGATCCTGAAATGAAATGCTTAGACTAACAATTGCCAACAAAAGCCTTCATCAGCCAATTAACAAGGACAATTGCATCTATGGCTGCATTTACATGCAGGTCTTGATGCCCAAATCCGATTTTCTGACTATATCCGATTTTTTTGACGACCCGCTTACATCATCTTTTAAAAGTGACCCGTATCCGATTTTTGCATTTACACTATACACTGCTGAAACTACCAAATGTAGATGTTCTGACTCGGAAAAGGAAGTAAAACAGCACGAAATGCAATGGATGAAGACGCGAATAAAATTATCCAGTGTTTTGCTTTGCACAATATTTTGAAGAGTCATCAAAAAAGTCAGCAAAATATTGTGTAAAACTGTTAAAGGATGGGCAAGGAGGAGGCGAGAACCGGCTTGTCAACATAAATAATATTTTAATGTAAACTTAAACCAAAAGCACAAACATAAACACACATGACGGACATGCCCATAATTCTCTCTCTCTCGAACCATCGTCACCGGCCGCCTTTATCCCTTGCGCGCCTCATCAGGCCGAGGGACCAGGCGCGCGATATTCCGACCCGGCCCCGCCCCCCTCCGCTCCACACATTGGTCTCGTACGGCGGAGAAAAATCATTTAATTATTCTTAAACTATTAAAAATCACATTTTGTGTAAATTACACAATGATGATTAATCGACTGTATGGACGTTGCAGTTTTTGTCGTCTGTTAATGCTAATGTTCTGTGAAGCTGCTTTGAAACGATGTGTGTTGTGAAAGGCGCTATACAAATAAAATTGACTTGACTTGACTTGACACCCTCATGTTGTTCTGAACCGTACACATTTTGTGGTTTCTCTGTTTTTACTATCATAATTAATCTGTTGTTAATGCTGAAATGTTTTTAGTTTTTCACTACAGAAAACATTATTTTATAATAAATAATATTTTTCTTATTTTAAAGTAACATGCAGCTTTGTGAGAAACTCACTGACCTCATGGCAAATGTTTCGGCCTTTTACATGTTTTCATGAAAGATACATGATGCAAAATTGTCAATAAAAGCAGTATGTTGAAGACAAAAACATGAAAATGTCATATTTTGGACATAATATGATAGAAAATAGCAATAAATTAATTGATCAGGTATTTTATGTGCTTGCCCTTTTAAGGGTTAACACGCATTAATAATTAATTATATTTAATTTAATTAAATCACATATAAAACATGACATTGTGACAGGCTTTTGGAGTATTTTCTGCCATCTGGTGAAAATAAAAAATAATACATGACATGAAATAACACTAAAAGTCAGTAGGTCAGAACTGTCCCATCACAGCAAGAAGGTCTCGGGTTCGAGTCCCGGCTCAACTGGTCTTTCTGTGTGGAGTTTGCATGTTCTCCCCGTGTTCATGTGGGTTTCCTCCAGGTGATCCGGTTTCCCCAACAAGTCCAAACACATGCAGGTTAAGTGAATTGGAGACTCTAAATTGCCCCTGTAGGTGTGAGTGAGAGTCCTGCAGACACTTTACATCAGGAAGGGCATCTGATGTAAAACCTGTGCCAACTCAAATATGAGGATCATCAAAGCACAAAATACAATCAGAACATTCATTTTTAACATTGTTTTACTGCTCCACTGTACAGTACCTTATTTTAATTTTGAATTTTGAATATATTTCAGGATAACCCCTTGAGATGTAACATCTCATTTTCAAGGGGGTCCTGCACCAATCTATACAGACACAAAGGTTAACCACACAGTACAAAAAAGACACAAACACAAACATATATACAAAACAAATACCCGCTCACCTACCCTTGCCCCAAATCAAATATAGCACAAATTTTATGACAAATAATCGGCCGAATGCATTAAACAACCAATGCGTCATTTATCAATATGCCTTATAACAAAATGTAACATGCAAGATAACGTCACATCTCACATAGAAATGTCAAAGAAAATCAAGATAATTTTACAAGAAAAATCATAATTATATAGCCTACATACTACTATATGTTTTCTACATAAATCCTTTAATATCCATTGTGTCCCTAATTACAAGAACATGTAGTTTTAAGAAAAGAAAAAAGTGACGATTGAAATAAACCAAATGTAGAAATAGACCTAAAAAAAGAGGAAGGTTATTCCAGTCATGAGGGGCTTTATATTGAAATGCTCTCCTACCAGCTACAGAAAGTAACCTTGGAACCGTAAAAAATGTTGGGCATTGGAGGTGTCTAAGTGAGTATGCTGACCAATAGGGTATTAAGTGCTGTTTAAGATATGCAGGACTAAACACATTTAAAAATAAACTGAATCCAGTGATAATCCCTTCGTGGTTTAGGTTGCAACCAGTTTAATGAATCATACATAAAACAATGATGAGTTTTAAATGGACAGTTCAAGATAAATCTGCAAAGAGAATTAAATACAACATTAAGGGGTTTGAGATTGGACTCAAAGGTATTAGTGTAAACTATGTCTGCATAATCAATAATTGGTATTACCAGTTGAGAAATAATTTTTTTTCTGACTTGAGCTGAAAAACAATTAATTGATCTGTACAAAGTATTAAGACATCCATATACTTTCCTAATGATATTATCAATATGTATCTTAAAGGTAAGGTTGGAGTCGAGCCAAAGGCCCAAATATTTAAATTCCTCTACAATCTGCAAAGGGACCCATCTAAAAATTATATTTCAAAACAGGAAGCACAATGGCTTTTTTGTATCATGGAAAACACCATGCAGCAGGACTTCTTCATGTTCAACATAAGTTTATTGATGAACAGCCACTGTTGTACTTTATCAAAGTCAGATTGAAGAGTTCTTTGAACTTGCAGCAAATCCCGATCAGAGGTATAGATGACAGTGTCATCAGCATAAAGCTCTAATTCACAATGAAAACAAACTTGTGCTAGGTCATTGATAAAGATTGAAAAAAGTAAGGGGCCTAAAGTTGAGCCTTGAGGAACACCTTTATCAACAATTAAATAATCTGACTGGAATCCTTGGTAAACAACACACTGAAGACTATTATGCAAATAGGAGTTGAACCAGAGCAGAGCATGTTTATTCAGACCAATAGAGTAAAGCTTATCCAGTAAAAGGTAATGGTCAACCATATCAAAGGCCTTTGAGAGATCAATGAAAGCAGCTCCAATGAAATGACCATTATCAAAACCCGAAAAAACATCATTAGTACATTTTAAGAGAGCAGTTGAAGTAGAAAAACCGTATCTAAAGCCAGACTGATGTGGAGATAAAATATAATAATTATTAATGTACTCAGTTAGTTGATTAAAAATGATTTTCTCAAATATTTTAGCAACTGCACAAATGATAGAAATCGGACGATAATTATTCACATCAGATTGGTCTCCACCTTTGAAAAGAGGTTTCACTCTTGCAGCTTTCCAAATTTGTGGCACAGTACAGGTAGTTAATGATAGGTTAAAAAGATCTGCAAGATGAAACATCAATATGTGAGCTGCAATTTTGATAAACTTAGCTTCCAGATCATCTGGTCCTGCACTACACTTTATTTTAAGGTCCTGTATTACATTAAAGACATCAGTAGGCATGATCTTTTTAAATGAAAAAGAGCCAGCAGGCATGGAAGAATACAAAGACCATGCCAAATCATCAAAGCAAACAGAATTTGAAGTACATAAAGATGAAAAATGTTGATTAAAGGTCTGAGCTACCTGTATATGCAAAGGATCAGATAAAATATCATTATCCTTGCATATTTGTTTCACAGCAGTTTTTTTAATTTTTGTTAAGAATGTTATTTAAGTGATTCCAGAAGTGCCTGGGGTTATTAAAATCACGAGAGAAACAATCTCTATAGTAATTAGATTTGGCATTCCTAGTTTCAGTTTTACATTTATTTCTTAACTGCCTGTATATTGTCCCATCCGATTCATCTTTTGAGAAATGATATTTAACCCAAGCTTTATCCCTTTGTTTGAATAGTTGAAGTAAATTAGAATTTAACCATGGTAAATGCCTACCTTTGACTTTAATCGTTCTCACAGGAGCATGTTTATCAATTACGGTTTTTACTTCAGTATGCAAGAAGTTCCATGCCTCTTCCACAAGTGGAATTAGTTGAAGCCTGTCCCATCTAATATCTAATAGATCACATATGTAATAATCAGCATTCATATTTTTACATTGCCTTATTGTGATATATTTATAGGGGTACTCTGTATTTTAATTTTCCAGATGCAGTATATTATAGAATGGTCACTAAAACAGTCTGATGAAACACCCGATTTAATAATCCTATCTGGATTGGAAACAAGGATCCAATCAAGCAAGGTAGAAGAACGTCCATCAACTCTCGTGGGTTCTTTAATTAACTGAGTAAGGCTTACACTACCTAAAAGTGTTCTATCACCTGAGGAAGACCGATCCAACCAGTTATTATTCAAGTCACCCAATATGATCAGTTCATTGTGTCTATCCAGAGAGTAAATAGTAGCCAAGATACCATTTAAGGAATCAGTGGGAGCAGAGGGAGGTCTGTAAATATTTCCAATAGTAAGCTGTTTGTTTTCATGAAAAATATATATCTATATATATATATCTTATCTATATCTTTGACCCGAAAACATGCCTAAATCTGCACAAAAAAGAGCCAGTGACTCCGGAAAACCTGATTCACGTGTGCCGACTAATAACGGCCATGACTGCGAAAGCGGAATAATTCAAGACAAGCTTCTGGAAGAAGATGAAGAATTTCTGCCATGAATTTATGTCATGAGAATGTGCGAGAGGAGGTTATCCGCATATGCCAAGAAGTGTTGCCACATGAAGCTGCGAAACTACCAGATGCTCTTGATGTCGCTCACCGACTGGGAACCAAACGTGCTAATGAGACAAGGCCCGACCCAACAATCATTCGGTTCACTGTCAGGAGATTCACAGATGCAGTATGGAAGGCGGCTAAAAGCAGCGAGTTTCTCCGGAATCAAGGCATGCAGTTTAAGGAGGATCTGAGGAAGGAGGACAGAGATTGGAGACGTTGTGGCCTCTAATCAAAAAAGCGCGCGATGATGGAAATCTGCTGACTTTGTCGGGGGCCGCGGATGTATTGAAGGAACTGATGTTACGGGGTCAGAGGAGTTTTCAAAGGACTATTTTTATTCTTTTCTTTCAAAACTTTCTCAAGATTCTCAGAATTGAGTTCCAAGGTTAAACTGGATCCCAATATGCTGCTGCGAACTCTAACTATGAACAATATGTATTTAACATTTTAACACACACATGTTTTACAGATTGTTTTATATATTATTCATTATGTTGTCTTTTAATATTAATATTAATCCGGAAATATATAAGAGAGATGTCACACTTAGGCAGCTACCATGGGTAATTAAAGATATTTTTCTAACTTTTAATTATTCAGTTATACAGTCGGTGCTGATCTCGATACCACTTTGATTTCAACGTTTACCAGATTGACCAGACATTTTACTTGTGCAATATTCTTATATGTCACATTTATCACTTGTTTCGTTTAATGCTATGGGGGTTAAGAAATAACATTAAAGGAAAGCTCTATTTCTTTTTGACAAACAGTTTAGGGCGGATTTTTGTTTTGTACAAGAAGCTCATTCTACTAAAGAAGATGCAACATTTTGGACTTCACAATGGGGTAATTCAGTTTGGTTTGCTCATGGGTCTGAACACTCAGCTGGAGTAATTACTTTAAAGAATAGATTTAATGGAGATGTTCTACATACAGAATGTGATCCTGCAGGGCATTTTATTTGCCAAGTAATTAAATATGTTGATAATATATTAATCTTGGGAAATTTATATGGGTATAAAAACAATCTTTGGAAAACAAAAATTCTCTCGAATCCATAGAAAGAATATTTGTTGGTTAAATAAATATCCAAATGCAATTTTATTAGTTGGAGATTTTAATATTAAATAAACAATAGATAAATGGCCACCAGCTCGACCTAACGTAAATAACAATCTTAAAAACTTCATGGATCAATTCAATCTTATAGATATTTGGAGAACCAAATTTCCACATAAAAAGTAATTTACCTGGAGTAATAAAACAGGGTCTAGTCAATCTAGAATTGACTTCTGGTTATTGTCTGAGAGCTTTAACAAAGATGATGTGGAAGTTGATATTATTTCTACTCCTCTAAACGATCATAAAGCCATCAGTGTTCATATTCAATTCTCTAATACAAGTTGTTTTACTAATGGATCTTATTGGAAACTTCACAATCCACTGCTACTATATGAGGAAGTAAAAAGTAATCACTGGGTTGATATGTAGCTTTTGGGATAAAGCCAATAAGGAGATGCATTTTGTTCAATTTGGGAACTTCTGAAATTTGAGGTCAGTAAATATTGAAGCTGAATAGCCAAACACAAAAGAGCTGAAGAATCCAACATTATTGTTGAAATAACAACATTTGCAAATAAATGCCCAGACAGCTTATTGGATGAAGAAACATTATTATTATCAGATCTGCAAATGAAACTAGATGATCTATATAGAAAGAAAGCTCAAGGTGTGTTTGTCCGATCAAGGAGACGCTGGCTCGAAGAAGGTGAACAAAATTCACAATCCTTCTTTAATTTAGAGAGACACAATCTTAATAACAACATTAGTAAATTACATTTGAATGGGGTTGGAACAAAGGACCAGAAACTCATTTCCAATTACTGTTGTGAATTTAAGAAAATATATACATCCAATTATTCTCAAACAGTATCTGATGCTTTTCTGAGTTCTATAGAGGTGAAAACTATTGATGAAAATGAACTTTGTGATATGCCAATTTCTGTTGAGGAAGTGATGAAGGCAATTAATCATGTAAAAAGTAATAAATGGCCAGGCACAGACGGTTTGACCACAGAATTTCATGAGCAATTTACTAAAGATTTGGCCCCTTTTTTGCTTAAGATGTTTAATGAAAGTATTAGTAATCAATGCCTTACACCTGCCTTGAATCAAGGGTTAATCACATTAATACCCAAACCAAAAAAGGATTGACTTATTCTGGATAACTGGCGTCCAATTAGTTTACTGAACAATGATTATAAAGTATTTGCACTGATATTCGCTAAAAGACTCAAAGCTGTTTTAGATTCAGTTATTGAAGAAACACAATCTGGCTTTATGAGGAATATATTACAAACAACATTAGATTAGTTTGAGATATGTTGGATTATCCTGAATTTAATGTAGATAATGGGTTTATTCTTTTTCTTGATTTCTGTAAGACCTTTGACTCCGTAGAGCATCAGTTTATTTTTGAGTCACTTACAACATTTGGTTTTGGAAAATTCTTCATTAAAACCCTTTATAAGAACAGCAGCAGTTCAATTAAATTGTTATTTGGCACATCAAGTAGGTTTAATTTATCTAGAGGGATTAGGCAGGGTTGCCCTGTCTCTCCATATATATTTGTGATAATAAGTCAACTGCTTGCTAATCATATTAAAGCCAGTACGATTAAAGGACTATTGCTGATAGAGAACTAGTTATAACACAATGAGCAGATGACATCACCCTCTTTCTCCAAAATGATAACCAAATCCCCATCGCAATTAAAGTAATAGAAGAGTTTTCTAAAGCATCTGGTGTTTATTTGAATGTAAAGAAGTGTGAACTGATGCGGTCAAAGAATGTTCAGTGGCATATTATTGTAACATTCCAGTCAAAACAGAAGTTAAATACCTCGGAATTACAATAAATAAGCATCAATAGAATAGAAGTTCATTACATTTGAATCCTATTATCCAAAAGACTCGGAGGAAGTTTAATCAATGGCTTTTAAGAGACTTGTCATTAAGAGGGAGAGTTTTGATGTCTAAAGCAGAAGGAATATCCCGGTTAACTTATACAGCTATGGCTCTTCAGGCTGATGATGAGATATTAGTAGTATGTATTATGCACGTTGTGACAAAAAATGATTTATGGCCCTGATTTATGGCTTAATTGCTGTACCTTTGACCTTTCCCCTTCCGTTCACCCCGCCCCGCCCGCCCTCCGGCAGTTGTATGCTACATGCTGTAATATGACGTGTCTGTTCTGATACCCCCATATGTGTATTTAAAAAGGGTTAGGTTTGAAAATGAGATGTCAAGATAATGTATGGTTGATGATGAAATAATTCATTGTTGTAATCATTGAGTTGTTTTTCAGAAACATGTTAAAGTAATGTGTGTGTGGGGTTCATTTGGATTTATTATTATTATTGTAAGACATAAAAAGCAGTATTATGTTTAAAATGTGTTTAAATGACATCTTTAATGAGTGTGTAATGCTTGGTGTCAAACATGGTAAAAAAAATTTATTAACAAAAGGGTGAAAATGTATTTTCTAAAACAGTGGATATTGGATGAGCCAAAAAACATTCAGATGGTCGCTTTAAAATAAGGATTTAATGGTTAATGATTGTTATTTACTTTTTAACAGAGGAGATAATGTGTTTTAAACACCTCTCAGACTCCCATATGGTCTATTCAGCGGCATTCGCGGCACAATGACGTGGTTTTCAACAACTATAATCTTTGATATTGGTTTAACAAATACACGTATTATTAAAAACAATATTTCATTTAATTGTAGTTCTAACAACAGAGGTTTCTAAACAGTGGATATTGACTGATCAAAATCAAAGGATGCTAATCATTTTATCCTTAATCTTTGATATTAGATTAACAAACACAATAATTAATTTTATCTGTAACACTAACAAAAGGTCTTACATTTTAAAAACAAAATAGTTCGCTTTATAAAATACAGATTTAACACAAAAATCTTACATTAGTTCTGCGCTGTCCTTTCATGAGCTCGTCCAAAATTGAATGGCGTAAGATCAGTTGACAAACCCTCCGCGGGGGTGGTGCTTAACCCCCCTCCTGATCAGTGTGTGTGTGTGTGTGTGTGTGTGTGTGTGTGTGTGTGTGTGTGTGTGTGTGTGTGTGTGTGTGTGTGTGTGGCCTATAGAGGGTTGATGGATAGATAATTATCTTAAACTTTGTGTCAAAATTGGGTTTCCATGCAGAAGGGGGGTAGCTTTGAACATGTGACAAATGCAAGACAGTCCTAAAACCAGTGTGTGTGTGTGTGTGTGTGTGTGTGTGTGTGTGTGTGTGTGTGTGTGTGTGTGTGTGTGTGTGTGTGTGGCCTATAGAGGGGTGATGGATAGATAATTATCTTAAACTTTGTGTCAAAATTGGTGTTCCATGCAGAGGTGGGGTAGCTTTGGGTTAGACTATTTATTTTTACCAGAGACGAGGGCTCGTCTTCATGCTGTGTGATAGCCTAATTTTACGATCCAGACTTTTAGGCGACGATCGACAAATGTTTTGTGGCGGTGGGGTGAAGACGCGCCAAGATCTCGAAGCATTAATGTAAAGCTTTTTTACTTT
Source organism: Xyrauchen texanus (assembly GCF_025860055.1). Lineage (NCBI taxonomy): Eukaryota > Metazoa > Chordata > Actinopteri > Cypriniformes > Catostomidae > Xyrauchen > Xyrauchen texanus. The sequence goes on from NC_068285.1 coordinate 6,117,965, forward strand.
TTAACAGAGGAGAAAATGTGTTTTAAACCAAATGTTCAGATTGGCAAAAACAATATTGGTGTTGAAATATGCATTATAAACTTTTATAGTCATTTTGAGTTCTTGCGATGCTTCATGAACCCAGATTTAAACAGAAGATGGCGCCAGATAGCTGTGGTGTGATTGTGGAACTTTGTGACAAAAAATTATATATGACTTAATGGCAGTACCTTTGAACTATTAATTCCTGTCCCCCCATTACCCTCCCTCCCCAACCCCTCCCTCTGGCTGTTGTAGACTACATGCTGTGATCATTTATGGGGGAGAGCTCAGTTAAACAGACTTTAAGTGTGTGTGGTCATCATTTACAGCTGAACCAGACGGACGCATCTGTAGAACACGGGTGATTGCACTTTAAAATGGCATTTATTTTCAGAAGTATGTGATTTTTTTTTATATTGATGTTTTACATCTTGGTAACTTGATTTTTAACAGGCGTTTAAATCATTTTTATTTGTACGTAATTCAGTCCTATCAACGAATATGAAAACTTGGATCGCATCGATCAACTGCGTAAGTTTACATAAAGATCGTTTTTTATGTATTTATATATTAGAATTGCTTCGTACTGATGTGAATATTTTCTATTTATTTTTTCAGTGACTGAACCGTTAATTAATGAAACAACGGGTCAGAGCAAATCTGTCAACAGATGTGTACTGCAAGGTATGTATACATTATTTGTGTTCTATTTTGATTATGCAATATTGATAAAACAAAAATTGATTTTCTGTATTTGTAGATATTTCAAACGTTGACTTGTCAACGCTTGTCTCACAACCGGGGTTTGCTACACCCAAACCGAAGACATCACTGTCACTCAGTTCACGGAGACGCAACAACCCCATTAGTCCTATTCCAAGGATTTCACGAAGCCCTCGATTACATGTTGTTCCCCTTGCTGGAAACGGTGCAAGACACTGTTTTGGAGATGAAAAAAAACACGGGTCTTCATCAGCAGAAAGGAGAAGCGATCAAACATCTACACATCAAATACCTTCTGTGTTAAACGCATCAGTTGGTGAGTAGGCTACGATTCACACTAACATCATTAAAAATGGTATCCCCTTGCTAATACACATATTCTCATTCTTTATATAGATTTGTACGCTACCAGTTTGCAAATTGACGAAGACCCCACAGCAATCTTCGATAATGATGCGTTTGTGAGAGAGTGGGACGCTCTTACACACCCCATACTTCCAGACAACACCAATAATGCTGTCTCATCACACGGTGGGGATGTGGTGCCAGATGAGGAGCTGCTGCTAAACGGTCCGGGTATCGTTCGTTCATTTGTTTTTGCTTTCAAATATAAAAACGAAAAAACGAGAAAACAACTCCTTTTTTCGTTTTTTCGTTTTTTTTGAAAAACGAAAAAACTAAATTATGACTTGATTTTTGGTTTTCCCGTTCTTGCACGGAAATCAGAAAAACGACTTGATATTCCGATTTTCCCCTGTGGGTGGGGCTAAATCTGATTGGCAGGATATGCATTCATTGTTTTTCAAATTAAGAGTTTTCCAAACACTGTATTTGTTAGCCTGTAAAATTAATAGTCTATATGCATGCTATTTGTCACCCAATTATTTGGCTTCACTGACTGAAAAAATCTATTGAAATAGCCTAAATTCAAGCCTAAAAGCCTGTTCACGCACTGACAGTTGTCATTATACAAATTTAAATAATGCATTTATTCTTTGTTTTAGATGTTTTTATTAACTTAAATTCTTATGAATAATATATTTTTTATAATGTCTATTTGTTATTTATGGCCTGTATGCACATACACATAAATATGCTTTGAGGTTCCTAGTAATATGCCACATGCAGGCTATAGTCAAAGTTTAGTGCTATATTACATCATCATTATAATACAATATAATGCAGGATTGTCATCTGTCCTCTTATGTCAGATTCTTAAATTTAGTCAACAAATTCAATCAGAATGCAAAGACACTGTGTTTGGTGTATGGTTACTATGACCAAATAAAAGGAAGTCGGTATCAATATAATACATTTTTGGATTGAGATTTTGGATTGAGATTGACCCAGGCTGTTTAGCCTGTGTCATGTGGATTTACACATACACAGCAAATTATAATTGCATAAATTATGTTAAGAGATTAATGTTTTAAATGTAAAAAATTGTATGTAGAAATATGAAATTATTGGGAAAAAAATGAAACGTCTACTTTTTAACTATATGAAACTAACACCGCCATTAGGTGGCGGCAAGTCTCTAATGAGGGAGTTGATTCCTTTATTCCAGGGGTCGACAAGTAAGGTTGGCATCGGGCCAAAAAATATTTTTGACACTAGATGGCTGGCCAGAACATAGTCAATGGATAATTTAAGAAATTAATTGATGAAAAATGCGGCTGGCCAGAACATAGTCAATGGATAATTTAAGAAATTAATTGATGAAAAATGCAACTAGAATTGCATGTGACAGACTGTTACAGTGTCTTTTGTAACTGGTAGTGAGCTGTTACTCTGTGTTAAATCCTGTAGTAGGACAGTCATTAACAAAAAGCCACATTTGTGTGGGGGTGTCCGGGTTTTACACTGAATACACTAATAAAGCAGTAGGGATGAGTCACGATTTTCGAATATTCGATTTGTTGATTTAATTATAGAATATCGAATAGGTCGTGCGATTATTGTCTAAAAAAATCCCGATGTTTTCGGTGCGATTCGGTGGTGACGCCGTGTAACCAGAGAGTGACGCTGCCAATAACGCAAAAGCTGTCACAAGGAACCGGCAAAAGTAATGATTATGAATGTTTCAAATATAGCAAGGAGACATTTTAATTGTTAGTGTATGTGTCGGCTGCAATATTGACCGCAGTAGTTAACGCGCATAGAGAAATGCACATTTCGGATTAGACATAAGCAGGCTAGTCGGTTTCTTTTCGTTTTGAATTGTTTCGTTTAAAATTAGACATTTTTAAGCTTTCTATATATTTCTGGTGTCTGTGAGGCAGCTTAAACGCCGAGTTTCGGTTCATTTATAAGATGAGCTCCAGTTCACGTGCAATGCAATCTTGCCGGCACCTCCATGTCCTGATTATATTGTCTGCTATATTTGCTTCTTATTTATTAAATCCAGGCAATTGGTTGATAAAACATTGATTAAAAATAAGATACAAATGATACAAAACGAAATTAAATTTTTAGAAAGGCTTTCTACAAAACAAAACTTAATGATGGTCAAAATCATGTCTGACCCACATGTCTCCCGATATATTGCAGCATCTTGCAACACATCCCGCCTTGCCAAAACACACATGTGGGAGATGCGGAATGGATAAAAATAACTCAAAAAATAAAAGAGGAATTGAATAAGCCCATTAATGGCATTTTTGAGTCATGCTCTTAACGAACTGTTTTATTTCCTCTTTCCATATGTGAATAATAATGTGTATCATTTTAATTTGCTTGTTACACAATGGAGTCTAACTTATTGTAATAATTATTTGACGTAGACTACTTTTAAACTTAGAATTATTCCTTGGCATCCTCGCATAGCCTACTAAACTGCATTTTTTTTATTGTTTGAGTTTTTACGTGCATATGATACGCATGGGTAGGTTTAGTAGTGGTGTCGGGTGCGTGTGTATTATAGCCTACATTGGGTAGGATTAGTGGTGTGGGGTGCGTGTGTAGCCTATTACATGCGTATCAATGCTCGTAAAAACTCATTTTCGCGTATAAATTGCACGATAAACACAACGCGTGCTATAGAGACGCATTTAATATGGCTAATATTAGACATTTTATGACGGTTATTTTAGAGGTGTGTCTAGCGATCCACAGACTCTTTTGAATGTCTTTCAGAACTTTTCAGGCTGCGGCGCGGGCCAAATATTATTGCTGGTGGGCCAGTTTTGGCCCTTGTATTTTATTCCGTGCTCCCCTCCGTCTTTCAAAATATCCTTTCAAACGCAGTGATCGCGAAAATACGCGTTCGGCGCGTGTGCGCGCTATTGGTAAGCGCTCAATGGTGTAAGTCACTACTTTGGGGTTTGGGCTGATTATAAACCTCGCTCGCACATGGCCAGACAGTGGAAATAATAATTCCTGGATATATGGCATACAAGTTATCCTCATTGATCTGAGCTTATACATCTTGAATTCGATCGAGTAGGCCTACTAAAAAACATTTGCTGGATTATTTTGACTATAATAAATAAGATGAAACATAGCTAGCCAGCCTAGGCTACTGTTTATCACAGATTAGCATTGGGGCAAATTTACCAAGGACATTTGTTTAGAAACCATTTACATTCACATAAAGTAACGCCTGTTTGGGTCAAAAGTGAGAGATTTTATCTGTCACTTTGGAAAAAAAGCGACTCTGAGAAAATGTTCGCGTAGTAGGCGTGAAAAAAATATTTATAACTAAAAATGATCGGGTTGAATGATCTATGGAAAGGAGTGCCATGTCTTTTTGGTACATGATAAAGTATCTGCAGTCAGTGAAGCCAAATAATTGGGTGGCAAATAGCATGCATATAGACTATTAATTTTACAGGCTAACAAATACAGTGTTTGGAAAACTCTTAATTTGAAAAACAATGAATGCATATCCTGCCAATCAGATTTAGCCCCACCCACAGGGGAAAATCGGAATATCAAGTCGTTTTTCTGATTTCCGTGCAAGAACGGGAAAACCAAAAATCAAGTCATAATTTAGTTTTTTCGTTTTTCAAAAAAAACTAAAAAACGAAAAAAGGAGTTGTTTTCTCGTTTTTTTTGTTTTTATATATGAAAGCAAAAACAAATGAACGAACGACGCGGGGGATGTTATTTCGTTTATTGATGCTGTATTGGATTGTAGGGAGGACGATGCGAATAATCAGGAGTGTGTGGAAGAGACAGTTATCGAAGCGGATGAAAATCTACCATCAAATCAACAGAACTTTTCCCATGATTTGTTGATGGAATTGCGTGAACAGAATCGATTGGCGGACGAGAAGCAGGACATTATTTCAGAGAATGTCAAACGTCTTTGTGACTGATTCCACATGGTGATGACAAACTCAGAAGAACAAGGAAGTCTTATACGGCTTATTCTCGATCGAGTTGGCGCCAATCGCGAGATGTTGAATAAAATTGAAAAGATTCTTCAGGACGGATTCCGAGAAAGCCAGCTCATGGTCAACGTCACGAACTGCCGTGAGACTGGGTTGCAACATCTCTAGATCAAGAAATGCAGGACCAGAACTCACATTAAATATCCACACTTAAAAACAAAGACAACATTCAATCAGCAATACAAGAAATTACATGAATAAATATGCATATCATTTTATATCATTTATAAATATGCAATGTTTTTAATATAGATCAGAAGAGAGAATGGACTGACAGGAATGCAGATAACACTGGATATTTGGTTCAAGATTATGAAAAGAGGAATTGTTATAACTATATGCCAATATTTACTGATGATCTAAAGATCCAGAGTGTGCATACCTGAGTTTGATGTAGTCATATACAAAATAATGAATGACAGATTATCTGTATTTACAGCAGAAATAGCAGCTATAATATTAGTGTTCAATGGATAGAAGAAGGCCTGAGAGAGTTTCATTTGTTCTGACTCTATTGCAGCTCTTAATAGTTTCAATTCAAAAGAAACAATAAGAGATGATTTATTGATGGAGATATTTATGATAATGCTGAGAATACAAAGAGTTGTAATTAATGTACAGTTGTGTTGGGTTGCTGCTGATGTTGGTGTGGAGGGTGATGAGATAGCAGATGGGATGCAAATTGAAATTAAAGGACAATGAAATAATGAAAGTTTGGAAAAGATGAGGCCAAATGGAAGAACGGCAGTGAGGGAATCGTAGCAGAAGAAGTGGGACACAGATAGCAAACAGAAATCAATTAAGCTGAAGACTCTCAAAGGAAAATGCAGAAGAGAAGAAGTGATTCTTTCAAGATTAAGACTCGGACATACTGGATTCAAATCCTTTATTTAATGGCAAAGTGTATATCAGATAAATGTGATGTTTGTAATGTTCCTGAACATGTTGAGCATGTCATAATGAGGTGTAATAAATATAATTCAGAGAGGAACATTTTATGTGATAAGATCTTGAAATTTACAAGAGATTTTAGGGATATGTGAGAAAATGAAGGAATGTTGTAAATCTCTCTTTACTTTTCTTAAAGATACAGGATTTATTTATTTATTGAGTAAACTGAAGTTCATAAAGACCTGATGTTGCACACTTCAGTACAGCAGATGGAGGATGAATCTAAACACGTTGTTTTGTGACCGTCATTAAACTCGGAGAGAAAATGCAGTGAGGTGTCAATCAGAAATAAAGCACTGAAGAAGATAAAGAAAACTGATTCCTTCAAGACTTAATACTATATAAGATATCTCAGGCAGTTGTTAGGAAAGTATTTCGGGCTGCTAAAAGAATTTACTGGAGACCATTTTGTGATGTGTTAGGGGTATAACAGTTATGACCCGGATCAGATATGGAGAAAGAAAACCAGGAGTCAGAAGTTCAATCAAAGAATCCAAAATTTACTGAAGAATAGTGTGCAGTGAAATTGGTAGAGCCAGCAGCAAAGTCTCACGAGGAGATCGAAAGCTAAACTCATACCTTACACAAAATTTTACATCAATTATACCATTTGCAAGGACGTATATTCTATTATTTAACTCCTGATTGGCTAACAGAGCATAAAGTCACAACATATAGATAGCTATAGCACATCAACATTAATCAGCGCAATTGTTGTCCTGGATCGAGATTTACATCTGAAGTGACCTCGCAGATGGTCTCGGCGTCTTCGAGTCTGCCTGCTGTGTCTCCCTGGGTTCAAAACCTGGGTAGAAGGTCAATACGCACACACCGAAACACTGACGAACGACAGTGTTTCTCTGCGCACTAAGGGAACCAGAGCACACATTTATCAGGTCATTTTAACCAAAACAGTGAGATAAGAAATATTCACCCCTCAGGCAAAGGAGAGGAAAGAAATAACATGCATTCCTTCCCTTAAAGAAATAATAAGAGAAAATTTACACTTCTACTTATTCAAGTGCAATTACATAGGATTTTAAATCATATAATTAGTCATGGACAGGTAAAAATCAACCACAGAATACATCTGGAACATATGTTTAACATTCCCCCTCTCATCTCAAGCTTATTCCCAAGACGACCTTCAAGTCAGCCTCCGTGCAGAACAGAGAGAGAGGCTTCAAGGAATGTGCATGAAATCAAAAATTAACTCTTAACACACATATGATTCAAAGTATATTTCAGTTATGCATAAGAAAAATAAAATTGATTATGTGAGAATGCATATAGTTAATTCATCACTTTATTAAAGAAGTTTAAGCAACAGAATATAGATACATAGTGATCAAAACATCTTTATATATGTATCGATATAACTGAAGAGACAAGGGATTTTTGACCTTCCCCTTCAGTCCCCGTTTTAGACCAATGTGGGGTCCAATATCGCCACGTCTGGTCTACCAAGTGAGGTCACTACGGAAGGTGGAGTGGTACGCATGCTCCCTGACGGGTCACACTTGTCTCTTCAGCCTTATTGCGGACATGCTGGATACTAAAATTCCCAGTCCCCACGCAAAGGCTCTCCCCCTTCCACTCACAACAGGGCATTGATGTTATCCTTCTTAAGTTTCTCTTCCAAGCGTGTCGTCAGTTTTCTCAGTCGGTTCTCCTCCTCGGAAGGGTTCAAGTTACTGCAAGCAGACCTGCATACATAAGAAAAAAGAAACGAACACACATCCACACACACAGACAGAGGACACCCACTCCCAAAAGAGCTCCGAAAGCATATAACACATATTTAACAGCTCCCATGACCAAATCCTCTGACGCTAGCCACAAAATCCTCCCAGGCTTCCTCCACATATTCCTCCACTGTTTCCGTCATGTCAGTAAATATTACTCCTACCGAAAAAGCCAACACCAAAGCTGCTGCTATAGCAGACGGAGGTTCGAATCAGTATACCATGGAGTGCCCTTAGATTTAAGCCACACAGAATTCAAATACTCATAACCTGCAAATGGATCATTAGTTTTTATCTGTTCCAGAAATGCAGTGATACATTTCTGCCGAGCTGTTTAGCCTTCAACCGAGGAAAATATTCAGTCTTCTGCTTCAACTCTGCAACACAAAGAGACAACTCTGCTTCGTTAGTTTTCTTACTCTTATCAACTGGACGCCATGCAGGACCCATGGGGTGTCAACCTGTGTTTAGCACAGTCCTTTTATGGAGTCTTAGACTCTAGATCTCTGATTTCCTGTACTGAAGGAATTGGACTCAGAAATTGTCTAAATTGTTTTGCCCTGTCAAACCACTCATCTCCAATAGCTACATCGGACAACTGAGGCCACATCCTCACCTGAAATGATTTATAATTGTCCCACAACAGCTCCTCATACTTTAAAGGTACCAGACGAGTCTTTGCTCGAGTATACACTATTTCAATATTCAGTTTAAACACTTGCAAATGCATCCATGCTGTCACATTATAAGCCATCGATGTAGGACTATAACATTTATCTTCAAGGTAATCATGCAAATAATCCATGTGGAAAACAGTTTTGTTAGCAAGTTTCCTAGCAAACTCATACTGGTGTAACACATCAGAAAAACTAGCCCAAGTGTAACCTGACTTAACAAAAGAAGCATTACACACCTCCCAGGGTATCTCCATCATTTTCACACCGGTGAGCTTCTCAGCAATTTCTTTACATTTATCAACATCTCCAGGAGGAAACATCTTAACAAACCACTTTTGAATTTCTTTACCAAAACAACGCTCAACATGTGCAGTCTCCTTCCAAGGGTCATCGAATCTAGTGTACCTGGGCCAAGAGAGGGACAAAGCATTAATAACAGGCAAACCATTTTTACTGCCGTTCAGATCGAACTTGTCCTTGTCAGTTTTATCTATCCGTCCTAACCTATCACAAACTGCACCATAAGCCCTATTGATGTCCCATCGGATCATGTGACATTTAGTTGGGACTAACACTCCCCATCTCATCAAATCCTTATCATTTATTGCTGTTTGATACTCATCAGACCCCGGTTCTTCTCTAATCACAATATTGCTGTATATATAGCTTTGGGCTACATCTTTAACTACTTTGTTGTAACCCAGTTCAGTCTTAGCTTTGGGGAGATAGTATGACATGATGTGGCGAGGATCAGGAGCACTTGGGTATAACGGAAGTTTCACTGCTTTTCCACCTAAAATCATGTGGGAGTCATTCACATCTGCTACCTGACGCCTCCTTCGTTCTGCTCTACTCTCACCTTTCCTAGATTTTAACAAATATCGATTAACCATATCCATTCAGTATAGAGCATGCACTCATGTTTTCACGAGCTATGTAGTCAGGGATCCAGCTCATTGAACTGAAATCTCCTTCAAACAGGTCAACGCCTCCACTCCTCATCCACCGACCTTTCTGCATAATGAGGGTAGTATCGGGATAATTTGGGGAGTGACCAAGCCAATATGTCACTGTCTCATTTCCGTCCAGATGATAACAACGATCATTTACCTTTTGGTACATAGTCGGAATTAAATTTAGACCCTCAGTTGAATTTAGACATGGGTATTGTACCCATGATGGACGATTATCGATCTCCTCGCAATCCCAATGCGTTGAAAACGCATGGAATCTCCCTGTCCAAATTGAAATTTGAATCCACATCAAAAATGATAAAGCGATCAGAATTAAAAATACCAACGAGGCGGAAGTACCAATCGGATGAAAGCTCGTTTCACTTTCAGTCGTCTCTCACTACGCACTTCTTCTTGAAGAATTAGCAGCTTCAGTATGTCGTCGGTTTCAGCCATCTGTAATGATAAAACATTTGTTCTAGAATTCTAAAGTTTTAACATACACGACAGACATTTAATGATCCGAGGTAGTACGTTGTTACACTTTTCAAGTGGTTTCACCTGTGACCAATGTCTCCATACTGTACCCAAAACACCCCTGTCCAGTAGAACAGAGGTGTTAGTGGTCAATACCACCTGATAAGGCCCATCAAATTTCGGACCTAAGGGGAAACTATCTCCCGCCGTAGCATTACATTGTCACCTATTTCAGGCAAAGCAGGCATGTCTTTTTGCTCAAAATTATCTCGATCTGCTTGTCGTGTGCTAACACTAACCCGTGTGTCTCGCAGACTGTCATCCAAAGCTTTCAGATAATTTTGTAAAGCGTCTTTCAAAGGCCCGGATGGTCCCTCATGTTGCAAGGGGCATCCCAGGGCAGCCGCATGTAGCGACCTGTCATTACCTCAAAAGGGCTGAGCTGTGTAGTCTTGTTAGGGCTGGCTCTCATGCTTAACAAAATCACTGGGACAGCCGCATGCCACCCTTTCCCCCACTCCAACAATCTCTTTCTCAATGAAGTTTTAAGCGTACGATTAGTGCGTTCAATAGATCCGCTAGATTGGGGCCTAAATGGAATGTGAAAGTGTTGCCTCACCCCCATCAACCTCATGACATTTTTCATCACCTTCCCAGTAAAATGTGTACCCTGATCTGAATCAATTTGTAAGGACAAACCCCATCTTGGGAAAACTTCATTCAACATAATCTTGGCGGTTGCATCTGCTGTGCAGTTTCTCAGTGGAAATGCCTCAACCCATCTGGAAAACAGATCAACAATCATTAGAATGTATGTAAAACCTCCACTAGGGGCAGTGGACCTATGAAATCAATTTGTAGGTGTGTCCATGGCCCTTGAGGTCGAGGGCATGTCCTAAGGGAATTTTCAGCTTAGAAGAAGAATTAACCTTAAGGCATACTAGACATCTCTTACAAAAATCATTGCAAGAAGCCCTCAGTCGTGGCCACCACCAGGTTTTGGAAATCATTGCATGTAGTTTTTCAGGACCTGCATGTGCCAAACCATGATACAAAGACATTAGTTCAGTTCTAGCAGAAACAGGACAAACAAAACGCTCATTAAATTTCCACAGTCCTTCTGCATTCTTCTGAGCTCCTAATTTCGATCCATTGTTCTATCTCTTCCGAGTCGTCTTTATCATAGAGTTTAAAAATGTCTCTGGGGGTCTCACTCTCCTGAGGGGCAAGAGCCATAACACTCACGCAAGTCTCAGTCCGTGTTGCAGCCTCTCTGGCAGCTGTGTCAGCAGCTCGGTTTCCTGTGGCCTCAGGAGAATTGTCCGTTGCATGTCCAGTGACTTTGATAACTGCTCCTGTTGCAGGAAGATCACAGGCATTCATAAGTTCTTTTACCTGCTGTTGATGAGAGATCGGCAGACCGGCAGTGGTTAGAAATCCTCTGCGTCTCCACACAGGGCCGAAGTCATGAACAGCACCATATGCATAATGGCTGTCAGTGTAAACATTGACTCGTTTCCCTGGCCATACTGCAATGCTCATGTTAATGCGACCAGCTCGGCCACTTGAGCCCCTCCTCCTGAAAGAGAACCACATTCAACAGTTTCACCATGTTCATTTACAACAGCCCAGCCAGTGAAGCGTTTTCCCTGTTCATGAAAGCTGGAACCATCCACGAACAGCTTCATGGCATCAGAAAGTGGTTCAGATTAAAGAGGGCTCTGACTGTCCGTCTCGATCAGTCAGGCACAGTTGTGTGCAGTTCCTTCTTCTGGAAGTAAGGAGGCAGGGTTGATAGCAGTTTCTATGTCAATATTTATATCCACATTTTTACTCAAGAGAGTGGTCTCCCATTTAGCTTCGTCTTTGATTAGAGATAGAGCCTAAACGAGTGTTTGTTAACAGTTTCAAAATCTGGTGTCTAGTGTGCAGTATCACCTTCTGATGAGTCACAATGTCCTCTGTAATCTTTACAGCCCACTCTGCACAGTCGCATATCAACAGGCACGGATGCTGTCCTGCCATTGAAACAGGAATAGGAGCTGAGTAATACCCTACCATCCCATAGGAGTTCCTTCCTGGAACCCTTTGACCCAGGGCCGCTGAATAGGATCGAGTTCCCACCCATGTCCATAGATGGAACGGCGGCATGACGTAATGCTGGGGAGGAAGCAAGAGTTTCTTTGATACTCACAAACGCCTCCTCCATCTCCTCAGTCCAGTTGATCAGCTCCGATCCAGGTTTTCCTCCTTTCAGCGCCTCTGTGAGTGGTTTAGAAAGTTCAGTGTATTCAGAAACATACTGGCGACAGTAATTCAAAAGACCCATTACTTGCCTTAGACCAGTAACCGTGTTTGGTTTTGGAAGTTCAATGATAGCTTTAACTCGTTCAGGAGTGATGCGTCTGCCGTGCACACCCACAATTTGCCCCAAATAAGTCACTTCAGGCAGTGCTAGTTGTGCCTTCTTCAAGTTAACTTTGAATCCCCGTTTTGGAGGGCATTCAAAACAGTCTGTACAGCAGTCAAATGTTTGAACTTGGTTGGACTAGCAATTAAAATGTCATCCACATATTGTAGGACAACAGATCCGTCACATTCAATTTGTTTTCTTACCGGATCGATGAAGGATGCTAGTACCTGATGAAACAGTGTGGGTGAGTTGCAGAAACCTTGTGGCAAACGACTCCATGTCCATTGGCGACCCCTGCTGGTGAAAGCAAATCTGCCTTGGTCCTCCTTGGCTAGGGGACAAGTCCAAAAACCGTTAGAAATGTCTAAAGCAGTAAAAAGACAATGTTCGAGCCTATCTCATGTAGGATAGTTGCGGGGTTGGCCACCAGAGGGTGCATTTTATCAGACACTGAATTCAGAGAAGTGTAATCAATGGTCAAACGCCAGCTCCCAGGTGGCCACGACTGAGATAAGCGAATTGTTTCATTGCAGCCAAGCACCCACAGAGAATAATAAAGAGAAATAAACTCAAAATGCCTCCAGTCAATATTCATAATTAAAGAAACAATGAGCCAAATTGTTAAATCTGCACTTATCATCTGCAAAGTATGCAATACAGTATGCAAAAGTATGCAATACAGACCACATTCATCTTCATAAATGCTCCTATACTTTTGCTGTGTTTCACGCCTGCATTTATTTAGCCCAATCTGTTGCTTTAATGCATTCTCTCACACAGGGGCCCACATCTGCTCACAGCAGACCACATTCAGTTTCATTGTGTTTTTTTTTTTCAATGAAAGTGAATGGTGACTGAGGCTGAACACTCTTTGGCCTTGATCACTGATAAAGTGTTTCAGTGTTCCCTGCTATCAAAATAGAACTGCATTTGTTTTTCTGTCAGGCAAGCTGAGCACACACACACATTTTCTGCCCAGAAAATCTTCTAAAATTTCACACTCTCATTTTCTGTGATTTTTTTGTTTACGACTTCGACAATGTCTAGCAATGTGGCCCTCTCTGTTACAATTTCTGCATCTGGCAACAGGCTTGGTGCAATCTCTAGAGGTATGACCTTTTTCGTCACAATTATAGCAGGTTATGTTATTGCGGGGACTCATTTCCACTTCCACTGACAGTTATAAGGTGGGGGCGTGAAACAGCCACATTCAACAATCTGCGCGCCTCAGCATATGGCCCATCGTTCTGATTATCAGTCTGATCAACAGCGCTGAAAGCAGCCGCCGCCTGAACAGTCTGAGAAGAGAAGGTGGGGGCCAAGGAAGGGCGGAGAACTGTCTCATCTTTCACAGCACTTTCCGCTTTTTCACACACAGCCTCAAAACCCTTACTCAAACTACACAAATCACAGCCGACTTCCTGCCCAATAATTTTTTCCACTCAGCTGGGCAATCAAACTAGACCATCCGTCCATCATATTTGGAATTGCCTTTTCATGGTTTAACGGTATACCACCCAGTTTACAAATCCATGAATAGGCAAACACGGATAAATATTTGGCCCTATCAGCGTCTTTTTTGTTCTGCAGCCTAAATATAACAACACTTATCTTAAATACACCCTTCCCAGATAGCAAAAAATCTCCGCACGGCTTCTTTTTGCCGCTGTCCCCAAGCTGTCGGCTATAGGTGCGTCCCACTGGCGGGGATCCAGCGTTTGCCGCCGAATTCGTCACGCCCATTTCTTGCGAGATGCCACCGGCGGTCAGACGGCGGGCCGCCCGCTTCATTTCTCTGGCGGTTGCCTCGCGGCAATCGACCGCGCCGGCCGGCGGCAAGCCGCTTTGAAATACAGTCACAGCTTAGACTCTCAAAATCGACCAGCCATTTGGCTATTATTATTTTTGCTCCAAAGCCATTAGGGTTTATAACAGATTCTTGACTCTTGATTCCATGATAAGGTAAGGTTTAGGAAATGACATTTAAATTACTTTGAAACTCTGAAGCGATTATACAGTAATATATGTAAAATATATTGAATTATTTATGCACAGGTGAAAATTGTTTATATTTCTTTGATTGATGCACATTGAGACATGCACCAATAAACCAAAAATAATTCCTTTTTGTAAAACTTACTTGGCAATAAATATCTTTCTGATTCTGATTAGGTTTTAAAATAGATATTTAATACAGGGTATGAACAATTTAGCAGAATAAATTGATGAAGTTAGACTTTTCACCAATGCATGTATCAGTGAACAGTGAAAGACATCTGCAACATGGCCAAAATATCGGGTATACTTTAATTATTTTTTATTAATTTGCAACCATGGTGATATCTATCATAAACATGAAAATCCCTGTTTTGACGTGAAGAATAAACTCAATGAAAAAGCGAAATTATCCTCTGGTTTCACAGTTGCGCAGAAATTTCGTTTATGTCTACATTTTTTCCAACCTCGATTTTTTTTGTTATTTTACCTTTTACAGGTTTTGCAATTATGACCTGTACAAATGTTTAAGAAAGTGTTAAAGTCCCTGTAAAGGCAATAAAAAAAATCTAAACCCATTATAAATGTTAAAAATGTATTGCTAAACTATGTCTATGCACATGACAAAGACTGAACTGTGAAGTTCCGCTGTCGCCATATCTGTTTCCGGTTTACTTGCGCGTCGCACAGAATGTCTGTTTTTACTCGACGTCTCCAGAATCTTCCGAAAATACTGGCGTCAGCGATGTTCATCGCATTGTTGATGCCTGCTCCGACAAGCAAGAGGAACAAGGGCTTTAAACTCTACATATCGAGTTATCTGCACAACTACAAGGGTAAGTATTTTAATCTAATGTGGTGTGCCGGCAGATAGCGGCTAAGCTAGTTCAGCCACGTGTTCATTTTTTATGTAAGGTTAGTATAGAAGCTTGTTTTTTCTTAGTTTTAAAGCAGACTGTTTGTTAATTTTTGTGATAATTGTAATATAAATTATATTAACTTGCTCTCCTCTCAGTTTCTAATAAAGATCAGGGCACAGGTGAAGTCACTGTCAGGGCATTGTGCTTCAGGTCCATGAGGAAAACAGATAAACCTCACAGTTTGAGTGTATGGTGAAGCTAGAATTGATAAGACCGCAGTTATAGGCTTGTTACTTTAATAGCCCGGTGTACCCGATGTTCCTGGGGACTCGGCTAAGGTTATTCATGATTAATGTAACTCAAATGAAAACAGTTATTGTTGGCAGGTAAGTTTCCCTAGCTGGTCCCCTCTGTGTAAAATGCGTTCTTATTCAAGTTTTCAACTCAGTCATTCGTTTAAGATGCAATCTTGTGTTATAAGTATTAGGCTATCATGATTATACAGTGAGCAAGCTATATAAATAAGTATTTAATATAATAAAAGTGTAGAGCAACAACCGAGGGTGTGAAGTAAAGGCTGAATATTGTAGATTTATTACAATATGTTGCATGTTTGAATTAAAATACCTGTGGATATGCAACTTCCCACTAATGAAAGTTTTATTCAAAGGAGCAAACTCTCTACAAAGGCCTGACTGGAGATCTATCCGTCCTTCAGGTGAGTAGGGTTATAACAATAGCAAATTTCACTGTACAGTATGATATATCAACCAAAATCTGTATACCAATATTTCATTTTCTTTTTCCTCCCTTTTACAAACAAATATTCTGCTTCAAAGAAAAAAAATGAAATTGATGTTATCATAAGGGTTCTTCATTATGAACTTGTATGCCATGCATAACATACTGTGGATAGAAATTACAGGGAAAGTTACTGGTATGATAATTGTGGTTATATTATATTACTATTATATTTAGTGTATTGCTAATCAATATATTGTTACTTCCCAGGTGACAGCGGCTCACTTCAAGAGCAGGTGAAGCAAGTTGGGACAATGTTGAAGACATTTGCTCGCACTGGGCAATCAGGTACAACTTGCAAACAGCACCTGTGGTTGTTGGTTTAATTCCCACTGGGGCCACCTGTACATGTAGTAGACCTAGATATAAATGTCATAGTTTAGTAGTTGAAGGACCAGGACTGACTACTTTATTCTTTTATTCTGGGAACCCCTGTAGGTGCAGATCAAACCCTAATGCTGCGACGTCTTGGAATTTGGCGATGTTGTGCGTAGCATGGACGACAAAATGCTATGCTGCAACGTTTCAGTGCCAATGTGTCGGTTGGAGAGTTATCCCTGCCAGGGGATCTGTTACTCCCCCCTAGACACCCAGGAAGATTTGGCGTTGCTTGACAACAGTTTGAGGCAGAATAAAGAGCTCCAGCAACGATTTGTAAGTGTGCCGATTTCGTTTATAGCGGTATAGGGTAATCTAAAAAGTAAAATTAAGATCGTACACTGCATATTCTACAGTCTGAATCCACAGCCGGTCACATTTAAAATTTATGAGAAGCTTCAGAGAAATGTAATTTGTAACACTTTTTTTTTTTTTTTTCTTCTTTCAGCTTCGGTTTTTGGCAATCAAGTGTGGGAGGGACCTCAAGACAACTGTGTGGCGAATGCTTGAGAGTATCTTCTCTAATCACCTTTCCATCAATACAACCTGGACTGGTGTAGGGGATAAAGCATGTTTTAGAGAGATGTTCCTGAAGACCATTGTTCAAAGTAAGTTGGGTATTTTTTTTATATTTAAGTAGATGTGTATGACCTTATGCCAATCAAATGGAAAGACAGATCTTTATTTTCTACAGGAGCCATCCGGAAGAACTCGGCAACCCAGGATGCCACTGATGAGGCGATCCAGGTTAACGTTACGCGTTACCTGAAAGGAGCAGCTGACCGTGAAGGTGGAAAAAGGCGCCGCACAGCTGAGAGGGACCCACAGCCGACCCCTTAAACCTAGGCTGACTACCGACACCCCTGCTAAAAGTGTCAGACTAAACTCACCCAATCCACACTCTTCACTAGAAATTGCTGTTTTTATTTTTATTTTTTATTTTTCCCCATCTCGTGACCCTGCCTTCAGGGCAGCTCCTTGGATGAATATGGGATGGTTTGTCCTTTTATACAGGCGCACGAGGAATCACTGAAGATGTGCCAATTTGCACTGCCTCATTCTGGAGGTCGGGGAAAACCAGACCCCAACCACTCCAGACATTGTGATTGACTGTGTTCTCAACAGCCAGATTTTCTGCTGTTAATTGCATTTGTTCCCACTTATTGTCATGTTTAAGTTGAATGTAAAACTTTACATTATCCTGCACATTCTTTGATACCAAAGATCTCAATTATTTAATATACAATTTGCTGCTTATTTCATTGTTACAGTGCTTAACTATTCTATTTTTAAATATAGCTTATAAATCCTAGATTATACATCTAATACTTGATATTTGCACATTATCTGGTAGCAAATATTCTACTTGCTGTGACTTTAGTATTGGCTTATTTCATTCCGTCAGTGCTTAACGATTCTATTATAGTTTGTAAATCCTATTTCATACCTCTGATATTTGATATTGCACTTTTAACTAGTACCAGTTAATTCTACTTTCATTCCATCAGTGTGCTTAACTGTTATTCTATTAAAAATAGCTTGGTTGTACTATTTCATACCTTTTGATATTGCACATTAACTAGTACCAGTTAATTCTACTTTCATTCCATCAGTGTGCTTAACTGTTATTCTATTAAAAATAGCTTGGTTGTACTATTTCATACCTTTGATATTGCACATTAACTAGTACCAGTTAATTCTACTTTCATTCCATCAGTGTGTAACTGTTATTCTATTAAAAATAGCTTGGTTGTACTATTTCATACCTTTTGATATTGCACTTTCACTAGTACCAAAAATTCTACTTTCATTCCATCAGTGTGCTTAACTGTTATTCTATTGTTACATATAGCTTGTAAATCCTTGTGCCACAGGTCAACATTGCAGTTATAATGGTATATTCTACTCCAGAGCTTTACTCTAAATTATTACCACTTATCCTATTGTTAGAAATGACTTGTAAATATGATGTTATACCTCAATTTATTTGATATCCTGCACTTTATTTGGTACCAAATATCCTCATTGCTTATGTTTACTGGTAATTCTTTTCATCCCAGAGCTGACCTCTTTATATTATTTACAATTGTTGTAAGTGTTACAATAGTGTTTTTTACAAAAGTGTTTTTTTTTCCCTTGTTTTTACCAAAATATAATTGGAAACCTGCATTTTCTTTGGGTGTATATATGTTTGTATTTTTCTGTTATTTATATTTCAGTGATCTGACATTGTTTCAATGACATTTACTGTAATTTGAAATGTTGAATAAAAACGGCAAATGGAAATTTGTCTGCTTTGATCAATCATTATTCTTGATAAACTGCATGCTATAAATAAATATTGTATATATATATATATATATATATATATATAAGCGGCGGCAGATCGCTCGAAAGAGCGGTTTGCCTCCGGCGATCCGCCGATATAACGGCGGCGGAGCGGCGGCTGGCCAGCGGGCCGTCCACGGAACGAAGGCGGTAGGAAGGCGGCTGCCGCTTTTAAAAAGCGGCTGCCGCCGGCGGACCGCCGTCGAACGTGTTTGCGATCTCGCCATTCTGCCGCTTCTACTGCCGCCGGCGCACCGCCAGCGGACCGCCGACTCATTGCTATCTGGGTTGGTTTAAAATTCAATAACTTATTTGACTTCAGTTTAACGCAATACACTCAAAGCTTTATTGTTTGTCCAGATAATGTGATTTCCCAAATACAATTCAATCGCTTTAAAGTGATCACTCCTTTTATAATCTAAATATTCTTACCCATCACTTTGATATAAAAGGAGTTATGATCTGACACATGTCCATTCAACAGCTGCTCCCTCTCAGAAAAGAACAGCCCAAGAATAAACATTGTCCAGTCCGCTAAGGGTTAACTTTTTGATTTCATGCACATTTCTTCGATTTGAGCTCGTCAGAGCAGAGCTGTTTACAGCGTGTGCCCTGCTCGTTTTGGTCAGAACTACTCAGAAAATTCCCTTTATCAGACATTTTTCTTGGTCACAGCTGAAAATCATTACCGAAAAGATTTTAGCAGCCAATATTTTACGCGGATAAATTAACTATAACAGCAACAGTCCTGGATTTCTACCAATTTCACCACAAAGTATTCTTCACAAACATCCTGGTCACATATACTGATCCATACCAATTAGGGTCACAATTTATTTATTTACTTGGGACCGCTCCTGATGCATCCCTGGCAAAACAATCCCTATTGTATTTTATTTTATTTTATAACTAATATCTGAATCCCTAACTGCCTGATTCACTAAGCTCGGGGATCCCCTATCTGAGCTGGAAGAAATTGAGCAGGTTTACGGTGCCACTGGACCTCCCGTCCAGGGACGCACTTCTGCCGGGGTGGTGCTACACCAATGCCCACCTGAGCCCAATGCCCACCCGAGCCCCCCACAGAGCACGTATCACTTGTGCTGTTTGCTGTTGCCGCTTAAACAGCTCTCTCAGCGACTTCTCTTCACACGCCTCGTCGGAGTGAAGCTCTCCCGCTCCCTTCAAAATCTCTTCCAGTCAGACAGCCCTAACACTTAATAAAAGCTTCCTACCTTGTTTGCTGATTTGCCAGAAATGTCACCACGGAGTGATTGCCCTCGAATCCTCCACCAAACTGTTAGGGGTATAACAGTTATGACCCGGATCAGATATGGAGAAAGAAAACCAGGAGTCAGAAGTTCAATCAAAGAATCCAAAATTTACTGAAGAATAGTGTGCAGTGAAATTGGTAGAGCCAGCAGCAAAGTCTCACGAGGAGATCGAAAGCTAAACTCATACCTTACACAAAATCTTACATCAATTATACCATTTGCAAGGACGTATATTCTATTATTTAACTCCTGATTGGCTAACAGAGCATAAAGTCACAACATATAGATAGCTATAGCACATCAACATTAATCAGCGCAATTGTTGTCCTGGATCGAGATTTACATCTGAAGTGACCTCGCAGATGGTCTCGGGCGTCTTCGAGTCTGCCTGCTGTGTCTCCCTGGGTTCAAAACCTGGGTAGAAGGTCAATACGCACACACGAAACACTGACGAACGACAGTGTTTCTCTGCGCACTAAGGGAACCAGAGCACACATTTATCAGGTCATTTTAACCAAAACAGTGAGATAAGAAATATTCACCCCTCAGGCAAAGGAGAGGAAAGAAATAACATGCATTCCTTCCCTTAAAGAAATAATAAGAGAAAATTTACACTTCTACTTATTCAAGTGCAATTACATAGGATTTTAAATCATATAATTAGTCATGGACAGGTAAAAATCAACCACAGAATACATCTGGAACATATGTTTAACATTCCCCCTCTCATCTCAAGCTTATTCCCAAGACGACCTTCAAGTCAGCCTCCGTGCAGAACAGAGAGAGAGGCTTCAAGGAATGTGCATGAAATCAAAAATTAACTCTTAACACACATATGATTCGAAGTATATTTCAGTTATGCATAAGAAAAATAAAATTGATTATGTGCTGAATGCATATAGTTAATTCATCACTTTATTAAAGAAGTTTAAGCAACAGAATATAGATACATAGTGATCAAAACATCTTTATATATGTATCGATATAACTGAAGAGACAAGGGATTTTTGACCTTCCCCTTCAGATGAAATTGGTGAAAGTTTAAATATTAGTGATTTATGGGGCATGATTAGAAAAATGTTAGGGATTGAAATGCACAGAACAGTACCGGTAATAATAGACGGGGATAAATATCTCATTTCTGATAGTGGAAAAGAAGAAGCATTGACAAAAGCATTTGTTAAAATACATAGAAATATTAATATATCACAGGATATGAAAATACAAAGAGAACAAACTATGAGATAAAATACTGATATCATGGTCCAAAGAGGGTCTTCTGGATGTATTTTGGATGTAGATTTGACATTATATGAACTTAAGCAGGCATTGTCAGGTATAAGACATACATCTCCAGGAAAAGACGATATATGCTATGAAATGATAAAGCATCTATCAGATATATCATTGAATAATATATTACATCTTTTTAATAAGGTGTGGAAATTATGAAAGCTCTCAACTTCTTGGAAACATGGAGTAATTGTTCCTATAGCTAAACCAGGGAAGAAGCATTCCATAGCAGCTAACTATAGACCGATTGCACTAACATCCCATTTATGCCAAATAATGGAAAGAATGGTGACAGCTAGACTAAACTACATGATCGAATATAAAGATCTGTTATGTCCACATCAAAGTGGTTTTAGGAACATTTTTATAGCGACATGATGGATTCAATTATATGCTTAGATTCTGAAAGAAAGCAGTAGATGAAGTGGAAAAGTGGGCATATAACTGGGGTTTCAGAGTATCAGTAGACAAAACTCGAGTCATTTGTTTCTCAAAAAGGAAGAGAACTCCACAAATAAGATTAAACTGTATGTACAAACATTAGAACAAGTCTCAGTAATGAGGTCTTTGGGGGTATAGATGGACTCAAAGCTTCGATTATCACATTAATACAACAATAGACAAATGTAAAAAAGGAATAAATGTTTTAAGATGTCTGGCAGGGGTTGATTCAGCAATCATTAAAGAATATATTGTGCAATGATTAGACCAGTAATAGAATATGGAATCATAGTATATAGTTCTGCATCAGCATCAATATTAAGCAGAATTAATGTCATCCAATCACAAGCTTTAAGAATAAGTTGTGGGGCATTCAGAACATCCTCTATTCCAGCAATACAGGTGGAAATGACAGAGATGCATTTGGAAGTTCAGAGGCTAAAATGAAAAATGACATACTGGAGTACATTAAAGGGACGTGCTGAAAAGCAACCAGCTAAAATGCACAAAAAGAAGCTCAGAACATAAGAATAGACAACATTAATATCAGTACCACAGTGGCAGTGCCAATAATACCACCCTGACTTTTGCCAATGCCAGCCGTTGATCTTCAGTTGTTAGATAAGATGAAAAGGGAAGAAATATTTCAAAGTATATAGTTGTGAAACAGCATTTGGGACATGAATATTACAATAGTATTCAAATATACAGATTCTGGCCAAACGGCAGCAGCTGTTTATATTCCTCACTTTAAATACAGTATTGTAAAGATGATCTTTGAGTGCTGCTTGTCTCTATCATGAGAAAAAGGCACCACTGACAGCAGTAAAAGACACATTTGATCAAGTTTAATTACAAGACACAATTGTCCAGCATCTGCAAAGAGCATCAAACATTAGCACGGGTGCAATAATATGCTGTATTCTTACAAAGATTAATTGCACAAGTTAAATATATATTTTTTATTTACGTTTAGCAGAGAAATACATTTACAGCACAAATTATGGTTACTCCAGTGAAGCTTGTGCATCAGCATTAGATGCTGTAAATGTTCTGCCCCTTACTGAAACAGGAAATATGATTGGTTAAAATATCCAGTTGTGTCTGAAATGAATGTTCTGATTGGTGGATCATCTTAGTCTGTGTTACCTGTGCCATCAGTTGCACTCCCACCTACCGCCGCTCCTGTGCATTTAGAGAGAAACTTTGTGCACTTAAATACATATTTTTTTTAAATAAATAGTAGATTGAAAAAATTTCGGGTCAAAAGACTACTCATTGTTCTGGTGGCCATATGTATCATTACTTATTTCAGGTGGGCATACGCAACATCCTAAGAAAGATAGGTGGGCGTTTGGCGTTTTTCTGTGTATTTTGTCAGGGACGTGCACAGACATTTTGAGGGGCAGGGGCTCAAGTGAAAAAAAGGGCACTTCTCATAATTACGTATTTTTTTTACTTTTTTTAAACAAAAAAGTATATATATTAACACAACTCTGACTTCCTTTTTAAAAAAATGTATTTTTAAAAGTTAATTAATTTTATCTTCCTCAAACTCAACATTATCCACCGTTTCCCCCTCTATAGTCTCTTCCTCTTCACCACGAACAGTGATTTCCTGATCATCTTTGTAATCTGTGTCAGTCGTTGCCTCTATA
This sequence comes from Xyrauchen texanus, assembly GCF_025860055.1. NCBI lineage: Eukaryota > Metazoa > Chordata > Actinopteri > Cypriniformes > Catostomidae > Xyrauchen > Xyrauchen texanus. The sequence goes on from NC_068285.1 coordinate 6,141,347, forward strand.
ACCTCCTTTTGTCTTTCAGTTGTCGTTTTAGAGATTTCAACTGCTCTCTCAGGTGTAACACTTTCAACATCTGAGTTATCTGTTCTCTCTTGGGTTTTGCTTCTGATGGTTTTAACTACGCATTTAGCGATTTGCTACTCTTGGCTGTTTCCTGGCGCTCCTTCTCCTTCCTTTTCTGTAGGCTATCCTTTCTTTTTTTGGCATTATGCTGCCTGCAGGCATGATTAAAATTAATTGTTTAAATACTTTTTGTTTCACAAGCAAAATAACTTTTTAGCTTTTCACACAAGCATCAGAATACTGAATTGCCTGAATGTTTTATTCAAATACATAATATGTAGGCTACATAAGAGGGAGCTTCAGAACTCCTGACCCGATATTTATATAAACTATTCAATAAATATATTTGCTTGACAGGGAAGCTGTGCGCATTCTGCGCAAACAGGAATTTATATTATAAAAAAAAAAGGCACCCCAGAAAAAAGGGCACTTTCTCTCCAGGAATAAAAAGGGCAGGTGCTCAAGCCCCTTTTGATGTCTATGTGTGCACGTGCCTGCATTTTGTGACAAGAGCAGGAAATTACACGACGAGAGAAACAGAGAAAAAGTTTGACAGTTTTTGCTCCACTGAATCGTCTGAAACAATCAATAAATTCATTGTGAAGTATTTTGTAGGTGATCATATTCTAGTCAGTAAAGAGGAACATCAACAGTTCTTGACAGGTGAGTACTGAACTGCTGTTAAACAGTGAGGTTAAGTTAGTTTTGTTTTTGATGTTTCAGTCACATTCAGTGATGGGTTAGGGTCTCAAGATGGCGGAGTGAACAGTCGTATATTTTACAGCTGAGAAAAGAAAATAGGGTCTACTCATTTCAACTAAGATTTGTATTATATAGTTGCAAAAGTCAATTGATCAAGAGTGATAATAATAGTTATTTTTAAATGTAATTTATTATTAGTAGCTGCTAAAAATCATCAGAGAGGAACTTTCTTATTTGCGGAAGCTAACTTCAGTAAGACATCATAATGCAGAAATCTGTAGACACGTCGAGTCTGCTGCAGAAGAAAAAAGACAGATACTTGAAGTCCACTCTTATACTTACAAACCGAAAGATGGAGAAATGTGTAACTCTGACCCAAACACCCCAACAAAACATCCACAGAAAAAGCCACGAACGATGATGGATGTGAGTCTCTAAGTGAAATGCAAGAAAACATTTTTCGTATGACTGTGAAAATCGATGAAAGAGCGGATCAAACTGACATGGCAGTTCTACAGATTGAAGGGATCAAACAGTCACTTGACAGCTGCCATCAGGATGTAACCGACTTGAAAAATGAAAATGCGTGCCTGAAAATCCAATGCACTGAATTTCAGAAAAAGAGTTTGTAAATGGAGCAAAAAATCATCGATGCAGATAGTACAACAGACGATGTATCTTGCGTCTGTACGGAGTTCATGAGAAACATCACTTCATCACCTCTTCATCACCAGAAGAAAACATCAAAGCGATCATGAGAGACATGCAGAGAAGTTCTCCCAGAGCACAGTTCTGTAACTGATGCCATAGATGAAGCAGGATTTATAGAGCAATACCCCGAGACCAGTGACCATCATGTTCATTTCCAGCTCTGCAAGGGACATGGTATGAAGTCCTCAAAGGAAAATGATTTTCCGCTTTAAAGAAGATCTGACCGCAGCAGATAAAGAGGCACGTGGAGAATTATAATTGTACTAATGTATGATACATTAAATAATGTATTCAAAATTAATTGATTACACAATACTTAAAAAGAAAGATAATATGTGGAACACCTTAAACTTCCATTTAAGTCAGGCTTGAATTCTTGTTAAAATTTAATTATTTTATTGATACTTGCAAGATTTCATCAACAAACTCTCATGACATGGACGTTGGGTTATAAGCATAATTTTACCCTAGAAGATACTATATTTGGAAAAATAAGGATATTTTATAAAACACAAATGTCTTTTTATTAATATATGGTTTGATAATAACATTGTATTAGTCAGTTAATGAACAGTGATGGAGGTTTGTCATCATACACAGATTTGCGTAACAAGTTTAAAATCCCAATTAGACTTTTAGACAATTGTGATGGACGCTAAACACACACATATATTTTATCTTCTCAAGAATAACTGCAGCGAAAACCTCTTGATTATTTCATAAATAAAACACAATATTGTAAACATCTTAATAGACAAAGTTTAAAATAATTGCATTAGAAATGTCATAAATAATGTTACATATCCCCCGCTAGATTTTTCATTTTATAAATGATTTTAAACAATACTGTAATCTTTTGTATAAGTGTACAAATAAAACTTGTAATATTGTTTGCAAATTCAAAATGGATAAATAAATGGCATCTTATCCCTTTGTTTATTTGTTTTGTTTTTTAATACTCTGGGATTATTATTTTATTTGTTTAATTTTTCTGTATCTTATTATTTGAATAACTGTATTATTTGTACCTGAGATGGAAATTATACAATGTTGATTGTTTGGGATTTTCTCTTGATGTTTTTATGTTAATATGCAGTTTAAATAAATAAATAAAGAAACATTCAGCGATTATCGGCGATAACTCTTAAACGACTTTCTAAAATAATATTACTGTAAAACATGGAAACTAATAATATTCTTCAAGCTTGTTTTCATTATTTTCACACGATATTATGAATGTTTGCCTGCAAAATCTGTCGCAATGTGAGTTACAGATATCTAAGTATTAATCACAGCAGAACAAACAGATACTGAGACTTTTGCTCTTTTATCTGAATTGTCAGTATGTGTTCAGTTTCTTTGGCACTGAAATGTTATTTCTTCTATTGACTTGAAATATCTAGAGGACAAATAAAAACAAATATGTGTCAGTATTGAACAAATAAACACGTCACAAATATAGATGATGTCCCGTTTGTTGACAGGTGTTCAGTGGACTGTTCAGATGATGTCATGGACTCCACAAAGGATCTCAGTGGACAGACAGACACAGGGAAGGTCAAGAGGTCAGAGGATTTCAATGCTTTAATAAAATACACTGATAGATATTTCTGATATGCTGCACAACACTACAGATAAAAACACTGAGGAGAAATGAGAACAGACTGGATTATCTCAAGTATAAACATGTGAAACAGCTTTAGGGTAAAGTGAGATCTACAGTATGAATACAATCATAAAGACAAGTACAATACAAATAAACAACTTTCTAAACATCAAACTGAACCTTAAATAATGTCATCAATATCAAACATAAGATGAAGATAAACATCTCATAAACACTTTGATACTTACAGACAAACTTCTATAAATGATTGAAAAGATGATTGACAGATTTAAGACAGCTGTCATCAGCAGATATCAGCATCAACTGAGTAAAACCAGATGCAGCACCTAGTGACACAGAAATAAACTACAGAGAACAGAACAAAAGTCTTTCCAGCTTTAGTGACATTCAGATCAGATCTGCTGTGTAATGTCATGTGCTCAAATATATCTTCATCAAATAAGCAGAAGTGAAATTGCTGAATGTTGAACTAGGACTGTGCATTAAACATGAGCAAACAGTTCCTGTGTGTAACATAACAACAAGACATCTTCCATAAAACATCAGCAATGTTCAGCTGGTTAGCATGTATTTCAGGAGTCTCATGTTCGGACTGTTTGCACACAACTTTACAGAGAAACTTCAGGAAAACTACAATCTCTAGTGTGCTGCTTTTCACTGTCCTAAACCAGAAATATTCTCAAGATGGAAAGAATTCAATGTAAAATGAGATGTAGTCATTTTCTCTAAGTGACCACTGCTACTAAAAATAATAAATATTGATTTCAATGATAACATGACACTGAAAACACTGGAAAAGAACATGTGACCCCCTTGAAGAAGAGAGAAATATTGGGAAGAGTAAAACTGAGAAACTGATGAGAGGAAAAGAGTGTTTGTGAGAGTTTGTAGTTTTTAAAACAGTGTTTAATTGCTGTTGTGTTTTAGTGTCATTCATGGAGAATCTCCTGAATCCAGCTGTGTGTCCATGAAGAGTGACCGGTCAATGGATCATCCACTTAAATTCAGTTCAGGAGCCCCTTGTGCTGATGTGAGGTGAGGACTCTCATGTTGACTGACAGTATGAACGTGTACACTACAGTCTGAGGGACCATTAGAAAGAATCCAGTGTAAAAAATATAAATCTAAAAGGAAATATGCAATTATAATAAAAATAATGAGTCCTTCTACAGCTGATTGCTTTACTGTAACAGTTTCATTGGCATCTCTTCACAAGAGCTCATCTTTATACTGTACAGTAATATCATGTGAACATGACAGAGATGATCAGACATGACAAGAGATTGTTCCTCAGGTTTATCACAGGACATACAGTCTGCTGGAGATCACAATGTTACTAAAAAAGGACATGTTGACTATATGTTACAGTATGTTTCCACCTGTGCTACAGTAATCTGTGTCTGATGAAGAATATGTTGTAGGGATATGTGTTGACACTTTTTCACTTTTGTTTGACGGACACGCTCAGATACACGTGAACAGATGAGTTAGGGGCCGTTCACACCAAACGTGTTATTGTGTGTGTCTGCTCTGTTGTTTCATTGTTTTCCAATGAACACGTGCTGGACGAACATCCTTGACTGCTGCACCGCGTCTCTGTGTTTCTTCAGTGTGTCACGCAGTGACCGTGTAATGAGGCAGACGAGAATGAGGATCTAAGTGCAGCTTTTAATGAACACAAAAGATGAACACGGTAACTCCGAGTGTAAAGAAAAACCAAGAACAGGGCTTAGAACAAGACATGAATACATTCAACAACTGACAACCGGTGAGCAAACAAACAGGGCTTTAAATACACAAAGGACTAATGACAAATTAAACACAGGTGAGGACAACAGGAGACAGCTGGCAGTGATGAGGGCAGGGAATTATGGGAAGTGTAGTCCATGGGGAACATTAATTGATGGTTATAATATTAATAAATACCAACTAAATTCCAAAATGTTACTGGTGAAGTAGATTCTTGCACACCCTGTTCACAAAAACAACAACAACTGGAAAACATCATTCATTATAATTAACTAGATTTTTATTTCATTAAACATTTTGAATGTACTTTGCTACAACGGCTTATAGGATGAACTATATTTAAATCTAAATGTGGGCACCTGGGTTGGTCGGTTGCTCGGGGCCTCAGAAATCGTAATCCCGCCCCTGCTTGTAATGTCCCGTTATGTCGTGTTTTGTGTTCTGAATGATCAAATAAAACACACGTCCTCACTGCAGCTTCAGGATTTCTCAGTTCATTAAAAATGAAAATTGTGTCATAATTCACTCACCCTCATGCAGAAGACACAAAAGCAGATGTTTTAATGAATATGGTGAGTGGTCTTGTTAATACAATGGCAGTGGAGAGTGCCTCACTTTAAAACTTAAAATAAAAGTATAAATGTGTAATTTTTCACTGTAAATCTTGACGTCTGTTGTGCATTCATGAGTGCTGTGAGAGATGTTTGTTCACAGCGGCTCGAGTGTTTATGTGAGAACTTATGTTGATGTTAGTGACATTGCAAGTTCTCATGTGACATATAATATATAAGACACATCATTAAATGTGTTTTATTGCACTGGATGTTGAAATTATGTTTTTCAGATTACTAAAAAACACATGAACTAAACTCTGTTTAATTGCTGTTTTAGTGTCATTCATGGAGAATCTCCTGAACCCAGCTGTGTGTCCATGAAGAGTGACGGGTCAATGAATCATCCATTTAACTTCAGTTCAGGAGAGTCTTTGATCAACTACAGAAACAAACAGGATGAATCAGAGTCAACTGCTGGGAAAGTGCCATTGGACTCCATTTTTGTGGTGTGTGTGTGTGTGTGTGTGTTTATGTGTTTATGTGTTTATGTGTTTGTGTGTTTGTTTGTGTGTGTGTGCGTGTGTGTGTGTGTATGTGTGATGCACGTACGCAGTGTGTGTGTGTTTAGTGTGTTTGATGCGTGATGATGTTTGTGTGATCGCGTTGCGTGTGTGTGTAGTTTGTGTGTGTGATGTATGTGTGTCTGTTTGTGTGTTTGTGTGTAAGTGATGTTTGTTTGAATATGTGTGTGAGTGTGTGTGTGCTCGTGTGAGTGTGTGTGATGTGTGTGTTTGTGTGTGTGCTCGTTTAGTGTGTAGTGTGTAGATGTGTGCATGCGTGTTTGTGTATAGTTTGTGCTGTACAAGTGCGTGTGTGTGTCTCTGCACGTCTGCCTGTATCACTGTGTCTTACTAGTGCTGTCGTGATAGTGCCTTGTTTATGTAGTTTATGAGAAAATCTTTTTAGGTTACAAATTAGTAATTACAAGGGTATTATGCTATAAATGTGGTTTATGAGGACATTTCTATTGTCCCCATAATTCAAATCAGCTTAAAAATCATACTAAACAATGTTTTATTGAAAATGTAATAAATGCAGAAAGTTTTTGTGAGGGTTAGGTTTCACGCGTCAGGGTTAGGGTTAGGGTATAGAATCTATAGTTTGTACAGAATAAACATCATTATGTCTATGGAGAGTCATCATAAGGATAGCTGCACACAACATGAGTGTGTGATGTGTGTGTCCACTGATCGTGCATGTGTCTTGTCTGTGACTGAGACTGACAGTTTGTTGTTTGAATGTTCAATCTGATTCAAACAACAGGATCTTGAGCACAAAATCATCTCTCTGATGAAGAAAGAGCTGAAGAGTTTCAAGAGACTACTGATCTCAGATTCCCCAGCATGCTCTGAGAGAGAGGAGGAGGATGATGAAGGTCAGAGCAGAGTCAGAGAGGGGTTTCTGAAGATCACACTGCACGTCCTGAAGAAGATGAAGCAGACAGACCTCGCTAACACACTTCAAACCAGTAAGAGCTCGCACTCACGTCACTATTACATCACGTCACCTTCAGAGGAAACACACAGTGTCTGGATTCACTCAATATTAGTGAAAGAAAATAAACTTCATGTCTAATGACCATTAAACATCAACATCAATTATAATTCCCATTTCTTTTCCTCTTTACATCAGAACTGATTTCTGTGCATCAACAAAAACTCAAAACAAAACTAAAAGAGAAATTCCAGAGAATTACTGAAGGAATGTCAAATCAAAGCAGCTCAACACTTGTGAATGAGATCTACACAGAGCTGTACATCACAGAGGGAGGGAGTGCAGAGATCAATAATGAACATGAGGTGAGACAGATTGAGACAGCATCCAGGAGAGCAGAGACACAGGAAACACCAATCAAATGCAATGACATCTTTAAAGCCTTACCTGGACAAGACAAAGCCATCAGAACTGTGCTGACTAAAGGAGTTGCTGGAATTGGGAAAACTGTCTCTGTGCAGAAGTTCATTGTGGACTGGACTGAAGGAAAAGCAAATCAGGATGTTCACTTCATATTTCCACTTCCTTTCAGAGAGCTCAATCTGATGAAGCACAAAAATATCAGTTTGATGGATCTTCTTCATCAGTTTTTCACAGATACAAAAGAACTGAGAGAATTGAAAACATTCCTTGATGACTACAAAGTCATTTTCATTTTTGATGGTCTGGATGAGTGTCGACTTCCTCTAGATTTCCAGAACAATGATATTTTGTGTGATGTGACAGAATCGGCCTCAGTGGATGTGCTGCTGACCAACCTCATCAAGGGGAATCTGCTTCCTTCTGCTCTGCTCTGGATCACCTCTCGACCAGCAGCAGCCAATCAGATTCCTCCTGAGTGTGTTGACCAGCTCACAGATGTACGAGGCTTCAATGACCCTCAGAAGGACGAGTATTTCAGGAAGAGAATAAAAGATGAGCGTCTGGCCAACAGAATCATCACACACATGAAATCATCAAGAAGCCTGTACATCATGTGTCACATACCAGTCTTCTGTTGGATTTCAGCCACTGTTCTCCAGAGACTGTTGAGTGAAGCAGAGAGTGCAGAGATCCCCAAGACTCTCACTCAAATGTTCACACACTTCCTGATCTTTCAGAGCAAACTGAAGAGCCAGAAGTATGATGGGAAATGTGAGGTGGATCTTCAGCAGGCTAGAAAGAGGATTCTGTCTCTGGGAAAACTGGCTTTTCAACAGCTGGAAAAAGGGAACCTGATCTTCTATGAGGAGGACCTGAGAGAGTGTGGCATTGATGTCAGAGAAGCGTCAGTGTACTCGGGAGTTTGTACCCAAATCTTCAGAGAGGAGTTTGGACTGCACCTGGGGAAGGTGTTCAGCTTTGTGCATCTGAGCATTCAGGAGTTTCTCGCTGCTCTGTATGCTTTTATTTCCATTTCTCAACAGAACATCAGGTCTCTTCAGTAAGTTTAGGTCATCTATGAGTGATCTCCTGAAGAGTGAAGTTGACAAGGCCTTACAGAGTGAGAACGGACACCTGGACCTTTTCATTCGATTCCTTCTGGGTCTCTCACTGAAGTCCAATCAGACAATCTTACGAGACCTACTGACACAGACAGGAAGCAGCTCTGACAGCAAACAGGAAATAGTTAAGTACATTAAGATGAAGATCAGGAAGAATCCCTCTCCAGAGAAATCCATCAATCTGTTCCACTGTCTGAATGAACTCAATGATCATTCTCTAGTGCAGGAAGTACAAACATACGTGAACAGAAGAGATATCAATCGTCTCTCTGGAGTCCGTCTCTCTCCTGCTCAGTGGTCAGCTCTGGTGTTTGTGTTGCTGAACTCAGAAGAGGAGCTGGATCAGTTTAATCTGAGGAAATATGATCCATCACATGAATGTCTTCTGAGGCTGCTGCCGGTGATCAAAGCATCCAGAAAAGCTGAGTGAGTAATTTAGAGTTTTAATCTCACTTTATTGTAATTAAATAGCAGATGTTAGATTTTAATGTACTTTGTTAGAATAAAAACAACCCCTTATACTATTTTGATGTTTGTTTGGTTTCATGTGTTACTTTTAATAGTTTTACCTTCATTTTAAACAGACATTGTAGCCAAATAGATTCAAAATGGTTAATGCAAAGTAAATAATCTCAGTTTAAAATAACAAAAGCATGTTTTCTACAGTTTTCCACTAAATAAATACAAAACGATACATTATTTACTTTATACTGATACTTTATCATTTTTATTTATGCTTCCACATACAATAATACACATCAGCCTCATAAATAAATCATAATTTACCTGCATATATTTTTACTAAAACATTTCTTTAATGACCATGATGTGCAAAAACCCAGTTAAATATGATATAATACTGAATTATTATTGGGGGACTCAGTCAAGTTTATTATTATAATACTGAATAATTATTACTATTATTTTAAGGGTTTGATTGTTTTATACTTTAGTCATTTATTTGTCATATTGTAGCTTCCTTTATTCCTGCAATGTTTATTTTACACAGTTTTTCTGTTTCTGTTTTGATAATCCTTTAATGGATTTGACTAAAAACAATGTTAAATTATGTTATACTATAATATATAAAATTACATTAAGATGTGAATAATATAGCGATCAATATTTATTTAGATTGGTAATGAATTATTAGTTTAGACGGCTTTATGTCAAGTGTTTAACTTTGTTGACTGATTTACTGAGGTGACATTATTGTTAAATTAGAAGATTGTACACAGAGGAAAAGAGAATTTGGTGGTAAATATTGTGTTATCATCTGTAGGTAATGTTTTCATCTAAGTGTAATCAATAGATGTTTGACTTCATGCAGCGCTGTGTGATCAGATCCGATCAGAGTTTGACTTGAAGCAGTGCATGTCGGTTAG
>NC_068285.1:6151672-6189282 GCF_025860055.1 Xyrauchen texanus
CGAGACCAGTGACCATCATGTTCATTTCCAGCTCTGCAAGGGACATGGTATGAAGTCCTCAAAGGAAAATGATTTTCCGCTTTAAAGAAGATCTGACCGCAGCAGATAAAGAGGCACGTGGAGAATTATAATTGTACTAATGTATGATACATTAAATAATGTATTCAAAATTAATTGATTACACAATACTTAAAAAGAAAGATAATATGTGGAACACCTTAAACTTCCATTTAAGTCAGGCTTGAATTCTTGTTAAAATTTAATTATTTTATTGATACTTGCAAGATTTCATCAACAAACTCTCATGACATGGACGTTGGGTTATAAGCATAATTTTACCCTAGAAGATACTATATTTGGAAAAATAAGGATATTTTATAAAACACAAATGTCTTTTTATTAATATATGGTTTGATAATAACATTGTATTAGTCAGTTAATGAACAGTGATGGAGGTTTGTCATCATACACAGATTTGCGTAACAAGTTTAAAATCCCAATTAGACTTTTAGACAATTGTGATGGACGCTAAACACACAAAGATATTTTATCTTCTCAAGAATAACTGCAGCGAAAACCTCTTGATTATTTCATAAATAAAACACAATATTGTAAACATCTTAATAGACAAAGTTTAAAATAATTGCATTAGAAATGTCATAAATAATGTTACATATCCCCGCTAGATTTTTCATTTTATAAATGATTTTAAACAATACTGTAATCTTTTGTATAAGTGTACAAATAAAACTTGTAATATTGTTTGCAAATTCAAAATGGATAAATAAATGGCATCTTATCCCTTTGTTTATTTGTTTTGTTTTTTAATACTCTGGGATTATTATTTTATTTGTTTAATTTTTCTGTATCTTATTATTTGAATAACTGTATTATTTGTACCTGAGATGGAAATTATACAATGTTGATTGTTTGGGATTTTCTCTTGATGTTTTTATGTTAATATGCAGTTTAAATAAATAAATAAAGAAACATTCAGCGATTATCGGCGATAACTCTTAAACGACTTTCTAAAATAATATTACTGTAAAACATGGAAACTAATAATGTTCTTCAAGCTTATTTTCATTATTTTCACACGATATTATGAATGTTTGCCTGCAAAATCTGTCGCAATGTGAGTTACAGATATCTAAGTATTAATCACAGCAGAACAAACAGATACTGAGACTTTTGCTCTTTTATCTGAATTGTCAGTATGTGTTCAGTTTCTTTGGCACTGAAATGTTATTTCTTCTATTGACTTGAAATATCTAGAGGACAAATAAAAACAAATATGTGTCAGTATTGAACAAATAAACACGTCACAAATATAGATGATGTCCCGTTTGTTGACAGGTGTTCAGTGGACTGTTCAGATGATGTCATGGACTCCACAAAGGATCTCAGTGGACAGACAGACACAGGGAAGGTCAAGAGGTCAGAGGATTTCAATGCTTTAATAAAATACACTGATAGATATTTCTGATATGCTGCACAACACTACAGTATAAAAACACTGAGGAGAAATGAGAACAGACTGGATTATCTCAAGTATAAACATGTGAAACAGCTTTAGGGTAAAGTGAGATCTACAGTATGAATACAATCATAAAGACAAGTACAATACAAATAAACAACTTTCTAAACATCAAACTTAACCTTAAATAATGTCATCCATATCAAACATAAGATGAAGATAAACATCTCATAAACACTTTGATACTTACAGACAAACTTCTATAAATGATTGAAAAGATGATTGACAGATTTAAGACAGCTGTCATCAGCAGATATCAGCATCAACTGAGTAAAACCAGATGCAGCACCTAGTGACACAGAAATAAACTACAGAGAACAGAACAAAAGTCTTTCCAGCTTTAGTGACATTCAGATCAGATCTGCTGTGTAATGTCATGTGCTCAAATATATCTTCATCAAATAAGCAGAAGTGAAATTGCTGAATGTTGAATGAGGACTGTGCATTAAACATGACCAAACAGTTCCTGTGTGTAACATAACAACAAGACATCTTCCATAAAACATCAGCAATGTTCAGCTGGTTAGCATGTATTTCAGAAGTCTCATGTTCGGACTGTTTGCACACAACTTTACAGAGAAACTTCAGGAAAACTACAATCTCTAGTGTGCTGCTTTTCACTGTCCTAAACCAGAAATATTCTCAAGATGGAAAGAATTCAATGTAAAATGAGATGTAGTCATTTTCTCTAAGTGACCACTGCTACTAAAATAATAAATCTCGATTTCAATGATAACATGACACTGAAAACACTGGAAAAGAACATGTGACCCCCTTGAAGAAGAGAGAAATATTGGGAAGAGTAAAACTGAGAAACTGATGAGAGGAAAAGAGTGTTTGTCAGAATTTGTAGTTTTTAAAACAGTGTTTAATTGCTGTTGTGTTTTAGTGTCATTCATGGAGAATCTCCTGAATCCAGCTGTGTGTCCATGAAGAGTGACCGGTCAATGGATCATCCACCTAAATTCAGTTCAGGAGCCCCTTGTGCTGATGTGAGGTGAGGACTCTCATGTTGACTGACAGTATGAACGTGTACACCACAGTCTGAGGGACCATTAGAAAGAATCTAGTGTAAAAAATATAAATCTAAAAGGAAATATGCAATTATAATAAAAATAATGAGTCCTTCTACAGCTGATTGCTTTACTGTAACAGTTTCATTGGCATCTCTTCACAAGAGCTCATCTTTATACTGTACAGTAATATCATGTGAACATGACAGAGATGATCAGACATGACAAGAGATTGTTCCTCAGGTTTATCACAGGACATACAGTCTGCTGGAGATCACAATGTTACTAAAAAAGGACATGTTGACTATATGTTACAGTATGTTTCCACCTGTGCTACAGTAATCTGTGTCTGATGAAGAATATGTTGTAGGGATATGTGTTGACACTTTTTCACTTTTGTTTGACGGACACGCTCAGATACACGTGAACAGATGAGTTAGGGGCCGTTCACACCAAACGTGTTATTGTGTGTGTCTGCTCTGTTGTTTCATTGTTTTCCAATGAACACGTGCTGGACGAACATCCTTGACTGCTGCACCGCGTCTCTGTGTTTCTTCAGTGTGACACTCAGTGACCGTGTAATGAGGCAGACGAGAATGAGGATCTAAGTGCAGCTTTTAATGAACACAAAAGATGAACACGGTAACTCCGAGTGTAAAGAAAAACCAAGAACAGGGCTTAGAACAAGACATGAATACATTCAACAACTGACAACCGGTGAGCAAACAAACAGAGCTTTAAATACACAAAGGACTAATGACAAATTAAACACAGGTGAGGACAACAGGAGACAGCTGGCAGTGATGAGGGCAGGGAATTATGGGAAGTGTAGTCCATGGGGAACATTAATTGATGGTTATAATATTAATAAATACCAACTAAATTCCAAAATGTTACTGGTGAAGTAGATTCTTGCACACCCTGTTCACAAAAAACAACAACAACTGGAAAACATCATTCATTATAATTAACTAGATTTTTATTTCATTAAACATTTTGAATGTACTTTGCTACAACGGCTTATAGGATGAACTATTTTCTAAATGGGGCCCCGGGTTGGTCGGTTGCTCGGGGCCTCAGAAATCGTAATCCCGCCCCTGCTTGTAATGTCCCGTTATGTCGTGTTTTGTGTTCTGAATGATCAAATAAAACACACGTCCTCACTGCAGCTTCAGGATTTCTCAGTTCATTAAAAATGAAAATTGTGTCATAATTCACTCACCCTCATGCAGAAGACACAAAAGCAGATGTTTTAATGAATATGGTGAGTGGTCTTGTTAATACAATGGCAGTGGAGAGTGCCTCACTTTAAAACTTAAAATAAAAGTATAAATGTGTAATTTTTCACTGTAAATCTTGACGTCTGTTGTGCATTCATGAGTGCTGTGAGAGATGTTTGTTCACAGCGGCTCGAGTGTTTATGTGAGAACTTATGTTGATGTTAGTGACATTGCAAGTTCTCATGTGACATATAATATATAAGACACATCATTAAATGTGTTTTATTGCACTGGATGTTGAAATTATGTTTTTCAGATTACTAAAAAAACACATGAACTAAACTCTGTTTAATTGCTGTTTTAGTGTCATTCATGGAGAATCTCCTGAACCCAGCTGTGTGTCCATGAAGAGTGACCGGTCAATGCGTCAACCACTTCACTTCAGTTCAGGAGAGTCTTTGATCAACTACAGAAACAAACAGGATGAATCAGAGTCAACTGCTGGGAAAGTGCCATTGGACTCCATTTTTGTGGTGCGTGTGTGTGTGTGTGTGTTTATGTGTTTATGTGTTTATGTGTTTGTGTGTTTGTTTGTGTGTGTGTGCGTGTGTGTGTGTGTGTGTGTGTGTGCGTGTGCGTGTGTGTGTGTTTGTGTGTTTGTGCGTGTGTGTTTGTGTGTGCGTGCGTGTGTGTGTGTTTGTGTGTGTGTGTGTGTGTGTCTGTTTGTGTGTTTGTGTGTGTGTGTTTGTTTGTGTGTGTGTGAGTGTGTGTGTGCGCGTGTGCGTGTGTGTGTGTGTGTGTTTGTGTGTGTGCGTTTGCGTGTGTGTGTGTGTGTGTGCGTGCGTGTTTGTGTGTTTGTGTGTGCGTGTGTGTGTGTGTGCGCGCGCGTGCGCGTGTGTGCGTGTTTGTGTGTGTGCGTGGGCTTGTTTATGTGGTTTATGAGAAAATTTTTTTAGGTTACAAATTAGTAATTACAAGGGTATTATGCTATAAATGTGGTTTATGAGGACATTTCTATTGTCCCCATAATTCAAATCGCTTAAAAATCATACTAAACAATGTTTTATTGAAAATGTAAAAATGCAGAAAGTTTTTTGTGAGGGTTAGGTTTAGGGGTAGGGTTAGGGTTAGGGTATAGAATCTATAGTTTGTACAGAATAAAAATCATTATGTCTATGGAGAGTCATCATAAGGATAGCTGCACCAACATGTGTGTGTGTGTGTGTGTGTGTGTGCGTGCATGCGTGCGTGCGTGAGAGAGACTTACACCTTTTTTTAAATACAATCTGTTCAAACAACAGGATCTTGAGCACAAAATCATCTCTCTGATGAAGAAAGAGCTGAAGAGTTTCAAGAGACTACTGATCTCAGATTCCCCAGCATGCTCTGAGAGAGAGGAGGAGGATGATGAAGGTCAGAGCAGAGTCAGAGAGGGGTTTCTGAAGATCACACTGCACGTCCTGAAGAAGATGAAGCAGACAGACCTCGCTAACACACTTCAAACCAGTAAGAGCTCGCACTCACGCCACTATTACATCACGTCACCTTCAGAGGAAACACACAGTGTCTGGATTCACTCAATATTAGTGAAAGAAAATAAACTTCATGTCTAATGACCATTAAACATCAACATCAATTATAATTCCCATTTCTTTTCCTCTTTACATCAGAACTGATTTCTGTGCATCAACAAAAACTCAAAACAAAACTAAAAGAGAAATTCCAGAGAATTACTGAAGGAATGTCAAATCAAAGCAGCTCAACACTTGTGAATGAGATCTACACAGAGCTGTACATCACAGAGGGAGGGAGTGCAGAGATCAATAATGAACATGAGGTGAGACAGATTGAGACAGCATCCAGGAGAGCAGAGACACAGGAAACACCAATCAAATGCAATGACATCTTTAAAGCCTTACCTGGACAAGACAAAGCCATCAGAACTGTGCTGACTAAAGGAGTTGCTGGAATTGGGAAAACTGTCTCTGTGCAGAAGTTCATTGTGGACTGGACTGAAGGAAAAGCAAATCAGGATGTTCACTTCATATTTCCACTTCCTTTCAGAGAGCTCAATCTGATGAAGCACAAAAATATCAGTTTGATGGATCTTCTTCATCAGTTTTTCACAGATACAAAAGAACTGAGAGAATTGAAAACATTCCTTGATGACTACAAAGTCATTTTCATTTTTGATGGTCTGGATGAATGTCGACTTCCTCTAGATTTCCAGAACAATGATATTTTGTGTGATGTGACAGAATCGGCCTCAGTGGATGTGCTGCTGACCAACCTCATCAAGGGAATCTGCTTCCTTCTGCTCTGCTCTGGATCACCTCTCGACCAGCAGCAGCCAATCAGATTCCTCCTGAGTGTGTTGACCAGCTCACAGATGTACGAGGCTTCAATGACCCTCAGAAGGACGAGTATTTCAGGAAGAGAATAAAAGATGAGCGTCTTGCCAACAGAATCATCACACACATGAAATCATCAAGAAGCCTGTACATCATGTGTCACATACCAGTCGTCTGTTGGATTTCAGCCACTGTTCTCCAGAGACTGTTGAGTGAAGCAGAGAGTGCAGAGATCCCCAAGACTCTCACTCAAATGTTCACACACTTCCTGATCTTTCAGAGCAAACTGAAGAGCCAGAAGTATGATGGGAAATGTGAGGTGGATCTTAAGCAGGCTAGAGAGAGGATTCCGTCTCTGGGAAAACTGGCTTTTCAACAGCTGGAAAAAGGGAACCTGATCTTCTATGAGGAGGACCTGAGAGAGTGTGGCATTGATGTCAGAGAAGCGTCAGTGTACTCGGGAGTTTGTACCCAAATCTTCAGAGAGGAGTTTGGACTGCACCTGGGGAAGGTGTTCAGCTTTGTGCATCTGAGCATTCAGGAGTTTCTCGCTGCTCTGTATGCTTTTATTTCCATTTCTAAACAAACATCAGGTCCCTTAAGTAAGTTTAGGTCATCTATGAGTGATCTCCTGAAGAGTGAAGTTGACAAGGCCTTACAGAGTGAGAACGGACACCTGGACCTTTTCATTCGATTCCTTCTGGGTCTCTCACTGAAGTCCAATCAGACAATCTTACGAGACCTACTGACACAGACAGGAAGCAGCTCTGACATCAAACAGGAAATAGTTAAGTACATTAAGATGAAGATCAGGAAGAATCCCTCTCCAGAGAAATCCATCAATCTGTTCCACTGTCTGAATGAACTCAATGATCATTCTCTAGTGCAGGAAGTACAAACATACGTGAACAGAAGAGATATCAATCATCTCTCTGGAGTCCGTCTCTCTCCTGCTCTGTGGTCAGCTCTGGTGTTTGTGTTGCTGAACTCAGAAGAGGAGCTGGATCAGTTTAATCTGAGGAAATATGATCCATCACATGAATGTCTTCTGAGGCTGCTGCCGGTGATCAAAGCATCCAGAAAAGCTGAGTGAGTAATTTAGTGTTTTAATCTCACTTTATTGAAATTAAATAGCAGAATTTATATTTTAATGTACTTTGTTAGACTAAAAACAACCCCTTATACTATATTGATGTTTGATTGGTTTCATGTGTTACTTTTAATAGTTTTACCTTCATTTTAAACAGACATTGGAGCCAAATAGATTCAAAATGGTTAATGCAAAGTAAAAAAATGTCATTTAAAATAACAAAAGCATGTTTTCTACAGTTTTCCACTAAATAAATACAAAACGATACATTATTTACTTTATACTGATACTTTATCATTTTTATTTATGCTTCCACATACAATAATACACATCAGCCTAATATATAAATCAATATTTACCTGCATATATTTTTACTAAAACATTTCTTTAATGACCATGATGTGCAAAAACCCAGTTAAATATGATATAATACTGAATTATTATTGGGGGACTCAGTCAAGTTTATTATTATAATACTGAATAATTATTACTATTATTTTAAGGGTTTGATTGTTTTATACTTTAGTCATTTATTTGTCATATTGTAGCTTCCTTTATTCCTGCAATGTTTATTTTACACAGTTTTTCTGTTTCTGTTTTGATAATCCTTTAATGGATTTGACTAAAAACAATGTTAAATTATGTTATACTATAATATATAAAATTGCATTAAGATGTGAATAATATAGTGATCAACATTTATTTAGATTGGTAATGAATTATTAGTTTAGACGGCTTTATGTCAAGTGTTTATCTTTGTTGACTGATTTACTGAGGTGACATTATTGTTAAATTAGAAGATTGTACACAGAGGAAAAGAGAATTTGGTGGTAAATATTGTGTTATCATCTGTAGGTAATGTTTTCATCTAAGTGTAATCAATAGATGTTTGACTTCATGCAGCGCTGTGTGATCAGATCCGATCAGAGTTTGACTTGAAGCAGTGCATGTCGGTTAGAAATGTTGTGTGACTTAAGATGGCGTCAGTGCCACGTCACAGTGATGTATGCCATTAAAGTACCTTGTGTGCGATTCAAGAGCAATCGGCTGCCACAGCCAATGCAGCTTCTCCAGAGTGGTTGCAAGAGCTCTGATGATGTCACAACTTATTCATGATTGGCCAAAATCACAGATGACAATGGTGACGTGTGTTTCATGGGATGCATATAAATATCAAATGACACATGCTACTTTTACTACTTCAGCCATGTCAGTCTGAGAAAGAATTAAGAGTAGTATGATGGTATGCCATTACCAAGGTGTTTATTATGAAATCTCCAGTTCCAATAAACTCTTGCTAAATCATGTTTTTATAACAGCACATTATTCATCTCATATTATAATATGTTTATCACAGTAATATCATGTTTATTCATAAAAACAATTCCAAATTACTACAAATATGGTCTCCTTTATTGGTATCAAAATAATTAGACTTTTATTGGACTTTCTCTTGTACACACAGCAGACGCTGTATTTAGAAGAACTCAATTTTTGTTTTCGGTTTTTATATGTAAATTTCAAACCTGAGTTCTGATTTCCACTTCATCTCTAATAAACAAAGAAATCATTGTGGGATCT
Organism: Xyrauchen texanus; assembly: GCF_025860055.1. NCBI lineage: Eukaryota > Metazoa > Chordata > Actinopteri > Cypriniformes > Catostomidae > Xyrauchen > Xyrauchen texanus. The sequence goes on from NC_068285.1 coordinate 6,160,465, forward strand.
TCTGTGACTAATGTGGGTTCAGCACATGTCGTGAAACAGAATGTGTCCGGCTTGATGGCTCCGTTTTCATCTCCTCCCGCTACTACAACTGGTAAATCTCGCAGATCGTAAATCTCGCCATTTTTACGGCTGTCCCAGTCGCACAATCAATGCACTGAAACATTCTCTTCCTAAAAATTCTCTAAATGCACCATAAAAACCAGAGAGCATCGTTGATCACTGTGTTCACTTACCAGAAATGTTGTCATGTCTTCTGAAATCTCTCTTGTCATTATAGGATGAGCGCAAGTATAAATACATGATGTCAAAGCCTTATTTTCTCTTTAAAAGATTGATAGAGTAAATTGACTTCTCAGCTTAATGCAGAGTGTTTTACAAGGTGGCCTGAAAAACAGGGCCACATTGTGAAAGAGAAGCACATACATTTGCTGCCATTTAAAACAGCTAAATAATTGACTTTTTTTGTAGCAAATTGTTACGTATGATGATGTCACAGTGACATAATTTTTTGGTTTACATTGTTAAAACAGTAAATGATCTAATTAGTGTCTAGATTAGGCTTAAAGAGGCCCTATTATACTTATTGGGACATTACCTTTCCATTAGTGTGTAATATAGTTGTTTGTGCATGTAAAAGGTCTGCAAAGTTACAAAGCACAAATTCCACCCCAAAGGGTGTTACACTCTCGCACAGAAAACACTGCTCCTGAACTGCCTGAAAGACATGGTTTGCAGTTCAGCCATTACTTCTGTGAAAAAGCTACGTCACTATGTGGCACATTTGCCTAATTCACGCCTCAGGAGTGCACTGCTCAGGCCTACCATCCATTTAAAAATTGTATCCCCTTGCATACTTCACTCTGTCACATGGACTTGGATGTATGTCACTGCTTACGTTGTGCGAGTGTCCAATACCTTTTGTAAGACATGCAATGGGTTTAACTGGAACAACCTACACCCTTGATTACTTGGAGCGTGTTGAAGGCTGATGTCACTTTGTGGAATTATTTCGTGATTTTTGCACCTGAGAAAAATATTTGGCTTATGTATAAATCATATATGTTTAATTTTATTTCATTAGAATTAATTGTTTGACAGGATTAATCAGGATTTGCACAAATGTAAATGTTAACATAACAATGAACAGGCTATAACTGTGTGATAAACAGTTTAAGTATTATGCTGTTAATATATAACTTTAATAAACTGCTTAATTGACCTAACTTCACTTCCATCATACATTAGAGTTGTTTTGGGGAAGTTCAAATATGTTTTCGAGACAAAAATTCTTAGACATCAGGATATTTTGCAGGAATTTGGACTCAAGTGCTGGGATGCTAAACAAAGAGCTTTTATGAAAAAAAAATACAAACCAACAACTCTCACTGTAAAATTAATAGAACCAATTTGAAACTAAGAAAATAAACAAAACACCAACTGGAGAAACAGACTAGGAATGACTGACTAACCAAACTCACAAAATGATCTAACAGACACAAGAAGGTAGAAGGCACAGTATGTAGAGGGAGAGCACATGAGGAGCAAGTGATGATAATCAACACAACAAGGATCAGATGAGGAGGTGTGGCAAGGGGGAATGAGGAGTCGGAGTAAGTAGAGCACATGGATGACGCAAACACAAACAAAGACATGTGCTCAAAAAAAATGCACACATGGACCAAAACAGACAGAACTCCAGAACAAAACAAGTTGGGCAGTCCAGACTGGGTCTTGACAGTAGAAGATCTTCAAAAAATTAGCAAACGACTATGAGCAATCAAACACAGTGGCCATATATTTTTTCTTTGTACCCAACAGCTGTGCTGAGAAGCCTTCACTAAAACATATAGATTAACACACTGTTATCTTGTCATTTCTCTCAGTTTGATGGGCTGTAATCTGACAGAGCAAAGTTGTTCAGCACTGGCCTCAGTTCTCAGCTCAAACTCCTCAAGTCTGAGAGAGCTGGATCTGAGTAATAATGACCTGCAGGTTTCAGGAGTGAAGCTGCTCTCTGATGCACTGAAGAGTCCTCATTGTATACTGGAAATACTGAGGTTTGTGTTTGCAGATTTATTAGTACATTGGAATATACAATATGAATATTTTGTGGTTCATAGCTGTGACAATGAAACAATAAATGGCTCAGAGACTGTCACAACCCTTCATATCAAACTGTAGAGCATTCACTCTGTTATTACCATTTGTTTTATACAACTGCTTTTTATCATTGTTTCTTTATTTGTTTTAGATTTGCAGATTGTAGATTCACTGGTAAGTGCTGTGAAAGTTTGTCTTCAGTTCTACAATCATCAAAATCACTGAGAGAGCTGGATCTGAGTAACAATGACCTGCAGGATTCAGGAGTGAATCTGCTCTCTGATGCACTGAAGAGTCCTCACTGTACACTGGAAATACTGAGGTTTGTTTTTGCAGATTTATTAGTATTTTGGAATGTACGATATGAATATATTGTGGTTCATAGCTGTGACAATAAAACAATAAATGGCTCAGTGACTGTCATAACCCTTCATATCAAACTGTAGAGCATTCACTCTGTTATTACCATTTGTTTTATACAACTGCTTTTTATCATTGTTTCTTTATTTGTTTTAGATTTGCAGCTTGTAGATTCACTGATCAGTGCTGTGAAAGTTTGTCTTCAGTTCTACAATCATCAAAATCACTGAGAGAGCTGGACCTGAGTAACAATGGCCTGCAGGATTCAGGAGTGAAGCTGCTCTCTGATGCATTGAAGAGTCCTCACTGTACACTGGAAATACTGAGGTTTGTGTTTGCAGATTTATTAGTACATTGGAATGTACGATGTGAATATATTGTGGTTCATAGCTGTGACAATGAAACAATAAATGGCTCAGTGACTGTCACAACCGTTCATATCAAACTGTAGAGCATTCACTCTGTTATACCATTTGTTTTATAAAACTGCTTTTTATCATTCTTTCTTTATTTGTTTTAGATTTGCAGCTTGTAGATTCACTGGTCAGTGCTGTGAAAGTTTGTCTTCAGTTCTACAATCATCAAAATCCCTGAGAGAGCTGGACCTGAGTAACAATGACCTGCAGGATTCAGGAGTGAAGGTGCTCTCTGATGCACTGAAGAGTCCTCACTGTATACTGGAAACACTGAGGTTTGTGTTTGCAGATTTATTAGTACATTGGAATATACAATATGAATATATTGTGGTTCATAGCTGTGACAATGAAACAATAAATGGCTCAGTGACTGTCACAACCCTTCATATCAAACTGTAGAGCATTCACTCTGTTATTACCATTTGTTATATAAAACTGCTCTTTATCATTGTTTCTTTATTTGTTTTAGATTTGCAGCTTGTAAATTCACTGATCAGTGCTGTGAAAGTTTGTCTTCAGTTCTACAATCATCAAAATCCCTTAGAGAGCTGGACCTGAGTAACAATGACCTGCAGGATTCAGGAGTGAAGCTGCTCTCTGATGCACTGAAGAGTCCTCACTGTATACTGGAAATACTGAGGTTTGTGTTTTCAGATTTATTAGTACATTGGAATATACAATATGAATATATTGTGGTACATAGCTGTGGTTACTGTGTACCATTGGTTGACCGATATGGGGTTTTTAATGGCCGTTATCGATATCCAGAGAGCAGGGTGGCCAATAGACCGATACAAGGCCGACATATCACACTATTTATTATAGTAACAAACATAAAATTGCTAAAAATAATAATAATAAACTCTTATTTAACACTATATTTATTCAATTATTATTATGCCGCGGCTCTGTTATGTGGACCGTTTAAATGACACTATGTTGCATACCTGAGTATTGTTGTAGTTACACGATGGCATGTAACAACAAAACAAACCATGACTAGTCGTGTACATGTCTCATATGCTTCACGTGCAGGCAGGTGATTTTCGTCGCCAAATGGGGAAATTTATCGGCCAACGCCGATAATTAAATATGTCAGAATATCATCGGATTTATCGGCCTTGGCGATGTATCGGTCGCCAACTACTGTGTACTTGTGGATGGGCTCCCTCTGCTGAGTCTGTTTCCTCTCAAGTGAATCAAGTTATTCTGATTGTGACATCACAGTTCAAAATTATCACAACATTAATTTATGTCCAGCTCTTTAGAAAACTCGGTAACACTTTAGAATAAGGTTCCTTCGTTAATGAATAACTACACAGGAACAAATGTGTAACACAATATTAACAATCTAGTAACTACTATTAACTAACAAGAAGCTCTGATTAATGAATTAGTAAGTAATAGCACACAGATGAAAGTGGTAGTTCACTATTAACTAATCAATAACTACTATTTTTTGAAATCTTCCCAGAGAACTACTGAAAAAGTTTCATAATTCATGCTAAACTAATCAATAACTAATGCAGGACAAATGACTAGCACCACATTAACATTTGAACTGCTACTGTAAACGAATACACAACGTTGTTTACATTATCAATATGTAATAGCATAGCATAGCAGACTTATGATTTGGGAAAGCTGTCAATAATTAGCTTATGCTGTCTCCTAGAACTATTTATCAACTGAATAATTTTAAAGAAATGGATTTTTAAATGCAGTTGTCGGGACCTTACTTGTCCTGTGGCCAATTTTCTGGCATTGAATCACTAGAGTCATGGTGACTACTGGAACATATTGAGTCATCAGACATCCAAATACCATATACAGTTATTTTATTATTTAACCTACCTCTCAAAAAATATGTTTTTATGTATGTCTCCTAGCTCATATATACATATATGTGTGTGTGTGTGTGTGTGTGTGTGTGTGTGTGTGTGTGTGTGAATATCTTGTGAATGAATAGAAGATTCTACACTTCAGGATTGGCTTTTCATTAGTAACTACTGTAATAATCATGGTAACTAACTAGTGATGACTCATGTGTTTCTGCATACTTCTATGGGAATTACCATCTAAAACTTCACCAAAAAGCTTAAAATGACTTCAGTGTTTGCTTGCACATGATATTTATTCATCATGACTGGAAAAATTGCTGATTTTAACAAGACGCATGGAACAAGCAACAGCTAAAGTGGCAGTGTGTATAGCCACTGGGCCATATTTATGATGACTGACTTTAAACAGTAGTCATGGAACATGAAACAGTTAAAGTGACTGTGTGTAGCCACTGGGCTAGAACATGCATGGAATGGTATTTATCATACAAAGAAACACACATACACATGCATAAACAGATTATTTTAGTCTCTCACAAAAGTCTATAAGCAAGCCAACGTTCTTTTTGTTTTCAATGGTGCTTTGCACTGGCTCCTGTCTGCATAATTCTCTGCACCGCTCTGCAAAATCAGACAGTTTCTGGCCTCTTTGGAAGGTGCCTCGCAAATTTTTGTTGGCCTCTATTTCACAAGCTTCGAGCTCCGCAATTGCAGCAGTATCAGCAATGGTCTTTCTATCCATGCCACATTTGAAGTATGCCTGGGTTTTTGTTGTCCCACCTTTCAAATAGTCCAAGAGCTTGTTGTACCTTTTGATGGCTTGCTCTGGAAGAAAGACTGACAAAGAACAGAGAATAATCCATTAGTGTTTTATGCTAATGGGATGTATATTTTATAAATGAATGAAAGTCAGAAGTCTGCTACAGGGAATTACAGCCTAAAGATCTTTGCTGTGTTTGGTGGTTGTAGGTTGAAGGCTCTAGGAGGAGTTTCTCTTGGAAAATTAAAGTCTCAGAAGAAGAACCATAATAATAATGATAATTTTAAAGTGCCCCTATTATGCTATTTTACAGATTGCTAAATTGGTTTTGGAGGTTAGGTTTACATGCATCAAAGTTCAAAAAACACTGTAATTTTCATTGGTGAACTGACCCTTAATAAATGGTTGCACAGTAAACATAAATAATAGTTATGTACTAAAAACTCTGGCCACACTGGGCTGAAACTGTGCACCTGCTTTTTCACCATGTCAAATAGTCTGTTATCTGGTCTGTTTAAGTAGTGTTTTCTGTTTATATTGTTGGCAAAGGAAAAGGCAGAAATTTCAAAACATCTCGAATACTTAATGTTATAGATGCAAGAAATGAATTAAGCACAAGTATAATTACAGTAAATGAATATGGGGAAGCAAAGGAAAACCCCAGCTTCTTTAAGATTAACTTTAAGAATAGTTCCCTGAAACAAATGAAACTTTAAATAGCAACAACCTTGCTCCAGCCGAAGACTGCAAAAGGCATTCTGCAGGCACAGGTTCAAGCGTTAACGTCTCCGTTTCCTTCATTTGTTGGACAAATCTGTGGAATTTTGCTGCTTCTTAAATGATCCCTCAAACAGGAATGAAACCATAGACTCCGTCAGACCAATTGCAACAGTCTCTCCATCCACATCATTGTCTATAATATAAAAGAGATAATGAAATGTACAATTGAATTACCCATCAATTAGAAGCCATGCACTAAACCAGTGTTTATGAGGCTGAAGCACTGCACCACTGCCTGTGAGGTAAAGTACACACACAAAAATAGTAACCTGTGGGGAACACTTTACAGAGCTAACAAATAAATTCTGCAATAAAATAAAGATTCAAATAATAAAACATGAAACATACATGAACACAGAAGTAACAAACAGCTGAATTTAATAATTGCAGTGGCATAATTCTAAACAGAAGTCCAAATGGCCATCAGTGATGTAACAGGACACAGCTTTGGCATCACTGTTATTTTTGTTAGTGGATAATGCGAATAAAAACCTAACTATAATTTAAAAAATAAGTATTTGCATTTATTTTGGATGATGAAGAGGACTTTTAAAATCGAAAAGTATTTTTTATATCAATTTTTATTCTTTTTTATATCATCAAGTGTGTTTGTAACAATGCAATAAATATTCGTAGCGCTTTATGTCCATTTTACTTTAATTAGTAATCACTTGATTTTGCGTTTGATGGCCGTGTATAATCTGATATATGCAAATATATAGTGTTTGCCACAGATTTTATTTAAAAAAAATAAAATAGGGTATGAAAGTTTATAGTCACAAAACACAGCAATATCATAAACTAATGCACAGTGAGGAACAAACGACTGAATAAAAATGTGTTTCAAGAAATGATGTTTCATTGTGGCTGGATTTCTGCAGGTGTCAAATGAAAAGTGATGCAATGAGAGTATTGCATTTATACATTGTTCCTCTATAGACCTTATTCACATCTTTGATTTTTATGGGAATTACAGTGAGGCTGTGAGAGATAGACGTTCAGACTCTTCAATGGTTATACAGTCATTAAAAGTGTTTTAGCTACTTTAAAGTTTGTATGATTGTTTCCATTTTCTGCACATTATGGATAAAAGATAGTTATAAACAAATACTTTCAAAGACATAAAACTAAGCTTTCACTAAATTTACACTTGCATTCATATTCTAATTTCTTGAAGATGTGACACGATGTGAACACAGAGATATGTGATGCTCACTGGTTTTTATGGTGCATTGGTGGAGAGGAGAGGGTTATAGAGCCAATTAGTGGCTGGGGATTATTAGGAGGCCATGATTGAGAAGGCCAACAGGGGGAATTTAGCCAGGACACTAGGGTTATACCCCTACTCTTTACAAGAAGTGCTCTAGGATGTTTTTAATAACCACAGAGAGTCAGAACCTGATTTTAACATCTCATCCAAAGGATAGTGTCTTTTTCCAGTATAATGTCCCCTTCACTATACTGGGGCATTAAGACCCACACAGACCACAGGGTGAGCACCCCCTGCTGGCCTCCCTAATATCTCTTCCAGTCACAAACTTAGTCTTCCCCAGGAGGTCTCTCATCAGATACTGACCAGGCTGAACCTTGCTTAGCTTCAGTGGCAACCAGTCTTGAGCTACAGGTTAATATGGCTGCTGGTAAATGCTGATGTTTGTTTGTAGGTTATCTGACTGTTGATGTGCATTTGTAGATTATTTGACTGGTAATATGCACATTTTTAGATTATCTGACTGTTATGTATGTGTGTTTGTAGATTATCTGGCTGTATGGTGACAGAGGAAGGCTGTTGTTCTGTGGCATCAGCTCTGAGATCAAATCTATCACGCCTGAAAGAGCTGGATCTGAGCTACAATCACCCAGGAGAATCAGGAGTCAGGCTGCTCTCTGAAAGACTCAACGATCCAAACTGCACACTGGACAAACTTAAGTGTGTTGAGCTGTAAAACCCTATTTATACCCATATTAACCCCTTAAACCCAGGCCCTAATTGGTCTTGAATTTATTGAATGGTCAGTGAATTCACTGAAACAGCACCTGTATTTATTCCTTTTAAAAAATGGAAATCCTTAACAAATACACAAAGAAGACATATATTTTTAATGTTTCATTAGAATGAGGACTTTTTTGTAATCATTACATTTTATTTAGAATATTATTTTTACTCATTTTAGGAAAACAATTAAAAAGAATAATCTTTAAGCATCTGTCACTTAACCCTTTCACACTTACTGGTGCATATTTATGATGGTTTATGACTGGCACCCTTAGAGTAGCGTCACACATTTGTGTTTCTGCAGCAGTCAGTGATGTCAGATTCAAATCGGTTTTCATACCAACACTAAACTGCACTGCCCAAGTGCCTGTAATTCATATTCACACAAACTGAAGCTCATACAGTCTTTTCAAGCACATGGTATGATTATTTTATGACATAGACATCCAAATGGTCACAAAATTACTACTATAAAAGTTTACAGCTCGTATGCAAACAGTCAACACAAAATTGGGATCAATGTTCCTCGCAGCCATGTCTGTTTACATTAGGTGATCATTCTGTTGTCAATCACAAGTAACTCAAACAGCAACTCAATAGTCTTTACAAGCACACAGTACGCTCATTGAAATAGACCAAATTGTCGCAAAACATCACGATAACGGACAACAGCTCACCTATATGCAGTTAACACAACAGGGAAATGCAATCATTCCAGTCCAGCCATCTTTGTTTACATTAGGTGACAATGTGTGTCACACACACACACACACACACACACACACACACACACACACACACACACACACACACACACATATATGTTGGTACTCCTATCATAATGAGGACTCTCCATAGACATAATGATTTTTATACTGTACAAACTATCCCTGATAACACACGTACATCAACCAGACGTCTATTTGATGTGTGTTTACATCTTAACAACATCTATTTTACATTGTTTGCTCATCTGCAATATGTCTATAAAATGACAAATATTGTCTCGAATGTCAGTAAGACATTCAGCAGATGTCTTTGAGACATTTATGATCTAGAATGTTGTAAATCTGTTATTTAAGATGTTTAGTAGATGTTGCTTTCCAGATGAAAAGATCTAAAACAGACATCAGAGATGTACGTATATTAAACCTGTAAACACACACAGTCACAAACATTGTTACTCCTATCATTATGTGGACTCTCCATATCACAATGATTTTTATTATATATATTCTATCCCCTAAACCTAACCCTCACAGAAACATTTGGGATATTTACATTTTAAAAAAATATATATATATATATATATTATGTACGTTTGAATTACAAGGACACTAGAGATGTCCTCATAAACCACATTTATAGCATAATACCTTCGTAACTACTAGTGTATAACCTAATAAAAGCACCAACACACACACACACACACACACACACACACACACACACACACACACAGTGTACAGACAGACCGTATTGATGATTTCTGACTATTTATATAGCTATGTATAAAAGAGGAAGTAAAACAAATACAGTACAGTAGACAAAACCCATTTGTTTATATGCTTAGTATATACAGTATTTTTAAATATATTTTTATCTATAAATGTTTTAAAATGACAAATCAAGAATTCAGTATATTACTCGTCTACACTGAAGTGTCACGTGACCTCATTCTAACAGATTTTGCATTCTTTTGATATTTTGCTGTGGACATAACTCACTCTGGGGGCATTCAAGGGAATTCAGAACCTACTCATGAAAAGGGAAAAACAAAATATTCATAGTTTTGATTTAGAAAAACACTTCTTAAAAAACCACCCCACCTGAATCTTATTTAAAATGGTTTGCAATCATAAAATTATAATCCCCAACAAATCACCCCCTATTAAGAACATTATTATTAGGGTCACTAATCACTAAATCCATCATCTTCTAAAGCCAACTGTCATATGCAGCGTCACATGTACTGGAGCCTATCCCAGCTGTCTCGGGCCATAATCACTAAATCATAAACCCCAACTCATAGCCAAGACTCCCACCTGTCCTTTACAGTGCTTTTGGACATCAGTTGTACAAGAGATGACTTGAGGGCAGTCCCCTAAATACAGAAAAGGTGACAAAGTGCAAATTTGATTAAAGGTGCAGTATGTAAGATTCAGAAACCCTTGTTATTAATGACACCTGTGGCCGTGAAGTGAACTGCAGCAGCTACCTGTTGCTCATGAACTCCATAGGGAGGAGAGTGAGCATTTACCAAAACAATGATGTAACCTACAAAGAGACTGAATGTGATTCACCGGCATCATGCTGACAGATGAGGTAGCATAATTAAAATGACTCAGTTATGATTGTTTTACAAACTTTGAGACTGTATATTATATTTGACTCTCCAGTGCTGGAACAGGGCTAAAACAAAGTGTGGATATCGGTCTGACTATGTGAGACTGTAGTTTGAATAATCACTTTTCTTTGCATGAGACATTGAGTGCATTTATACGATAGCCGATGTCGGTGTTAGCTAGCTAGTCAGCTTTATCAATAGCTGTTAGCTAAATGTGGTGGATGATGACAGTAGCTGTTTATAAAATAGACTGTACATTATAAATATGTTGACACAATTCAGTATTGATCTGATTCATCACAACTGTCATTTTGATATATCGATGCACTATTGTTTTATAATAATAGATGATATATATTTTCTGTATAACCAAGTTACGTTACACTAATGAATGTGTCTTTTTGCATTATCTTGATCATTGTCTAGCATTCATTTCATGTGTTATTGTAGTTTAGCTAAAATGACACAGATCAATCCTTATGGCTCAATATGTCACATGCTTTGCAGTTATGTAAGTTTACCTGTCCAATAAGAAAAACACCAATTCAGGGTCAGTTTTGATCCCCAAAACCAAATGAAGGTCCATCCAGGAATCAAATGCCCTGCCGATTTTCACTCTAGTTTTCACTCGACCACGATCACATTCCCGCTTAGCCAGACGGGATTCAGTAGATTAATGTTTTTTGGCTTACTCAGAGTTTGTGTTGGAGTCGGTGTTGTGCTGGGATGTTTGCTGGATTCATCTCTAAGATAATGTTGTCTAGTGTTGCAGTTTGTTGTCACTGTTGAATAGTGGAAGAGAAGCACTGAGGCTCTCGGGAGCGCACATAAACGTCACATATTTGTGATTTTCCCGGCAAAAGCGACCCGCTCCCTTCACATGAAAATCAGTCTACAGGCTTTAATAGGCAACCTAGTAAGTCTGTGAAGGGCTCATTTTATAAGTTGTGTTACAAGCCGTTCACACATTGGCAAAAAAAGGTGCTGCTTGCTTGATATAACCAAAATATTGTTGAAATGGTTTTGCAGTATTTGGTTGGGTAAGACTTTCCCTTTTTATTGGATGGGGAACACAGTGGACAGTGACAGTGATTCAGGGAAAAGGTCTTTTAGTCTCTTACTTCAGTTTTCTTGCCTTGACAGTAAAAATCAATTCTATATCAAAACTGCTGTTCAAATAAAAGTGAAATGTTCAAATCTTACGGATCATAACAGAAGCAGCATCACTGGTAAATGATGCAAGAGTGTCTGCAGGTCTGCATTTCTCTGCTGTAATGATGTTGAAGATGGTTTCTGTAATAGTTGCAGCATCTCCAGTAGGGATGTAACGGTTTAACAGTTTCACGATATACCCCAGTTTAATAATAGATGATTTTCACACCATAGACATTCTTATTCACAGTATTGCATGAATATAAAATCTGAACTTTTCTAAAATCCAAATCAGTTTAATGATGACATCATCAGATACATTTGATAAATCGTGATTTCCTCATGTTACATTGAATGGACACTTCATTTAAAGGCACGGGCTCATCTCACCACAAAGACATGTCGGACCCTGAACATTTATTTACACCATCAAAAGCTTTTTCTTGGTCCAAATCTAAAAATCCTACATTAAGATTATTGTCTCTGGCAAAAGAAATCAGATCATGTATTCAAAACAAATGATCAAATATTGTGCGTTTAGGAATACAATATGACTGGTCAGCGTGAATTAATTTAGATATGTAAAGTTTGAATCTGTTGGTTAATGCTTTGGACAGTATCTTATAGTACATTTATTTCACTGCTGAAATCTGCAGTGTGAGAGTATTTTGGACATTTTGGGTTTGGCACCATTAATGGTTCTCAGTTATTCTGTTTGGAAAGTTTGTTGCATCGTCCCATGAAATCTGTGGAGGATAATATATTTAGATGCAAACGGATTGTGTTTATATGAAATGTTACGATGAGCTTATTTTCATTTTATATGATTTATTATTTGCTCAAGACTACAATATGTTTAATACTAATAATATGTTTTATTTGTAAAGTACTAAATAGGGTTTATAAAGTGCATTAGCATACAGGAAATGAACAGTGATACTGTAGCACATTTGCTTGTATGGTGCTCTGTCACTGTATTAAGCTCATTTAAAAAGTGTTACAAATAAACACAATAGCACACAAATATGTTTAAAATGATGTACACTCACATTAGATGATGACTCCAGTCAGATACTGACCTCAATAAAAGCTGTTTAAATGTACATTGAGCGGGTCGCCCCTCATGGATGCTGCCATGTTGACCGCACATAACAAACTGTCTTGCAGTTGATCAGTTACACCACTAATAATATCAATAATGATCACAGATAAACGGTGTGACATCAAGCACCAAGAGCGAGCACACAACGGTCTCATCAGCCGCCAGAGAGATTACGAGTCGCAGCAGTCCATCTTACAGACATTTTTGTGTGGCGCAGCAGCAGTTAACAGGGGCGGTGCAGGATTTTTCACAGGGGGGGTCGGGCAGTGATCAGTCTGTGGTGTCAGTATAAAGTCCAAAACCACTGGTACTATTGGGACGAATAAGAGCCAGATAAAAACTTACTGCTGCACTTTTAAAAGTGGCGCTAACACTGATCTGGAGCCGTTTCATAACCCAGGATTAAAAGTGTTGCTAATCACCTTTCAGAGTTACAAGTGTGAAACGTTACTTTACTGGAGGTTAAAGCGGGGTTAAAAGACAATAACCCAGGGTTAAGTGCAGTGTGAAAGCACTTGAGTTTATTGTTGGTGGGATGTTGTGTGTGTGTATTGCAGGGGTGTCAAACTCAGTTCCTGGACCCCTCACACCCCTCATGTGTTGTAAGACTGTCAGTGGATTGAAATATTGAATCACCATTAATCACATATTTGTTTTGTTGTTAGTGTTAACACATTCAGTTCCAGGAAAACTAAATAACAGTCCTGTGTGTCTTTATTAGAGTCTTTTCTGAAAGTTTCAACTAGTTGATCAAAAATGAGGCTATAAAACCATCAAACTTTGACATGCCAATAAAGCTAATAAATATAAATTAATAAAGAGAGAGAGAGAGAGACATTCTCTGTGTGTTATTTCAGATAAAATCACTTTCATATCAAAGAGTATAGAGAGATTTATAGAGACTATAAAGTAGTTCATGTTTGTTGATCTCGTTACAGTTTCATATCAAAGTGTCATAGAGTCTATACACAAGATTCACAGAGTCGTATTGTGTAGACATTGATCAAGCAATAAATATTCAAACAATGTTTCATTTGTATTTCATCACAGATGTGTAAATTGTGTTTCAGGTGAGCTGAATGTGATGTCATCATTTGTGTGTGTTTGTGTTTTTATAGTGTGGATCATGGAGGAGAGTTCAGGATTACAGCAGGACCACACAAATGTAGGTCTACACACACACACACACACTCACACACTCACACACACACACACACAAACAAACACACTCTCTCTCACACACACATGTGCGCACACACACACACTCACTCACACACAAACACACACTCTCTCTGTCTCTCACACACACACACACACACACACACACACACACTCACTCATACTCTCTCACACACACACACACACACACACACACACACACACACACACACACACCCACATGTTGGTGCAGCTATCCTTATGAGGACTCTCCATAGACATAATGATTTTTATTCTGTACAAACTATAGATTCTATACCCTAACCCTAACCCTACCCCTAAACCTAACCCTCACAGAAAACTTTCTGCATTTTTACATTTTCAATAAAACATTGTTTAGTATGATTTTTAAGCGATTTGAATTATGGGGACAATAGAAATGTCCTCATAAACCACATTTATAGCATAATACCCTTGTAATTACTAATTTGTAACCTAAAAAAATGTTCTCATAAACCACATAAACAAGCCCACTCACTCACACACTCACACACACACACACACACACACACACATGTTGTGTTTCCATGTTTTATGGGGACTTTCCATAGACATAATGGTTTTTATACTGTACAAACTTTATATTCTATCCCCTAAACCTAACCCTACCCCTAAACCTAACCCTCACAGAAAACTTTCTGCATTTTTACATTTTCAAAAAACATCATTTAGTGTGATTTATAAGCTGTTTTCCTCATGGGGACCGACAAAATGTCCCCACAAGGTCAAAAATTTCGGGTTTTACTATCCTTATGGGGACATTTGGTCCCCACAAAGTTATAAATACACGCTCACCCATACACACACACACACACACACACACACACACACACACACACTGGTTTAGTGATTGTTGTGTTTTAAGTGTTTTTTTCTCTTCTTGTGTTCAGGGGTCTGTGATCTCACACTGGATTCAAACACACACACACACTCACACACACACACACACACACACACACACACACACACACACACACACACACACACACACTGGTTTAGTGATTGTTGTGTTTTAAGTGTTTTTCTCTTCTTGTGTTCAGGGGTCTGTGATCTCACACTGGATTCAAACACACTCACACACACACACACACACACACACACACACACACACACACACACACACACACACACACACTGGTTTAGTGATTGTTGTGTTTTAAGTGTTTTTTCTCTTCTTGTGTTCAGATGTCTGTGATCTCACACTGGATTCAAACACACACACACACACACTCACACACACACACTCACACACACACACACACACACACACACACACACACACACACACACACACACACACACACACACACACACACACACACACACTGGTTTAGTGATTGTTGTGTTTTAAGTGTTTTTTCTCTTCTTGTGTTCAGATGTCTGTGATCTCACACTGGATTCAAACACAGCACACACTGAACTCATTCTGTCTGAGGGGAACAGGAAGGTGACACGTGTGAGAGAGCGTCAGTCATATCCTGATCATCCAGAGAGATTTGATGTGTATCAGGTTCTGTGTAGAGAGAGTCTGACTGGACGCTGTTACTGGGAGACTCAATGGAGTGGAGATGGTGCTGGTATATCAGTGTCATATAAAGACATCAGCAGGAAAGGAGAGAGTCGTGACTGTGTGTTTGGACTCAATATAAACTCCTGGAGACTGTTCTGCTCTGATGACAGATTCACTGTCTGGCACAATAATAACAGCACTGACATACGTCCCCCTTCACACGACTGTAAGAGAGTAGGAGTGTATGTGGACTGTCCGGCCGGCACTCTGTCCTTCTACAGCGTCTCTGACACACACACACTCACACACTTACACACACTCATCACCACATTCACTCGACCCCTCTATGCTGGATTTTATCTTTATTCTGATTCCTCAATGTGTGTGTGTGAAATGGATCATCAGAGACACACACACACAACTGGATGAGTGAAATATACTCACTGTATCTCACATCAACACAACTCCAAACTCTTTCTAGAAATCATTTCATCAATGAAACTGATTGAATTCAATACAATGACAGTACTTTGTGTCTCACTGTGATGTGATTGAACTTATTTACTATCAGATTCAATAATAAAAATAATGATTTGAAATGAATAAATGAGTCTATATATGAACTCTTTATTAAACACACGGCACATTCAGATACTCATTGTTTTATTTATACTAAATAAACATTTACAAATACAGAATTCTTGTGATTTTTCTACAGTATATAAATCTTAATACTTAACAGACAATTCTAGAAAAAACAGCTTCACACTTTTGCATTCATAAATGGATTTATAAGAACTAATTACAGGATCATTTAAAGTTGGTGTAAATTTGACAGATTTGAAGAGTTCACTCATTGATAAAAGTCAAATGCTGTCATCATACACACACCCTCATGTTGTTCTGAACCTTACACATTTTTATTCTGTGAAACACAAAAGGAAATATACGGCAGAACATTAGAGACTGACATTCTCAGTCACCATTTACTTTCATTGCATCTTTCTTTTCAATTGAAGTGATTGACTGAAATTCAATATTGCAAAAGCTTCTGTTGTTTTATCCAAAGCGCTTATTACAGGGACAATAAGAGAATAATTTACTGTAAAAAATTACATGTACTCTTGTTCTTTTTACCATTAATTATACAGGAAAATCTTTTTACATTTAAATAATTACATTTTTACATCATTTTATTGTAATAAATTACTGTATTGTCTTTTAAAATCTATTAAAACATTTGACTGTATATTTCACAGTTAATATTTGATAATCAATGAACATTTTATTTCTGCAGCAGTTTTACAGTATTTTACTGTTTAAATTACTGACAGTTTTACAGTTTAAAGGCTCTTTTTCTTTTCTTTGTAAATGTGTTTTTGAGTTTGCACAGTGTCTGTTCTGCAAATGCTCTATACCGTGTTTATGGTCCAGATATGATGTTGTCATGCAGCAGAGTGCGGCAAGAGCTCGAAGTCTTGAGAACAGATTGTTTTAAAGGAATAGTTTTTATTGTGTTGTTCTTAAAGAGTTTCAGCTGTTTATTACACAAATAAACAGTTAAGTGTGTTATCTGAACTAGATAAATGATGTTGAGTTTACTTAAAGAGAATGTGGACACCGATTGTAGTATTTTAAGTGTAACAACTTAAAGTGACACAGTAAACTCATGTTGAGATTATTTCAGAAGTAAACTGAACGAATTGTATTAATTTGAAGTTCATTGACTTAATAGAGTAATCTTACTAATAAATCATTTGTACGGTTACTAATTCTTTCATAGTAATTAATAAAAAACAAGCAAGTAAAGTTAACTAGAAATGTACTATTAAGTTTAATAATAAGTTGACATTACTTAAATAGGAACGTTAATATAACTTTGCTTTGCAGAAATAATGCAATCGGTTTCCTTCATTTTGAAGTGAACTGAACATGTAAACTTTTACAGTGTTTGCAGGAAACACATTTAAAATACTGTCTTGTGTAAGACGATGTCATGTTTAAAGTATATTGTATAAAGTCTGGCTAAGTAATAACAGTTTGATATTGAAGAGAAGCAATTTGTAGTATTTGGAATAAGCCAAAGGTGTTACTGAGCATTTACTTTTACTCAAATATAATACACTTATGATTTATTACTTGTATGTTTCAAAGACACTCGCAATTAATTTGTAAAGTACTTGTAACACAAATAAAGTACACTTTAATATCACTAATCAAGCCTGTAATTACCCCACACTGACATATGCTTAAAATAACCAAATGAGTGTTCACTGGAAAATAATAAAGCAAACAAACGATTCTTTCATACTTTGTATATTAGCATGTTAACTTTGTGCATCATGGAAATCGTGTTCCTCTGCCTGTGTTGGAAATGTTGTCTGTGGCTTTCACTTTGTTAGATCATTCAGCCAACAATGCAAGCAATGCCAGATCTTGCCTCCCATTAGACCTCCATAAGAACATATTAAACATATCAGAGTTTAACAGCTTGTAATGTTACTCTTCTCCCAGCTCAGCAGGCAGCAGGGGAATAGCACAAGACAAGAGACAAACATCAGCAGAAATTATTGAACAACAGTTTGACCAGCACAAATTCAACAAATATATTAATACTAATCACAAGACAATGAAAAATTGCTGCTTAACTGTCCTGTGATGCTGAAGATCACTAACATGGAAGATAAAGCAGCACACAACATAAGATTAAACTGAATGAGTAAAAGAGAAGAGATCTTTTATTACTTTAACTGTATTAAGTGCATTTCCACTATTGTCCTGCAGGTGTCATCATAAGTCTATGGGCTTAAGATGCTCTTAGTATTGTATGATTAGCAATACACTATTACTCTACTCTTGTTCATCTGTGAGCATTTGAAATTCTACTTATGTTATGATTGCTTTGGGAAACTGGGCACAAAACTAAAATGAATCATAAGAAGGATTTTACTTGGGCTTATATGAGGCTTACGGGAAACAAGGCCCTGGTCACCATGTGCTGTTTTAACACACGTTTCCCCGTGTATATGTCAGGACATGCCACTCTATTCATATATATCAGACATGGTCTCTTCTAATTCAACTAAAATGGCAAAAATAATGTATGCTAAAGACGACATGAGCAAAACCCCGTCAATGATGTCTGTGCTTGTCCCTTTAGGGAGGTCTCTCAAAGCACAGATAGAGCAGTAGTCTTCTTTTGATTGTAAAATGGACATTTTTATAGAATAATGAACACAAATGTTTAGCTCACATTAACTGATTTAAATGCTATGACACAAAATGTTTCATTGATTTTTGAGCAGTTAACCTGATGCAATGTCCTCTGCCATCTCCCTTCTCTGTTCTTTGATTTGCTCTTTAGATGATGTTGAATGTCTGTGGAATCTCAGGAAACTGTTCACAGTTTATTTAACGTTTGTTACAGCAGCAGAGCTTATAAAAGATACAGATGGTTCATTCATGTCCATTAGAGACTTTATATCAGTGAGAACAATGTCTAAAGTGAGCAGTTGATCAGATTTCATCACAGTTTTGAAAGCTTCATCTTTTCATTAAAGATGACCTGTAAGACAAACATCCCACAACTCGTTGCATCTTCTTGGACTGTGTGTGAAATATGAGCAGACCTCCACTGAATGTTCCCCCACTCTTCCTTTCCGAGTCGCTTCAGCCGCATTCTGAAGTATTGTCTGTGTTTCAAAACCATTTACACACAAAATGTCCGAAAGAAAATGTAACTTTACAAGTGTACATGTTTTTAGAATGATTTATTGTGTGTTTGTGTGTCATGTAATATGGGCTAATTTTTGGGATGCAGTTCTGAGGCTCTCCATGTCAGATTCAGCAACTGCAGGATCCACAACAAACATGTGTTCGGAAGGAACATGAAGATACTGACAAAACACAATGAACAATATCAAATCACATTGTTACAATTGTACAATCATGTCTGTTTCCACAGTTTATCATCATTATTTTATTATTCCATAAAAGTTTAAAGGGATATTTCACCCAAAAATGAAACTGATCTTAAGAAGCTGTTCGTTATTTAGGTGTTGTTGTCTCAAAGTGAACAAGTGTTTCTTTGATTTTTAATCCTGCCATTGAAAAGATAAAAAACGAATGTGATCTTTGGTTATTTTGGGATCTGTCCCTTAGAGGTGTCTTCTGTCAGAACTGAAGGAGTTTCTGGACTCACTTATGTTGCTTCATCTATACACTTACACAATAAAATATTAATGTTATTGATCAGAATTTACTGAATATTTTATGGAAAAAAAATGTGCACTATATTCACAAATCTGAGACCTGCATAAATGTGGAAGTAAACCAGCTTTAATATATTTCCTCAGCGAGAGTCTTCAGCTTTGTGTGAGAGTTTTCTGCAATTCTTTAACACAATAAGAGACATAAGACTGAACATCACACATAAGACTCTCCCTCCACATATGTTCTGCTGGTCTGACTGTCATGTTTTAATCAATTCACAGAGATTTCTCTCTCTTCTCTGCAGGAAATTGTAAATAAGATGAAGAAGTCTACTGGCTCTTCATTTGACGTAATTCCTCCCTGGCTTTTTAAAGATGTTTTTAAGTCAATTTGGCAAAACCTTTTAGATTTGACCAACAACAGTCTTGAATTAGGAACTGCACCTGATCATTTGAAACATGCCTCTGTTCAGTCACTGCTTAAACGAACACATTTAGACCCAACAACTTTCTCAAATGTCAGACCTGTCTCTACTGGAGAAGGCAGTTTTTCAGCAAATGTACAATTTCTTGAAGAAAATGAGATATGTGAAATGTTTCAATCAGGCTTCAGGAGACACCAGCACTGGTTAAGGTGTTAAATGATGTTGACTCGAGTCATTGTTCAATGCTTGTGCTCCTCGATCTAGTGCTGCCTTTGACACAATTGACCACATTGTTCTGCTCTCGTGTTTAGGACATTGTGTATCCAAGCTAATGCTTTGAAGTGGTTCCAGTCCTATTTTAAGAACAGAAGATTCTTAGTGAATATTGCTGAATTCTCATCTAGTGTCGCCCCATTTACTTGTGGAGTTCCACAGGGCTCTATCCTGGGCCCGATTTTATTTTCACTTTACATGCTCCCATTAGACGGTTTTTAAGAAAGATGACAATTCCTTCCACTGTTATACGGACGATACTCAAATCTATCTTCAGCTAAAACAAAACACAAACTGCTTAGACACTTCCCTAGCCTGTCTGTCTGATCTAAAGGCCTGTCTGTCTGATCTAAAGGCCTGTCTATCTGATCTAAAGGCCTATATTTTAGTTTATTTTATTATATTATAGTTTTGCCACTGAAACAGCACATCTGAAACAATAGATCTGTTTGTGTTTATATTATTGCTGTTGCAATATTCAGTTCAAGTTATATTTACACACATCTCATTTAGAAGAGAACAAGTGGACAGTCATCCATATAACAGCAGAAATAAGTATTGTGTGCTGTAGGCAGGACTGGAATAGACGTCTGTCCAGGTTGACACAGGTTATCTGATCATTTGAAACATGCCTCTGTTCAGTCACTGCTTAAACGAACAAATTTAGACCCAACAACTTTCTCAAATGTCAGACCTGTCTCTACTGGAGAAGGCAGTGAAATGTTTCAATCAGGCTTCAGGAGACACCAGAACTGGTGGCAATGTGGATAGTGTAATGAGTGTCTATTAGTAATGGGTGATGAGTTAGTCCAGCAGGTGGCAGTAATGGATTGTATAAAGGTGCATTTGCTGGTAATTTGTATATGATGTGTGTTCCTCGTGGAATAATGACACCAGTACCAGCAATCCTTTTCTCTTTATTTGTTGTCTACTGATCAATACAGATAGTGCCCTGAAATGTGACAAACAAGTCAGTTCTGTGGTCAAATCCATCTTTTCCCATCTAAGATCGCGAGCAAAGGTGAAGACCTTCCTGTGTTTTAAGAACTTTGAGAGGACTATCCATGATTTTATCACGTCTCGACTCGATTATTGTGACTCACTTTATACAGGTATTAGTCAAGCTTCCCTTTCTAGTCTCCAAATAGTGCAAAATACAGCAGCAGACTCCGAACTGGAGTTAATAGGAACACATTACAGCTACATTAATATCAGTACACTGGCTGCAGGAACACTATAGAATTGAATTTAAAGTTCTATTAATGGTCTTTAAATCTCTCAATGGTCTGGCGCTATCCTATCTCACAGATCTCTGTCAGAACATTGCTCAGGGAGATCTTTGAGATCCTCAGAGACTTTTAGTAGTGCCAAGGACCAGATGAAAACTTGGAGGGGACTGAGCCTTTTCAGTAGCAGCTCCAAAACTCTGGAACAGTCTTCCTGTGAGTATCAGAATTTGGAAGTACATCAGCACATTGATGACATTAAAGGGAATAAATATAGACTAAAAGCAGCAAAACTTCAAGAACTCTTTCGAGCTGTCTCTGTTCAGTATTATTAACACACAGACACAAAAGGTTTCTTACCACACTTGATTTGGAGTGCACATACTGAGTAAAACAGTATAATAATAATAATGGAGATCATCTCTCTGTCCAGTTGTGAGTAAATAATCCACTGAAGATGATTCATGATACTGTTACAGAAACATCTCGATCATGTTTTCTCGTGGAGAAATGCTTCAATACAGTCGCAGCAGACGCGTCTCAAATGTTTCGATTTCACTCAGTGAAGTTCCGTCTTCATATTTCATAAATGTAATATATGACATATATGTCCCTATATCGCAAGTGACGCCGTCATATATGCTAAATATAAGACAATATATCACATATATACATATCTCCAGATATATGTTGATACAAGTTTATAACATATAGAAATTGTCCGTGTTAAATGAGTATATTGACATATATTAATACGATGTATATGATTATTGTTTATATAATATTGTATGTTATGACCATATATTTCACCAATATGTTTAATTTATTTATGCAAATGTATTTAAACAATATATTTTACATGCTTATGGTTTCCTTAATTCATTCCTTGTTTTTCTTATTTGAACAGTTTGAACTTTTAACAAGTCTACACAATCCACATTTCATTTCATTTCTATCCCATTTTAGAATTAGCACAATGTTTAATTATTATTTTATTATCTTAACTGGCTCATAAAAACAAAACAAATACTACACAAACTTTATCATCAATAACCATATATCAATATCATCAATTTCTATATGTAAAAGAATACATACATACACATTAATACATGCACTACATATGCAGATGCACACAGAATAATACACAGTTAATATATGTCTCCAAACACAAAAATACCCCCAAAAATATCTAGGGACCTCAAATATCATTTAAACACATTTCTGGTTCTCCACTGGCATTAAAATAAAATAAACTTTGGTGCTTTCAACAAAACTTGGCAGAGCTGCAAAAACTGACGTCACTGATGTCAGACATGAAAACAAATGAAACAGTTACTTCATAATAATGAAGAAAAGTCATAATATAATCACATATGTGCTGTTCCAAAGGCATGTACAAACATTTGTGTTCGAGTCATATAGAGGTTTATGGTAATACATAACCCCATAATATCGGGAAGCCAAATGATGCAGTGGGCCTTTACAAATCACTTTCTATTGTGTAATACAGTACTGTATCACAATAATGTGTACAATTGCTATACTTGTATCAGACACAACCCCAGACTGCTGATCAGCTTCTATACCGCTGCACAAAAGCATCATGACTTATTGCTGTGTGGTATTCCGGCTGCACTGCTGCAGACAAAACTGTATATGCAGAGGATTGTGAAGATGAAAGTATTGTCGGCACCCCTCTCAAATCTGTGTGACATCTATTCAGACGTGTTCTCACATGGACCACAAACATCCAGCAGGATCACTCACATCCTGCAAACCCCTTTTTGTCACCCTCCGCTCCCCAGGAACACAGATTAATCGGTTACGGAACAGCTTTTCCCGCCAGAGCTGTGGACAGGCTGCAGAAGCCATAGCTACTTCTATCAATCCAGCTCCCCTCATACACATGTACACACATGCACAAACACACACATAATATACATATATTACATGTATGTAGATAATGCTGTAACTGCAGGGTTTAATGTAATAACATAATCTGTGCAATAATGATTTTTAATGTATTGTAATGTAACGCATTTTAAAGTATTTGTTATGTGCTGTACATTGGATTGCTTCCACAGAATTTCATTGTATAAACATATGCAATGAAAATAAAGACCAAACCTATATAATCATTTTCATCAAATTACTTATTTCATAATTTTGTAGGGTTCAAATATTATTATTATTTTTTTAATTATTTGACATTACTGTGACCTAAACCAAGACTTACATAATGAACATAGTATGCTTAATGCTTACTGATTATTGAATAGTTTTTATAATACAGAATGATAGAAACACTTTCAGTCTGCATTTCAGGCCATGCATTTAGCATAAATGCATTAAACCTCAATACGTTACGTCATCTTTATTAGGCGCGCCAAAATTCAAACGCAATCAAAAGACCGCCAAATTACGCGCGTTCAGGATGAGACCAACGGATGAAGAATGTTCGCACTTGTCGAGTGAAAAGAAGAAACGGATAATGAAAGTTGGAGCATTGTTCCAACATCACACATAAAACATTCAATATTAATGATTTCTTAGACGGACTTGATGACAGATCTGTATATTTAATTGGTGGAGAGGTGGATTGAAGAATCTAAAGGCGGATGGCCTTTGTACGAGGCAACGGTGCATAAAGTTGCAGGTAAATTCATTTCTGAACTTTTATTATAATTCACACATTGATTGCACAGAGAATAAATCATTGAAATAATCGCTGGACTGCATGAGCTGTTTATAAGATACTGATCAGATCGAAGCTACAGATCGGATAATTGAGCAGATATTCACCGTGTTTAACTGTTACGTTTATTTTTATTTTTTACATTGAACGTTACTATTAATACTGATTTATTGTGTGCGTTGCATGTTCATGTTCATGTTTAAGAGCTAACTACCAGCAGGCCCAGATTACACTGCAGTGCATCATTCTAAGATCTTTAAATGTTTATGCCAGAATAATATCTTAAAGTAAGATTTCAGCTGTCAGACACATTTAGTGGAGAACAAAATACAACATTTGCCTTTCGAGTCTAGAACTAATACAATAATACTGAAGTACAAATATCTCAAATTGATGCCAATGTAAACAGCATGTGTGCTAATATTTTGAACACTGTCCCCCATCATGACATCAAAACTTGCATAAGTGAAGTATTTTATACTGTATTTTATTTGAACACATAATAGCAAAAGACATGGGATTCCTTCTTAAGAGACATCCGTGGAATAAAGAAAAAGAAGAAGAGGAGCAAGAGGAGGAGGAAGATAAACAAGAGAAACAAAAAAACCTGCTACTGTCTGTCAGGACTTTAGTATTTGAATTGAATTATAAAATGATTAAATGAATAAGAAGTGTTGTAAATCTGTTTTGAATTAAGATGTTTTTCAAATAAAGGTTTCAGAGTCAGTGAGATTGTGTGAGTGTTTTATTGTACTTACTCTGTAACTTCATGAACAAGAGGGTAACAAGCAGCACTTTAATGTACAGCCCACAATGTCACGCTTACACTGTAACTTCATGAACAAGAGGGTAACAAGCAGCACTTTAATGTACAGCCCACAATGTCACACTTACACTGTAACTACATGAACAAGAGGGTAACAAGCATCACTTTAATGTGCAGCCCACAATGTCACGCTTACACTGTAACTACATGAACAAGAGGGTAACAAGCAGCACTTTAATGTACAGCCCACAATGTCACACTTACTCTGTAACTACATGAACAAGAGGGTAACAAGCAGCACTTTAATGTACAGCCCACAATGTCACGCTTACTCTGTAACTACATGAACAAGAGGGTAACAAGCAGCACTTTAATGTACAGCCCACAATGTCACGCTTACACTGTAACTACATGAACAAGAGGGTAACAAGCACCACTTTAATGTACAGCCCACAATGTCACGCTTACACTGTAACTACATGAACAAGAGGGTAACAAGCAGCACTTTAATGTACAGCCCACAATGTCACACTTACACTGTAACTACATGAACAAGAGGGTAACAAGCAGCACTTTAATGTACAGCCCACAATGTCACACTTACACTGTAACTACATGAACAAGAGGGTAACAAGCAGCACTTTAATGTACAGCCCACAATGTCACGCTTACACTGTAACTTCATGAACAAGAGGGTAACAAGCAGCACTTTAATGCGCAGCCCACAATGTCACGCTTACACTGTAACTACATGAACAAGAGGGTAACAAGCAGCACTTTAATGTACAGCCCACAATGTCACACTTACTCTGTAACTACATGAACAAGAGGGTAACAAGCAGCACTTTAATGTACAGCCCACAATGTCACACTTACACTGTAACTACATGAACAAGAGGGTAACAAGCAGCACTTTAATGTACAGCCCACAATGTCACACTTACTCTGTAACTACATGAACAAGAGGGTAACAAGCAGCACTTTAATGTACAGCCCACAATGTCACACTTACACTGTAACTACATGAACAAGAGGGTAACAAGCAGCACTTTAATGTACAGCCCACAATGTCACGCTTACTCTGTAACTACATGAACAAGAGGGTAACAAGCAGCACTTTAATGTACAGCCCACAATGTCACACTTACACTGTAACTACATGAACAAGAGGGTAACAAGCAGCACTTTAATGTGCAGCCCACAATGTCACGCTTACACTGCAACTACATGAACAAGAGGGTAACAATAAGCACTTTAATGTGCAGCCCACAATGTCACACTTACACTGTAACTACATGAACAAGAGGGTAACAAGCAGCACTTTAATGTGCAGCCCACAATGTCACACTTACACTGTAACTACATGAACAAGAGGGTAACAAGCACCACTTTAATGTACAGCCCACAATGTCACACTTACACTGTAACTACATGAACAAGAGGGTAACAAGCAGCACTTTAATGTACAGCCCACAATGTCACACTTACACTGTAACTACATGAACAAGAGGGTAACAAGCACCACTTTAATGTACAGCCCACAATGTCACACTTACACTGTAACTACATGAACAAGAGGGTAACAAGCACCACTTTAATGTACAGCCCACAATGTCACACTAACACTGTAACTACATGAACAAGAGGGTAACAAGCACCACTTTAATGTGCAGCCCACAATGTCACACTTACTCTGTAACTACATGAACAAGAGGGTAACAAGCACCACTTTAATGTACAGCCCACAATGTCACACTTACACTGTAACTACATGAACAAGAGGGTAACAAGCACCACTTTAATGTACAGCCCACAATGTCACACTAACACTGTAACTACATGAACAAGAGGGTAACAAGCAGCACTTTAATGCGCAGCCCACAATGTCACGCTTACACTGTAACTACATGAACAAGAGGGTAACAAGCAGCACTTTAATGTACAGCCCACAATGTCACACACTGTAACTACATGAACAAGAGGGTAACAAGCACCACTTTAATGTACAGCCCACAATGTCACACTTACACTGTAACTACATGAACAAGAGGGTAACAAGCACCACTTTAATGTACAGCCCACAATGTCACACTTACACTGTAACTACATGAACAAGAGGGTAACAAGCACCACTTTAATGTACAGCCCACAATGTCACACTTACACTGTAACTACATGAACAAGAGGGTAACAAGCACCACTTTAATGTACAGCCCACAATGTCACACTTACACTGTAACTACATGAACAAGAGGGTAACAAGCACCACTTTAATGTACAGCCCACAATGTCACACTTACACTGTAACTACATGAACAAGAGGGTAACAAGCACCACTTTAATGTACAGCCCACAATGTCACACTTACACTGTAACTACATGAACAAGAGGGTAACAAGCAGCACTTTAATGTGCAGCCCACAATGTCACGCTTACACTGTAACTACATGAACAAGAGGGTAACAAGCAGCACTTTAATGTACAGCCCACAATGTCACACTTACACTGTAACTACATGAACAAGAGGGTAACAAGCAGCACTTTAATGTACAGCCCACAATGTCACACTTACACTGTAACTACATGAACAAGAGGGTAACAAGCACCACTTTAATGTACAGCCCACAATGTCACACTTACACTGTAACTACATGAACAAGAGGGTAACAAGCACCACTTTAATGTACAGCCCACAATGTCACACTTACACTGTAACTACATGAACAAGAGGGTAACAAGCAGCACTTTAATGTACAGCCCACAATGTCACACTTACACTGTAACTACATGAACAAGAGGGTAACAAGCAGCACTTTAATGTGCAGCCCACAATGTCACACTTACACTGTAACTACATGAACAAGAGGGTAACAAGCACGCACTTTAATGTACAGCCCACAATGTCACACTTACACTGTAACTACATGAACAAGAGGGTAACAAGCACCACTTTAATGTGCAGCCCACAATGTCACACTTACACTGTAACTACATGAACAAGAGGGTAACAAGCAGCACTTTAATGTGCAGCCCACAATGTCACACTTACACTGTAACTACATGAACAAGAGGGTAACAAGCAGCACTTTAATGTACAGCCCACAATGTCACACTTACACTGTAACTACATGAACAAGAGGGTAACAAGCACCACTTTAATGTACAGCCCACAATGTCACACTTACACTGTAACTACATGAACAAGAGGGTAACAAGCACCACTTTAATGTGCAGCCCACAATGTCACACTTACACTGTAACTACATGAACAAGAGGGTAACAAGCACCACTTTAATGTACAGCCCACAATGTCACACTTACACTGTAACTACATGAACAAGAGGGTAACAAGCACGCACTTTAATGTACAGCCCACAATGTCACACTTACACTGTAACTACATGAACAAGAGGGTAACAAGCAGCACTTTAATGTACAGCCCACAATGTCACACTTACACTGTAACTACATGAACAAGAGGGTAACAAGCACCACTTTAATGTACAGCCCACAATGTCACACTTACACTGTAACTACATGAACAAGAGGGTAACAAGCACCACTTTAATGTACAGCCCACAATGTCACACTTACACTGTAACTACATGAACAAGAGGGTAACAAGCAGCACTTTAAT
>NC_068285.1:6189782-6221617 GCF_025860055.1 Xyrauchen texanus
CGCCTCATAAATAAATCATCATTTACCTGCATATATGTAAAGGTATCAATGGAAAGGAGGAGGCGGAACCGGCTTTTCAATATAAATAATAGTTTAATGATAAACTTAAAAGACAACATAAACACACACATGACGGACATGTCCATAAACCAGGGTTTCCCGCAGCACTTTGAAACTAAGGCGGCCGCCTAAGCAACACACGCCTGCCGCCTTAACTACGTCGTCAAAAAAATGAGCGATATTCGCCGTGTTACTCTGTCCTGTTTTCTCCCTTTCCATCTTTAAATATGTGATAAGCCTTCGTGTTCGCTTCAGTCTTGTTATCAGCGCGTTCTTCCGCAGCGGCGCCGAGCGTGTATGGAACGCCAGGCAGTTCAAATATACGCGAATTTTAACACGTAGACAACACGTAGACAACACGTCAACAACACGTTGTTTGCACGTTGATAACGTGCTGTCTACGCGTTGTCTACGTGTTAACTTTTCACGCGTTGTTTACGTGTTGTTAACGTGTTGTTTACGTGTTGTTAACGCGTTGACAACGTGTTGTTAACACGTTAACAACGCGTAAACAACGTGTTGAATTCATGTGATTCTGAGCCATTTGGCCACTTGTCCAGTTTGAAGGGGTGAGTGTTGCACTTTTCTATTGGCTGCTGAGTAGTAGGGTTAAACCATTTCTGTAAGCCTGGGGGGGTTTGCCTGCCACTATTTAACATACTAAGGATCCTCTAATTTCTTGGTCCTTTTCTTCCTTTTGTGTGTAGCCTATACAAATGTAATATTTGGATTGCAGTTTTAGGACTTAAAATTTGTTTATTTGTTTATTTGTAGGATCCCATTAGCTGAAAGTCTGTGCCATCAGCTAGTCTTCCTGGGTTCCATTCTAAAAAATTACATTACAACAACAACAACAACACATTTCAAATGTGAATTATTATAAATTATTAAAATAAATTATTATTATTATTTTCATCAAGATAAATTGCCCCTTTTGCTCCTTTACTGCCTATTTTGGTAAACAAACACATTAGAGGGAATTCATGCTTTTTACACCATTCAGCAACTTTAGTTTTATATCTTAAAAACATTAACAGATGTCTGGGGAAAAACTAACAGCAGTGGTACTCATTTAATGTTGGTGTAGGATACAGACCACTGTAATAAATACTGTATATGTCTTTTGAAAACAACATGAACCTTTTTCAGCATTTTAATTTAATGTAGGGCTTTGACCAGCAGAGGGCACAATGTGACTAATTATGGGGCTTGTTAAAACCTAAACGGACCTCTTTTTGTTTAGACCAGGGGTGACCAACCCTGGTCCTGGAGAGCTACCTTGCTGCAGAGTTTAGATCCAACCCTAATCAAACACACCTGAACCAGTTTATCAAGGTCTTTAGGATTACTTGAAAATGACAGGCAGGTGTGTTGAGCTAAACTCAGCAGGAAGGTAGCTCTCCAGGAGCAGGGTTGGTCTCCCTGATTTAGATATTAAGCACTCAGACATATGTACACAGGTGATATTACCCATTTTGATGAAATGTACAGCCTTCCAAAGACTGTCAGGATTAGAATGAAAGTTTGTAATTAGGTCAGTTAGTAACCGATTTGACTTTCCTGACAGCAGATGTACACTACTGTGCCAAACTCCTAGGTCATCCTTAAAATTCTTATTAAAGCCTAAAACCTGAGAAGTGTTTAGCCAGTTTATTATTCCCATCTTTTAGAGGAGCTAAAATATTCTGTTTAGAACCTGCCTTAATGTTAGCCCTGCACCAGCTTGTTGCATAAGTTAGGACCTCTTCTATAGACAAAGAGGGGAAGATCATTAAAATGCTGGGTATGCTAATGCTTATGCCGGATCAGAGGCCAAAATAGACCAGTGTTTAAGAATAGTGTTCTGACAGAGTAACTTTTACCCTATTTGACACTTTTTTGTAAAAGATCAAACTAGAATTTAAATGCACCTTGGTAAGCCTCATCAATACACTGTAAAGAGTAGGCTCTGTCCCGAAAGCTTTATTTTTCATTGCAGCAGCTTTATCAATTAGTTCCTCATTAGAATGACATCTGAGCTCTTGGGTAAACCATATTCCAGAGCTCGATGAGCACTGCTGGCTAGACAGATTGTAGTCTTATCTGTTTATTTTTGATATAAGGCTGCCACTGCATAATTCGATTCACATATCCAAAAAAGACAAACGTTTATGATCATATTCAACTGAGAACGTAAGGTCAGGAGGTGTCTGTTAGTGTTAAAAACATAATTGTGTAAAATAGTTATTCTATGAAACGGATGCCATTTGTGTCCGCAACGTTTGATGAGATGCATAAGGCACAAAAAATGTCCCAAAGTGTGTTTCCAAAGCTTAAAATTATTAAATGATGTGTTCTTGTTAACATAATATATGATAAAATACTATTCTTAAAGAGTAGCATACTATTTTTAATCATTTTTCATCCGTACATTGCCAATTTCACATGTCTGTGTTGACCAACATGACAATTGCATCTAAAATATCACTAAATAAGTTATATATTTTTTTCAAACATTTATTATTTTCAGGATTTTATGTGTGTCCCTGTATATATAAGATATATTTATTCAAAATAAATCGTATTTTTGGTTAAATATTTTATGATTTGTAAAATATCAAGCTCAAACCAACCACCCCGTCATGCAAAATAGATAGGAAAACTGTTTTTTATTACATTTTTTACATTATTAATGCAAAGAAAATTATATTATAATATTTCACATTGAATGCATTTATTCTATGTGAGGAATTTGACCACATGTGAGATCTGCAGCCATTTTGGGATGAAATTTACCACCCCATCACATGTTTTATTGTGACGTGGTGGTAAGGGATGTGATGGGGTGGTTCTGCTTCCTGTTTGAATGTGAGGATGTGTGAAATCAAGGATTCCAATATAGGCGAATCAATCTATTTTCTGTTAACTTATCCCTGTTTGGTAAGCACTCACTTACTATCTTGGTTCACTCACTTACTATCACTTACTATCTCTTTCAGTCACTCACTCTCACTATATCTTTTAGTCAGTCACTCACTCACTCACTCTCTCACTCACTATATCTTTCAGTCAGTCACTCACTCACTCACTCACTCACTATATCTTTCAGTCAGTCACTCACTCACTCACTCACTCATCACTCACTATATCTTTCAGTCAGTCAGTCACTCACTCACTCACTCACTATATCTTTCAGTCAGTCAGTCACTCACTCACTCACTCACTCACTCACTCACTATATCTTTCAGTCAGTCAGTCACTCACTCACTCACTATATCTTTCAGTCAGTCACTCACTCACTCACTATATCTTTCAGTCAGTCACTCACTCACTCACTATATCTTTCAGTCAGTCACTCACTCACTCACTCACTATATATTTCAGTCAGTCACTCACTCACTCACTCACTCACTATATCTTTCAGTCAGTCACTCACTCACTATATCTTTCAGTCAGTCAGTCAGTCAGTCACTCACTCACTATATCTTTCAGTCAGTCACTCACTCACTCACTCACTATATCTTTCAGTCAGTCACTCACTCACTCACTCACTATATCTTTCAGTCAGTCAGTCACTCACTCACTCACTCACTCACTATATCTTTCAGTCAGTCACTCACTCACTATATATTTCAGTCAGTCACTCACTCACTCACTCACTCACTCACTATATCTTTCAGTCAGTCACTCACTCACTCACTCACTCACTCACTCACTATATCTTTCAGTCAGTCACTCACTCACTCACTCACTATATCTTTCAGTCAGTCACTCACTCACTATATATTTCAGTCAGTCAGTCAGTCACTCTCTCACTCACTCACTCTCTCACTATATCTTTCAGTCAGTCAGTCACTCACTCACTCACTCACTATATCTTTCAGTCAGTCAGTCACTCACTCACTCACTATATCTTTCAGTCAGTCACTCACTCACTCACTCACTCACTATATCTTTCAGTCAGTCAGTCAGTCACTCACTCACTATATCTTTCAGTCAGTCACTCACTCACTCACTCACTATATCTTTCAGTCAGTCACTCACTCACTCACTCACTCACTATATCTTTCAGTCAGTCACTCACTCACTCACTCACTATATCTTTCAGTCAGTCACTCACTCACTCACTCACTCACTCACTCACTATATCTTTCAGTCAGTCAGTCAGTCAGTCACTCACTCACTATATCTTTCAGTCAGTCACTCACTCTCTCACTATATCTTTCAGTCAGTCACTCACTCTCTCACTATATCTTTCAGTCAGTCAGTCAGTCAGTCAGTCACTCACTCACTATATCTTTCAGTCAGTCACTCACTCACTCACTATATCTTTCAGTCAGTCACTCACTCACTCTCTCACTATATCTTTCAGTCAGTCACTCACTCACTTACTCACTATATCTTTCAGTCAGTCACTCACTCACTCACTATATCTTTCAGTCAGTCACTCACTCTCTCACTATATCTTTCAGTCAGTCACTCACTCTCTCACTATATCTTTCAGTCAGTCACTCACTCACTCACTATATCTTTCAGTCAGTCACTCACTCACTCACTATATCTTTCAGTCAGTCACTCACTCTCTCACTATATCTTTCAGTCAGTCACTCACTCTCTCACTATATCTTTCAGTCAGTCAGTCAGTCAGTCACTCACTCACTATATCTTTCAGTCAGTCACTCACTCTCTCACTATATCTTTCAGTCAGTCACTCACTCTCTCACTATATCTTTCAGTCAGTCAGTCACTCACTCTCTCACTATATCTGTCAGTCAGTCACTCACTCTCTCACTATATCTTTCAGTCAGTCAGTCACTCACTCTCTCACTATATCTGTCAGTCAGTCACTCACTCACTCACTCACTCACTATCTCTTTCAGTTAATCATATATATTTTTTATTTATTGTACAACTTCCTTTATACAGTTGAATGCAAAAAGTATTGTGATGTATATGATCAAAGTCTAGAACATTTTCTTTAATTATTACAAGGAATAAATTGTTCAAAAATAGTTTGTTAATAATTTTATTGTAAAATGTTCAAAATATAATTGGTTCTAAAGTTTGCATCCCCATTTCTGAATGTAATAACAATGTTCTCAAATAATATCTTTGTGTCTTTACCATTAAATGTTAATTTACTCTTTTTACTCTTTGGGTATTCTTTGAGCAGCTTTTTTTGTAGTTTAGAGTGATGTGTGGATGCGACTCTCCCATCTTTTCAGGTATTCAGAGCATGACCAAAGTTTTCCATTACATCTCCAATTTTAATGTTTCCCATCCCCCAGTTTTATAAAGGTTAAAACCAGCAGATCATAGAGAAATACTTTGTCCATACCACCCTGTTACAGTGAACCACCGCGCCACATCAGTTACCACCCTGTCACAGGGTCATTTTGTTAAAATTGTATGGAAAGGAAATGAAATGTTACATAAATGAATGTTGAATGATGTTCTTGTTGTGTGGACTAATCAGATAAATGTAACTTTATTTGTATTTTTTAAGTTAATTTGTTTTTTCAGTACAAACAATGAGGCCATTGAAATGTCAAATTCATATTTCAAGAATAAAAATCTAAGAATAAATTTTTATTAAATTACAGATTTTCTATTGATGGTTTCAAAAAAAGGACATTTTACTATTAGGAAAACATTAGATTTAAAAAATCTATTTCTTGTTTTACTACTCTAACGGCGTACATATTGTCCGTAACGGGGTGGTACAAGAAAGGCTCCCTTGCCTGAATAAAAAGGATAATATTAATAACGATTTTGTGCCTGAGGTGGGAAAATATGGTTTTTTTTTTTTTGGAGGATTAACATATCTTTCAACTTGTAAGTTTAAAAAAAAAAAAAGAAAAAAAGTTTGTTCTTCATGAAAAAAAAATTAAATTTCAAAGTGGAAATGGCACCCGTTTGGTAGAATGACTCAAAAACAAAAACATAAAAGTAGAACCCATCAATGTTTCTTTACATTGTAGGAAAAAACTTCAATGAAGGAGAAGTAGTTCAGTTTAAGGACCAAATCAGCTCACAAATAAATGTACAGGGTTGTAGTGCTTCCTCAGTGCAGTCTTAAATAATACTCAAGAGCCTCAAGACCTCTTACAAGGAAGATATTTGTGTAGAGGCTTTCCACATCTAAGGTGGCCAGAATAACATCATTGGGTAACTTTTTTAATGTTGATATCTTGTTGAATAAATCAATCTTTAATATATGATGGAAGCCTCTGAACAGAAGGTTTAAGAAAATGATCAAAATAGTTAATTAATAGATAATGGGTCTAGTAGATAATCATTGATGGCTACAATAGGTTGGGCTTTGGGTTTAACCAACCAAGTAGAGCAACTGTTGCAGGCAGCATGATAGAATTGTTAAGCTGTGGCCTATCAGAAGGACTCCCTCCCATACACTCACTCATTGCCTAGATTATATCTGCTCATATTTGGCTGCTTCAACTCAATTTTGATTACACTGAATTCTCAGTAAATTATTATAATTACACAATTTGTGATTATGTCTTACATTTAACTAACTGTGCATCAGAACACTTATAATAAATTAGGTAGCCTATATTACAATTATTTTTAACTACCTAAAATCAGTGCATATAACCTTAACCCTTGTGCATCCTTGTGGACATTTTTGGCTTTTTCAGTTTTGGTTTTTTGATAACTTTGTCTGTGTTAATGCTAACTGCATAACATTTTCCACAGGTGTGAATTTTTATTGGAATTTTAATATTTCACCCTATTTCCTTTAAAAAAATATTTTTTGCACTATTTACACAAAATACTCCCTCTTAGCGTCGTTTGGACAAAAATGGCCCATTGAAACCCATTAAAACTGCGATTTTTAATCCCAGTGCCATTTAACTATAAAATTATGCAATCTTGTTTAACATGCTTTCATTATGTTGGCAAGGCTTCAAAATTTACATTTTAAATATTTTTTACCAGATCGTGCCATTTTTTCAGGTTTGGCATATTGTCGCTTTTGTTGTTGTTTTCTGCTGTTTTTGGCTTATGCATATTATAGAGCCAATTAGATACATTATGAATATATAATTGTGTGAGTGTGTTGGTATGGATTTCAGAGTGTGGTTTGTATGTGTCTGAGGCTCTAATAATAAAAATAAAAAAAAATCTGTTTAGCATTTATTAAATTGAAAATAATTAAAATTATTATATTTTTTATAAAAAAAACAAGTGGCATTATGTAAACAAACCGGCGTTTAAAGTGTTAAAATTCTGAAACTAAATGAATGTTTGGTAATTATGATTAGAACTGATGCTGGTTAAAATATAATCAGTGAAAGTAGAAAAAAATATTATTCTATAATATTTTTATGACACTTTTTTGACATGGCCATTTTTGTCCATTATGGACCTGAGTGGTAGCTTTTTTAAATCTGATACTGCATAACAAATATAAAAGCATCAAAATGAATGTTGTTGTTAATCATTGACATATCCGAGGCTCTAATAATCAAAGAAAAAAAATTCTGCTTAGCATCTATTAAATTGAAATTAATTATAATTATTATATTTTTTATAAAAAAACAACAGTGGCATTATGTAAACAAACCAGCGTTTAAAGGGTTAAAATTCTAAAAATGAATGAATGTTTGGTCATTATGATTAGAGCTGATGCTGGTTAAAAAAAAAATGTCAGTGAAAGTGGAAAAAAATATAAATCTATAATATTTTTATGACAGTTTTTGGACATGGCCATTTTTGTCCATAATGAATCTATGAGTAAATTTTTTTAATTGATGCACAAGGATTTGGAGCTTCTGATACTGGTTTCTAGTGTTGTAATACTAGCGCAAGTCAGTTACAGGCTGCTTAATTGCTTGTTAAGCTGCAGCCAATCACAACACTGCCTCCCCTCCTCCACTCATTTGCAGCCTCTTTGATCTATGCTTCGGCGCGGTTTGCTTCAGCCCGGCCTTTTGGATGCGGACGGTCTAGTAAGATGAATCGCGAAGATTACGTTAGTGAAATGAGTAATCGCTTTAATAATATAATCGAACGAATTCAGAACAGACAGCAGCAGCCAAGTTCTTCTGGAAGTCTTGTTGAAAGGCAAGTACTTTGAATTAGCTGGCAAATATCTGTAAAGGACCTCAAATCACCGTGTTTTTCAAAAAGTTTAACGTTAAGTTTGCGTTCCTCATGCAACTTTATTCATGTTATTGGAGTCTCCTCTTAAGTTAACCATAATAAAACATTTGACGGAGTAATTTAAGTAAATGTTTAAGTAGAGTTAATAAAAGTGTGTGTGTGTGTGTGTGCGCGCGCGCGCGCGGTCCCCATAAGGATAGTCAAACCCGACATTTTTGACCTTGTGGGGACATTTTGTCGGTCCCCATGAGGAAAAGAGCTTATAAATCATACTAAATTATGTTTTTTGAAAATGCAGAAAGTTTTCTGTGAGGTTTAGGGGTATGGTTAGGTTTAAGGGATAGAATATAAAGTTTGTACAGTATAAAAACCATTATGTCTATGGAAAGTCCCCATAAAACATGGAAACCACATGTGTCAACATTAGCATAACTATGTAGCAAGCTGTCTTTCACTCTCACCCACCATCTCACTCTCTCACCCACCATCTCACTCTTTCACACACTCACTCTCTCACCCACCATCTCACTCTTTCACACTCTCACTCTTTCACACTCTCTCTCTTTCACACTCACTCTCTCACCCACCATCTCACTCTTTCACACTCACTCTCTCACCCACCATCTCACTCGTTCACACTCTCACTCTTTCACACTCTCTCACCCACCATCTCACTCTTTCACACACTCACTCTCTCACCCACACTCTCACTCTTTCACACTCTCTCTCTTTCACACTCACTCTCTCACCCACCATCTCACTCTTTCACACTCTCTCACCCACCATCTCACTCTTTCACACTCTCACTCTTTCACACTCTCACTCTTTCACACTCTCTCTTCACACTCACTCTCACCCACCATCTCACTCTTTCACACGCTCTCACCCACCATCTCACTCTTTCACACTCTCACTCTTTCACACTCTCTCACCCACCATCTCACTCTTTCACACTCTCACTCTTTCACACTCTCTCACCCACCATCTCACTCTTTTACACTCTTACTCTTTCACACTCTCACTCTTTCTCACTCTTTTACACTCTTACTCTTTCACACTCTCACTCTTTCTCACTCTTTCACACTCACTCTTTCACACTCTCACTCACCATCTCACTTTTTCACTATCTCTTTCACTCTCTTTCAAGTAGAGTTAAAATATTCTGTGATGTCTCTGTGAATTTCATTGGGGAGACGGGTTGAAGTGTGTGTTGTAGTGTTTGCTAACTATGTAGCAAGGTAACCTATCAAAAATGCTATGCGTGGAAATGACACCTTTTGATCGAAACATTTCTGCTGTTAAAGGTTTTAATAAATGGAGAACTGCACTCACGCCATATATTTCATCAGCTCAGTTTAAAATATTTATTGATGGCAGCGAAATTATGATCTGTCAGTAACCTTATCTAACTTTCGTCCTGCCTTCGAGTAACATTTATTTATTGTTTAATTTTGAATGTTGCATTCTTTGTCAAGTGACCGCAAGATCTCTGTATAAGACATGACACCTTGTTGACATCACGCAAGTTTAAAAACTGCGCTATTCCAAGTATTTCCATGCTTTGGGAAAGGATCGCTTTTTGGGAAGGACCCCAACTGTGAACAGACCACGACTGTAGCTATATGGTGGTCATTCTGTCGTTTGTCACCCATCAGTTGTAGATCTATTTGGTCCAATTGTGTTTTATCAGGTTTAGATGTCAGTTGACAGGTTTAGTTGTCCTTTGTCAGCCAAGGAGCTGTATTTTCCATATAAATCAGACTTATATGAGATGCTTTACATGACTTTTGTATTCAGCCAAAACGGTTTCCTTTCAGTTTGTTTTTAGCACACTGTGATGAAGGATTAATAGCACTTTATTAGCCTGGGACAAGCGCCATGTAAGTTTAACATGGTACATCTTATGATTAAAGCATCCGAGGATGTCTTAAAATGGCCACCTTGCATGTATAATATTTAATAGGCCTATCTTAACATTAACTATATGCCATAAGTTATGGATATGTTATGTTTTTTTTTCATAAGACATTGGCTATCTAGGCTTTTGGCTTGGGATTTCCCGGTCTCACATTTTCTGTCACTTTTTCAGGCTGAGGATGTTCAGACAAAGTACTCCCATTAGAGGACCAAGGCGAAGGGTGCAAACAAGACTTGCAACTTTCAGAGTTGGTCTCCTCCTCCATCCTGATATGGACACATTCCACCCTCAAAAAGGTATGTTTAATTACATATGCATTGTAGTGTTTCCCACAGGGGCAAACAACTTGGGCAGTGGGGGCATTTTCTATTTCACAATTTTAATCACTTATTTTACAGCTTACACTAATTGAATATGCGCCCTTTTCCTCACACTCGCATACACCTGCTGCAAACACAGCAGCGTGCCCTGCCTCTTTCCGTATCTCTCTCCCTGTATGTGTCTGCTCCGGTGACTTTTTTTTCAACATTTTATAAAGTTGCTAAAAAAAGCACAGAACTCGTCTTCTGGACTTTTCCACCCACAATTTCCTTCACAGCAGCAGATGCAAAATCCAAAATGGGTTGCCATATATACCTGGGCAGCTGTAATATACCTGGGCAGCCCAACCAAGTTAAGTCTGTGTGGAGAAACACTGCATGTATGTTTCAAGAGAATATTTCACAAATACCTTTCTTGTAGTGATTATTTTTTATTATTTTTTTCTTTATGCAATTTTCATTGTAGCGGAAGCTTTGAGAAAAATTAAGGTGCCAGTGTCCTTGTCTGCTGAGGAGTTCCACGCTGTCCTCAGAAATGCATTTCCAAGAGTGGGCAGCACTGATTTTGAGTTGGCAAGGGTAGATTGTCATAAAAAAATCACGAGACTTCAAGTTTCTCCACTATCACCATCTGTGCTGAAAGCCAGCAGAGAGCTTAATCGATCAGCTTTATATATACTCCCAAAGGTACTGTACACTGACCATACCCTGAGTTTAATTTTGTCTTAATCATCTGAATTTTTAATTGGTGACTTCTATTGATGCACTGGAACACTGATGCATATAACTAAACCCATGTTATAGCAACATTCACTCTACTTTTTAAAGGAGAGTCTGGTAGAGCAGGTCGGAGAACAGCAAGAAGGTTGTCATGTAAGATTTTTGTTTTTACCACCATCAAATCTGTAACTCGAGCAACATTTTAGCAGTTTATTGTAGGTGTAAACTAGAGCCCGACCAATTTATCAGCCGACAGATATGATCTTATTACATTTCAATTGGCGTTTATAACAGTCAGAGTCAGATCAAACATGTAATGAGTTTTGCATAGATTGCCCGCCTGATGGCGCTTAGCAGCTCCCCTGTTAACAACACTGCCTCGCCACAAAAGAAAACAATCCGCTTCATAGTTAACTAAAATCTCAAAGTTGCAAGTACTAGTTGTAGACCGTCATGTAGTATTAGATGCATTCAAGAGCAGGTCACTGTATCGTAGACGGCATGATTTAGAGCCATATGGTTGAGAAATGTTTTCTTGTAGCTTTGGATATTAAGAGTGCTGGTAAAATACACTTGCTTATTCTGTTTACAGATGGCTGAAAAAGTTGCACCTTCTAGCAGCAAATATTTATTGATGAGCAATCATTTAAATGTTCAGTTGTTGAGGCCGTAATCCATTTTATTAAAATAATCCATTTAGGGAAAGGTATTATAGAACAGAACAGCTTTCAATATCAGCCTGTTCTAAGTGTAGTTTATACAGGAAAGGGGTCTGCTATCCAAATAATTTTCAAAATCTAAATATCAGCTCTTTCACTTTAATATCTGCATCGGCCCCCAAAAATCCCATATCGGTCGGGCTCTAGTGTAAACACCCAGATCAAATAAACAATGCATGTTATTTTGGTCCCTTTAGGATGCAGGACAAGTCGTTGACTCTGCCCAAAGCGTAGACCAAGATGATATAGGCACTCTTGTCAATACCAGCGTAAGCTCCATTATTGTATATTTCATATGTAATGGCCTATTGCATTATTTGCCAACAAATGGTGTGTTCTGGTATTTTAAAGGATGTACAGGTGGTCCACACTTCACAAAACTCCCTGGAGAGGCCTAATACAATGGAGAGGGATGTAAGTACAGTTATCAGCACTCTATCATTATCTAATTAACTTATTTTATTTATTTTTTTAAATCAAAAGTATTACTCAACATCAAAAGTAATTTCCTATTGAAATGTTAAGACAAGCGTTTTTTGACATCGTAATATAACATTAAGCATGTTTTACAGATTGTACGTGAATCTCATGACGCAGAGATAGTGGAAGTAGAAGATGATGTTGCTGATGTAAGCTTTTGTCTTTATGACTTTCATACTAGTGACTGTGATTTATAGAAGATTAATGTCAATTATAATGTAATGTTGCAACATTTTTAATGTTGCCTATAGGATTTGCATGAGTGGCGTGCACTTCGCGCAAGACAAGATGAGGAATACATGCAAAGTCTGCAAACTGACCAGGAAAGGGTAAGCACACAGCAACGTTTTATACAATTTTATCTTTTTTCCTGTCTGTGAATTCAGTCATTTACATGACAATTGGGACATTTATTTGACTTTTTTTTTTTTTTTCCCCCACAGGACCAGGCATGGAGCAGAGAAGCAGACATTTACAACAGACGCAAAGAGGCATAGTATAACTCATTTGTTTTAATTCAACCTGGGGTGTCAGGGAAACCCACAAAATTGGCACACCGTGCTATTGGCCAAGCCAACTATTGAGGATGGCAAGCCACTGCAACAGTGTTCATACTTTTCTTACTTTACACTTTCAGTGTTTCCCCTAGGACAAAGTTGTAGCAGCGGAGGTGAAGCAAAATCAATTGTGCGTGCGTATTGCGCCCTGCTGTATGTCTGAATATAAAA
Source organism: Xyrauchen texanus (assembly GCF_025860055.1). Taxonomy (NCBI): domain Eukaryota; kingdom Metazoa; phylum Chordata; class Actinopteri; order Cypriniformes; family Catostomidae; genus Xyrauchen; species Xyrauchen texanus. The sequence continues at coordinate 6,202,834 of NC_068285.1, forward strand.
TACTATGTGTCAGCAGCAGTGCTGTTATGTCCATGAGCATGCGATGCACACTACAATAGCTTAACTTTCTGTGTTTTCTCGTAGTCTTAGGTGCGCACAGTTAATTGGGGGGGAATCCAATCAGAATCATTATAGATAGGATTTTTGATGTTGCCTTCTGTGTCTCAATTTACAGCTTTTGACATTTATCTGCAGAAATTAATATATAAAATTGGCAACATGAGAACCACCGCCCTTAATTACCAAGTCTCATTAGCTTAAACTATTTGTTGTTGACATACACTGCGCACACGCCACCTGTGTGAGTCTGGGGTGAGTTCGCTCGCCAATAGGGCTGCAACTAATGATGACTTTCATTATCGACTAACCTGCCTATTTTCGCGATTAATCGTTTGGTCTATAAAATGTAAAGAAATTGTGAAAAATGCTCATCACAATTTTCCAGAGCCCAGGGTGAAGTCTTCAGACTGCTTTTGTCCAAACACTTTATTCACTATCGTAAATGACGAAAAATATTCCTTTAGTAATTGTATTCCTTTCATTTTAGAACATGAAACCAGCAATGTTTCACATTCTTGCTTAAATGACAAACGATTAATTATCAAAAGAGTTGTCATTAATTATTTCGATAGATTAATCGTTGCAGCTCTACTCGCCAATGTGGTGTAACTTTGACTAGCACCCAGTAGCTAGTTAGCTTTGGACATAAAGCTGCAGTTAGCAGCTCCCTGGGCAATGAGGTGAAATCCACAGATATAATATGGAACCAAATAAATTAATTTATCAAATGAAGTCATTTGCAAAAACTAAATGGCAATACCACCATGCTGTTGAGCTACAACAAATCACCGCACAGGAAATTACTTGACTGCGACAGCCCTAATTGAACCAAGCATAGACTGATTTATTTTATTTCTTGTGCTCTTTTGACAGGCTTTGGAAAGAAGACGGCTTAATTTGAGCTATCTCATTGAACCGCAGGATGGCATCCCACTGCAAGTTAAATATCCAGATGGCCATGTTGTGAGGAGGAGATTTCTTCTCATGCAGCCGATTCAGGTACTTGAAAATTGTTTGGATATTGGGGCACTGATTTTTGTTATTGCTAATTTACAAGAACTTTAACAAGAAATCCTAAACTCTAATGTTTAGGATTCAAATTAAATGCCAACACTGTCAATGTACAAATAATTTTTTCTTATTGCATAAGAACTTTAACAAGGAGATGTTGTCTGGGCAGAGTTACATTACATTTTACATTTATTCATTTGGCAGACGCTTTTATCCAAAGCGACTTACAAAAGAGGAAGAACATCAGCGAATCATCTTAGGGAGACAGTGGTACAAAAGTGCCATATTACAATTTTCACTATCATCATAATAGTATACAAAACAAGATTTAAGTGCAACAAGAAATGTAATTTTATTTATTTATTTTTTTAGTGACCGGTTAAGTGCTTTTGGAAAAGATGTGTTTTTAGCCGTTTTTTGAAGATAGTTAATATTATTATTCTTTTTTGAAGGACCTATTTGACTTTGTTGGCTCGGATGACATGGCAACAGAGGTCTTCTGTATTCAGCAAGCCAGGGCATCACCAATCAGGAGTACAACAACAGGCAGCATAAGTGATCATATCACTGAATCCTGCACTGTTTTTGTAACCTGGATTGATGTTATGGACACTGACATTAATGTAGGAGTCCATTTTTATTACTGTCAAATTCTAAAATTTTGTATTTAATGGTAATGACTTAACTGAGGTTTTTTTTTTTTTGTCAGGACACACTGGTTCCTGAAGAGACCACTCAAAACAACGCATCTGTGTCCTCTGATACCACTGCTGGCTTCCTGGATTTGAATCATGTCAAAGACACTACTGCGTAAGTGGTAGTTTCATACTTCCATTAATGGATAATTTAATGGATTAAATGAGTCTGGGCAATCAGGCCAATAGTGCTACATACAGATTTAATATAATATGGTCATGCAACCGTTTTAGATGTTGCAAGCCCCACCTGAAAAATGTTTTATCAGCTGCCTTTGCTCATGGTCATAACAACTGGTTATTGTTCTAGACCAGATCTGAAAACCTTACTGACAACTCTAGCGTCAAAGGTCTGGATTGGAGAGACACCCAGCAGTAATATGATCAATGTATGCAGAGAAAACATAATGGATGGTGCCATGCGAGCCTTTGCAAGACAGAGTTTCAATCCAGAAGCCAAATTAAGTGTCATATTTATGGATGACTTCATGCAAGCAGAGGGTTCAGTGGATGAGGGTGGCCCTACACGGGAGTTTTTCCGACTGCTTATGATGGCTCTCAAAGATAGCACCCTATTTACAGGGCCTCAGGACAGTAAGAACCTGTCCCTGGACAGCCATGGTTGGTACCCACACATGGCACTTAATCAAAGTCATATTCTAACAAAATTATTGTATTCCTGCCAGATTACAATTTTAGATTTGAGTTATAAACACCTTATTCTGCAGATATTTGGCACCTGTTATCCACTGCAAAATGTATTTTTGTTCTACATTTCCATTTATGTAGCATTACACAGAGGTCTCTACAGAACCTATGGAGTTATGATGGCTGTGGCACTGGTGCATGGAGGAGTGTTGCCTTCTTTTTTTTCTGACAGGCTCTACCAAAACCTCTGCTCTACACCCACATCACCACCCACTCTCGAAGAGGTAGCAGATCTGGATTTGCAGTGGAAACTCAAAAAGGTATGTCAATTTTGTCCTTGCTTTCTTTTTCTTTTCTCTAAACAGTGAAAGTATCTTAAAGGCCTGCTTCTACTAATGAATTGTATATGATGTCATAAAGATCAGTGAGGCCGGTGATATAACAGAGGCTAGAGCTGCCATTGAGGAAGCTGCAGAGAGCCTGTCCTTGTTGGGGTCCCTGAGGCATATCACCACCATGGAGGGACGGGACCAGTTGGTTCAGGCTGCCACAAGTTTCTACGTGGAAGGAAGGACAAAAGAAGCCTTACAACAGTGAGTATTGTGTATAGTCCCACATTTTATCTGTAATGGTGGCTACAAATTGTAAGGTGCATTTTAACTCCTTAATTTTGTTCATGACAGTGCCACCGTGCTTGGACCAGATTTGACTTATTTTTTGAGGAAAATGCTTGGGTGAGATCACATCAGTATTAATTGCTGGAAAAACAAACCTGCATGGTGGGGCCGATGGTTGACTGTTCACAATTGTTTTGGTTAAACGAGATCAATTGTGACACCTGATTCACTATGGCAATTGCTTGATTCTGATCACTTGGGTGTGTTGGGCTAATGTGCTTTTTTTTTTTTTTCTCTCAACATGATTTCATAAAAATCAGTTATGTTCTCTTAACGTATACATGGTACCTTGCAGCCTTGCAGGAAAAACATACACCTAATAATTTTGGTTCTTTACAGACTTTCTGAAGGACTGAACACACTTGGTCTCCTGGACCTGATAAAAATTCACCCCAGCATCTTCAAGGAGGTGTTTTCTTCATCTGGGAGGCCCCTAAAGGCTACAGACTTAATCTCTCTGTTCCAAGCGACACTGTCCCCTCCTGGAAGCAACCGGTGGCGACTGGAAAAGAGAGTGGAAGGGTACTGGAGAGACTTCCTTCTAGATGTTGAAGGTAAACAAAGGATTCACTCTCTGCAGAGAATTGCGAATTATTTTTTTTTTTGTTTGAGTGACTGACTTGCTGACACAAACCTGCAGATCATCACATGCTAATTATTGTATTACCTCACTATTTCACAGATGGTGTTTTTGAGATCACAATGGAGCAAATTTTGGTGTTTGCCTCTGGAGCTGACCAAATACCTGCTCTTGGTTTTTCCCCTCACCCAACGCTGAACTTCAATCACGACACCGGGCGGAAGTACCCTGAAGCTAATACCTGTCTTGTAAATTTGAAACTTCCTATCCATGACACTTACAGACAATTCACTAAGTATATGTGTGATGGCATTATTCAAGCTCCTACTTTTGGTCTGGCTTAAAGTCACTAGTCAGCTATTTTCATAATGGCTGTTTGAACTTTGAATGTTCTGGCTGCTTTGTTCTCTGTAAGTTCTTTGAACTTTGTTCTCAGGAAAGGATAATGTTAATAAGCTGATTTTGAGAATTCTCTACTTGGTGTGTAGTTGATGACCAGTGTGAAACATGCCCCAATTCATTCAACAGGGCTTTGTTGAATAATCACACAAAGATGAGGTTTTGTTTGTTACAGAATTTGAGCAATGCTGTTTGAAAGTGCATCTGTACTAATAAACTGCAGCACAGATCAAGAGTGTTGAAACTTGTTGTATTTTGTTCATTCAAAATGTAATTTTGAATGGCAAGGTTTGTGCAACTTATGCTTTGCAGTCTGCCGATTGCACAGCTCTGTATATTTTAATGTGTGGGCAGTAGGCGCGGTGTGCTAAGTTGCTGTGTATTGAATGCTGTTATGGGTGAAAGTTTAAGCAGGGAGATAGGTCTAACTGCAGAACCAGAGCCATAGAGAGAGAGAGTTACGACAACTCCATTGACTACAATGGAACGTTTTTTTTTTTTACAGCAATGGCGGCTCGTGGAGCCTCTCAATAGTTCCCAGAATTAGCAGCAAACACATGCCGCGCCATAGAGATACAGCAGAACAAACCGTTTGCGACGCACTTTTAAAAGGTGAGACGTTTAAAGAATAATATTATCTTATTCTGTATATTATCAGTACATCTAAATAAAAATAACTTGTAAATTAGAACCTTATAGTTGAGTATTACTCATTAAATTAGGAGATAAGGGATTAGGCAAGGATTGGAGCTGGATAACGTTAGTAACGAACACCCTATTAATTGTAAAATCTGTTCTCTTGATTTAGTTTCATCCATCGTTTTTGGAATTAGAGAAACGGAGTCTAAACATATATGTTTTGCAGGGTGAGGTAAGTTGCATATTAGTATAACGTTTGACCACGTGTGACAGCGGTGGGTGGAAGTGGTAAAAATGAGGATATCAAGTTTGTTCCCTATTACACGTATTAAATAATACAATTCCTTAATAATAAATGCACCCTATTGATATAAATTGTGTGAATTGAGTTTGCAAAACATATGGGTGGAGTGTTTTTAGGCATTGTGATTCAATTCACTATTAACAGTTACCTGTCTATATTTCAGCTCAGCTGAATTTTGGATTTGTCAACAACAACAAAAAACTCTTAAAATAGGGGAGCAGTTTTGAAAAAGGAAGCATACTAGGCTTAATGGGGAATCCTACTAAATACCAGAACTGTATTATATAATACTACTTTATTATAGAAGTAATCATACTTAACATGTATTTTATATATATATGCACTGGGCGCTGGTGGATGGAGGATTAGTGATGTCACAGGACTGTTCTGTGATGGAGCATCAGTGATGATGCAGGTCAGGAGTCCCTTTTGTGGTTCGTCTTCCTAATGCCATAATTTGGTCTTTTGATAAAATTTATTGTAAATTTTTGTCCCTAATTTTAATTGTTTTCTTGAGCTGCATTTTCCTTTATTTTTCTTAGTGCTGCCTTTGCATTTATTTATCTTTTTAATAGACCCAGGTAACTGGCTGATGGCTCACTGGTATGCTGCTGGCTGACTGGGTAGTGTCACCTGTCCCTGTCTCTCCTCTCTAGCCATGTCCTCTATTTCTTCACTGTCACTTTCCCTTCTGAGTGTCCTCATCATTTTTTTCCTCAACCTTTGAAACTGATAGAGGCAGAATACATGGTATTGCTAGTTGAGTACTGAAAATATCACATAACTTCAAAATTAGAAATATTACTTCAACTAGTACGAGTTTGTACTTATCATATATGTGTCACCTGTAATACTATAGCTGTGATCAGCAGCGACGTGCTGTATGTTTACAGGTCTAGGGGTGCATCGTGGTGCAGGGGCCCTCCTCTTTTTGACCACAGGACGATGCACAAAGATGGTGGGAATAGCATCTGGTCTCAGCCAACTCTTTAATTTTTTGGTCATGACAAATTGGTTTGCCTCAATGTGCCTGCAGAGTGATTTGAGTTTAGTTTCCACACACAACTTTGTCTACCCACATACTGTACATATCGCATGATGGTTAAAGGCACAGTTATAGGTAACACTGACTGCACCATGAGATTTAGCTCCCTGGGTTTTGCAAGGCTTTGCTTGGTCCTTATTTCTAGTAAAAAAAATTCCCATTGGGGTATTTCCATGTGAAAAAGTGCAAATAAATGTATAATTACCTCACATATTTTTTTGTTGTTGTAATTTTTTTATTTATATTTAGATTGCTCCTGCTGACTTGAACCAACCATTTTTTTTCCCTCTCAATGTCAGTGGGGAAGCCATACATTCACACACCTTTCTCTGAGCGATTGGAGCATCCCCATGCAGCACAGCAAACCATGGTGAAGACTATGCAACGACAACATGAAAGAAAGGACACATACAACATGCTTGGCATGCTATTTAATTTATTAGAAATGTATTCATGAATTGCTGTAAATACGTATTGCATTTATTTGAATAAAAATACAAAAGTAATATCGTAATATATTATTACAATGTAAAATAACTGTTTTCTATTTTAATGTATTTTAAAATGTAATTTACTCCTGTGATGCCAAGCTGAATTTTCAACCTCATTACTTTTGAACGGCAGTTTATATACGAGTATGCTTAAGTTGTTTTAAAGCTGAATATATTGTGTATATGAATAAGTATTGTAAGAATTATACATTAGATATCTAATATTTATAATACATAAATAATTATATTACTATATATAGAATTGTAAACAATAAGCTTCATTTCACTAAATTTAACATTTACGTAACTGCTGCTAATAGTTAATAGTTCATTGACCCATTGTGCGATGTGAGCTGGAAATCACCTGTCACCAACCTGTCTCTGTACTATCTGAAAAGTCATAAATATGACAGTTACCATGAGATTAGTGAAAACAATGAACATGAGGTAACATAAAAAGGCAACAGAAACCCTAGCCTGAAATAAGTTGAGGCAAATAACGGTAAGCGAACACTAATCCTCAAATATTAGCTGATTTGATCTTTAAAAAACAACATTGCTGTAACAACATACTCATGCTACATACATATGTCGGTGTGTTACATAAATATATATAAAATAAATGCATTTATTGACTACTAATTACCAGAAATCGCAGTTCTGTCACTCTACTCTAACTGTTTTAAATGCCCGCCAAAGCACTTCCTGGAACTATCTGAAGTCTCAATTAATCACGTGACGATCAAGCATTTAGAACTTCCGTTGTCGCAACTCTCTCTCTCTCTATGGCTCTGTGCAGAACCATACGTCATAGCAGCGTGAGGACGACAGCCCCAGCCTAACCGTCTGATGCCGGAAGTGGGCGCGACAAGGCATTGCGCTACTTCCGCGATTTGGAACGTTTTAAAGCTTAAAACAACGTTATTATAAATACTTTTTTTTTTTTTACTATTTAATTGAAAAGATATATATGTATCTCAATTCTCAAACCAAAAGATAAGAATTATGTTTTGTCCAACAAAAGACAATATACTATTAACAAATGTTAAGGTTTTTTAAAAGTTAAAATTCTACTTTATCCATTTGTTTTGTTGAGTCAAATGATTAACAATATAAATTTAACAAAGCTTAAAACAAAAAAATACAATGAAAACACAGCTTGAGCGTTTGAACATTTGATTTAATTGAAAATAATTTTTAATACTCAACCAACATTTTTTTTTTCATAGAACACAACAATTATATGATGGACTGAAAAAACAAAAATGATTAATTTAAATAAAATTTAGTTTTTTTCCTCATCTTTTGAAATATCAAAAGAATCACACTAGCTGTACCTGCTCCAAATAAATAATAGTAATAAAAAAAAAAAACATAATTAATGTCCTGAATTGGTTGATTTGTGTGTTTACGGTCAATATGTTTTTATATTTTTTATTTTTTACTTTACATACATCTAAATTATTATGAAAAACATCTTTCCTGAGAATTGTGGCTGTACAGTAGAGACAGTGGAAATGAAGAGATTGTCTGCAGCCCAATCCACATCTGTGAAATATGACGGGAAAAAAAGGAAACACTCAGTTCCTGTGCTTCAGAGTGTAACTCCAACCCTACTCAAACTTATCCCTGTTGTGTGTTTAAATGTTTAATGGGATGCATTCATAGATATGAAATATCATTATAACAAAATACACAAATATTTAATGGTTTGTTTTGTTAGCTTACGTTTCAGTGTGCATTGTTTGTGTAACCTTTAGACGTTAATGAAGATAAATAAATATTTTATGGCTAAATCATGCAGAAAACCATCTCATTCCAAAGGGACTGCTATTAAATATGTGTACATTGAAATGCAATGTAAATCGCTTTGGATTAAAGCGTCTGCCAAATGCATAAATGTAAAATATCTATTGCCACTGTATATTACAAAATAACTCTGTTCATACCTCCATGAACAACAGCCTTTTTAAAGTGGATTTTAATGTGATAATTCAATTTGTCCCGTCTTGTCGGTTTAAAGACACTGCTATCACAAAAAGGGCAGTGAAAATTTCTGCAGCATGTTGTGCATTGCTCCAAAGGTGGTAGCGCTGAAACTCTCTGAATCGTTATGTGGTTCTATAGGTGAAATAAAATACAATTAATGCAATTCTCATGGTCAGAGAATTTAACAAACGCCGCAAAATACAACGCCAACAACAAATTAAATCACAAACCATGAATATGTAACCTAACAAAGTGATACAATCCAACTGTAAAATAACAATACGTGATCAAGTGCCTTCGTCACAATTCTCACTTAGTCACATTTATTATATAGCACTTTTTACAATACAGATTGTTTCAAAGCAGCTTTACAGGGATAATAGAAAAAATTATGCAACAAAGTTTGTCTCTGTAGATCTAGAACAAAATAGTGTCATAATCCATCTTAAGTTCAGTGTTGATTAATTTCTGTTGTAAAAAAGTTATTAATTCTGTTAATTAATCTATATAGCCATTCTGGAGAAAACAATGATGTTATCGTCCAGTTCAGTTCTCATATAATGGTGTCAATGACAGATCAATAGTATTGTTGAATATTAATTTACAAAATACTTAGAGCCGTTTTGGATAAGCGTATAACGTTAAGTATGTTGCATCCATCAAAGATATAACTTCTTTTTACCTTCTGTTCTTTTCCTTGTTCTACCGTGTGCTCCGCCATAGTTAAACATGAACTCCGTCCACTTCCGGCATCAGACTGCTACCCCGCCCACTTCCGGCATCAGACGGTTAGGCTGGCGCTGTCGTCCTCACACTGCTATGACGTATGGTGCTGCAGTTGGTTATTATTGGGAAACGTTAGACGAGCGGGAGATACAAGGAACGAAGGTCATGGCTCTTTCAGCTTTTCTAGATCGTTGTAAAGCTACATATGCAGAAAGTTCCAGACTTTTCCTTACGGACAATGTTTCCAGTGATGTCCTACGACCAGTACTGATAAGGTAAATATTCTATACTGCTAACGTTAATATACGCTCGACTCCAAATGAAAAAAATAAATAAAAATGCATGCTGCTAGCAAGCTAACGGCTAGGATGTAGGCCTGGAGATATTTTTCACGCGGCTAAGTAAATATTTAATGGTTGAAAATGTATTACTAATTACTTTTGTAATGTTAATTATTTTAAGTAACATTTCAGCGGACAGCTTTTTAGAACTGTAACATTAGCAGTTGTAACACATTGGTGATTTGAGTTTCCTGCCATTTACATGATTTTAGTATCTTTTTTTTTTGTTTGTTATACCGGGAGGTTTGTAGGTACCATCGACAGTACAGTCTCTACTAATAAACACATGGCAACATTTACTTTAAATACTATAAAATTGAGTGCCAGATTTCCCCAAATGGGCCTACCCCTTTTTCTTACATTATACATCTCTGGCATGCTCCGATTTGATACTGATATAACCTTTTATATGTTTTTTTTTTTTTCTTAATTTTTTTAGGCAATGTAGAAACCTTACTGATTGTATTTTTTAAAAAGAGTTGCAGCGTGTGCTGGAGGGCGGGGTCTGACTGGTCCGGTTTCAGTACAGGGAGTCGGCTGGTCCGATTTGAAACGGATCACTGGAATGTACCCCCCTGTAGTTTTAATCTGCAGGTCACATGCACCCCCACCCATTCTGTAAAATCGCTAGCACTCAATATCGGTCAAATTAGAGCTAATATAAATCAATAAATGTGCAAACTATCCACAGATATATGATGCTCTTGTACAACCTATAGGTGCTTGTAAAAATGTAGCTTCAAGTTATACTCAGTCATGCTCCACTTGTGCTCAAGTGGATACAGGTTGATGGGAATGCAACGTTTCAATGTAATTAAGATTAGTTTGTCAAATGTCCCATTTTTGTTTTAATTCCTCAGACTAGAGACCCTTGAGAGGAGCATCAGATGGGCAAGAGGGAGGATTCTCCAGTTGGATGATGCAGATGAACTTCTTCCATTAGTGACCAGTTTTATTCAACTAGTGCAATCAGCTTTGTCAACTCAAGGTATTGACTTTGGCCATCTCTTTTGTCAGTTAAACTTTATGAACAAGTAAATGCAATTAAAAATGCTTTCCATTGCAAGGCATAATACACACAAAGGAAGAGGAAAACAGTAATGAGACCAAAAAAAATTGATATGAAAACTTTGCATCATACAATAAAAAGATGAATGCATTATCCAGGATGATTACAAACATCTAGTTAATGTAATTTTAAAGTTGGGGTAGTGTTGTCAAAAGTACCGACTTCGGTACCAAGTCGGTACTGAAATTTAAAAAATGTGACGCTTTGAGCGCTGTTGAGCGGAATCGTAAACACCTCTGATTGGCCATTGTGTTCTCGCGCTCATCGGATATGTCTGTGATTGGCTACAATGATCAACGCACGGGAGCGTTTGAGAGTACACGGAAGTGTTTGAAAGTTTTTTTTAAAAAACGGGAGTGGGAGCTTTTGAAAGCACAAGCAGCAGTCTATCAGCGGACCGGTCCTGTTTTCAAACGCTCCCGTGTGTTTCTGTGCAAGCGCTGTGTGAAGAGCGCCATTGATGTATATTTACATGTTTTGAAGCGCTGATCATTGTAGCCAATCAGAGACATATCCGATGAGCGCGAGAACACAATGGCCAATCAGAAGTGTTTACGATTCTGCTCAACAGCGCTCAAAGCGTCACATTTTTAAAATTTCAGTACCAACTTGGTACGGAAGTCGGTACTTTTGACAACACTAAAGGCGCTTTTCCACTACACAGTACCAGTTTGCCTCGGCTCAACTCAACTCAACTTTGTTTGGTTTTCCACTGTGTAAAAGTTGTACCTGTACCTGCTTTCGGGTACTTTTTTTCGTACCACCTCCGGCGAGGTTCTGAGCGGGCTGAGGCGATACTAAAATGTGACGTAAAAACAATGCCGACTGCTGATTGGTCAGAGAGAATCGTCACTATTCACTGCGTCATCATTGCGCGCGCCAGACGGAGTATCCAGAATAACTCCGCCATTTTTAAATAGTTTGCACAGATATAGCCTACAAAACTATTATTATGGCACAGCGGGAGCGCCATTTACAGATGGCACTCGATGATGCAGCACATGCCCGAGAACTCGAAGAGGCTTTAAGGAGATTGCTGCAATGTCGTCCTTCAACCAGGCCTTTCTGGGAACCCTGAGCCAGCTTGTCCAGGCACTGAACCGGCGGGATGCTGTTCCACCACCCCTGGACTGAAACCCCTTTGTTTATTTTAATTAAATGTTTGCACTACATGTAACATATGTATATAGTTGGATGTGTGAATTTATATTAATATTATATGTTTTTCTATTTGTATGCGTGTTTAAATAAAACCTTTTTGAAACTTATTACAAACAGTGTCTTTTTTTGATGGCTTGCTTTTTTACAAGGATTTGAACAAGTATTTTCAGATTGTATACTGTGATAACCTTTAATGAAAAACAGCAGAGACAACATATTTAATGATAATGTATTTATTTAGCAATTAAAATAACGCATCAGACCCTCTCGTACATCTCTGCCCTCCTCCTCAACACCCTGTGCCACTGCCACCACAGGCTCTGCTGCTGCAGGTGCATCCCAGTCATTGTCATAGTCCTCTCCGTGACTCTCACAAAGGTTATGCAAAGCACAGCAAGTAAGAATCATAGATTTCACAATTGTAACATCACAGTCATTTCTTTTCATGAGGCAACGCCACCTTCCCTTCAGTCTACCAAAAGCGTTTTCAACCACTACCTGTGCTCGACATATTTTCTTGTTGTAGATCTGCTGTTCTACTGTCAGCCGTCTGGTAGCTATAAAGTTGATTAAATACTTTGCATATAGTATAGTATTTACACATATGCAAACGTTAGCTATGTTAGCATAACTTAACCTCTTGCGTCGGCTTTGAACAACCGGATTCGTCTCGCAGTCTGAACTCTGTAGTAATTCCCAAACTCTCCTGTTTTTTTCAGCAGTGTTTCGTTTTGCTGCCCTCAGCCTCTCATGAAACAACGTTTGTCTTCTTGCTGTGAGAAACAGCCACATTCCGAGGATCAAAAACAGCATACACTCGATTTCCTCCATTGTCCTGTGTGTGTGGGTAGCGGATGTGTGTCGCGTATAAGATTACGTCACGGCAGTTTCCTGCGGCGTCGCTATGACGACCGGGTACTATTTGTGGCGGTACTGTCTGCAATGGAAAACGGAGCGAAAAGCAAGCCGAGGCGAGGCAAGCCGAGGCGAGCTGGTACTGGTAATGGAAAAGCGCCATAAGTTGGGGTTGATGGGGCAGTTGTCACGCCTAGAGATTACGTCATGCATTATGTAAAGGCTTTCATGTTTGGAGACTCTTAAAGGTGGACTTGTTTTCAACATGCTTAGTCCACAGCTTGTCGTATGTGTCCTGACTTTAGATGGTTTGACTGACTGATCAGGAGCTAGGTCTGACCAATATGATTGTTAAAGTGCCTGTGATTGTACAGGTGCTTTATAAGCTATAGCTAAGTCTGGGTAAGAATACCAGGGTAAGCCAATCAGGCAGCCAGCTCACCTGTGGGTAAACCCTCTGGGAACAAAGTTGGCTGGCTTCATCCCTCAATAGGTAATCTGTGTACATGATATGCAAGTTTCTTTGCACCTTTAGTAGCAAATTATGAATTTGCTGTACTGATAGGTTTGCAGCAGTGGTAACTTATTACTTCATTCCTATGTTTAGACAGTAATTGTGTTTAAAGGTAAACTATTTAAAAAGGCTAAAAACACCAGGGCAATACACTGCCATCAACATCTCTTTATAAAAAAGGAATATCCCTGCACCTCCACAACTTCACCTGTATGAGTGTAATAAAATATAGCCCTAATCATGAGTGCTCAATCCTGCATGCTGTGTCGATTTAAATTAGCCTTATAAAATACATTGGTCTTAATTTGATCTTTGGGATAGTGGCTGACAGGCATGCATATTAGTTCATATCTTGTCATATATTCTCATTTGGCAGCATTAGAGACCTCTGGGTATCAAGCCCCATTGGTCCGGACAGGTGATTTTGGACGATCCAGCTACCTAATCACTGAAGAACACCTGAGATTCCTGCTTTCATGTGGATTTGTAACTACGCAAATTGCTGAAATCCTGGATGTATCAGTCAGTACAGTTAAACGAAGATTGAGGTATGAACAACAGTTAAGGCATACACGCGCACACAATATATTTTCCTCAAATTACAGGCTAATGTTTAAATTAATTGATTCAAAATATTGTGTTGTCAATTTATTCACTAGATTTTAGTTTTCTATATTAGTCTGTTCAGTGAAATGGTTAGACATTAAGCTGGCAGTGGGTGTCTGTAGGTCAAAGTGAAGTGGAATAATCTAAACTTCAATATCGTACTTTAAAGCATATCGGCCAGAGATTACATTTGGGTGACACACTTGGTCATTCTGAGCATGAAAACCAATGGCCATATTCTTTACATTCAAATCCAATAGTTTGGCTTAGTTTGAGGAAAAACACATTTAACTTTTAAACATGTATTTTCAAGGTTTTTTTTTTTTTCTTCGAGGTGTAGTTATTACTGAAGCTGCTATTATTATTGATGCTGTTATCTTTTTCAGAAGTTTGTGTAACATGGTCACGTTCTGTAAAATGTAGTACACTTAGATTGAAATGGAGTTCTTTTCTCTCCTAGGCGCTTCAACTTGTCCTACCTGATGAGGTATGAACGTCTTTCTAATGCAGAACTTGATGAAGTGGTCCGGCAGTTGGTTGGAGAAAATGAAGAGATCGGAGCAAATGCTGTTTTGGCCAGACTAGCTACTATGGGTGTTCGAGTGCAGAGAAGAAGAGTCAGAGAGAGTTTGATTCGAGTGAATCCAGCTGGATCCGCACAAAGAGCATTGTCTCACCGACTGCACCGGAGAACCTACAGTGTTGCAGGACCCAACTCGCTGTGGCACATAGATGGGAACCACAAGCTCATCAGGTATATGTGGATGATAAATTAGTTAGTGACACAACTAACAGAATAGGTTAACGTTAGTATCATGAACACTGCTGCACAAATCTGTCCAACACAATGCTGTAAATTTCTGATACCTTCAAATAAGTTATTAGTAAGCATGTACGGAGCCTAGTTAATAAGGATAGTTATGTTAAGAATAGCCTACAGCTGGATGGCCGAGGTTAGCACACTGTACATAGCTACTACTCAATATCGACTGCCACCAAGCCCCACCCCCCTGGCCCGCGCGCCACATTTACGCTGTCATTCTGTGGAAAACACTGCATTATGTACAAAATTGCACTTTGACTGCACTTCTATATTTTTGGCAGGTTTAAGCATAGTACCCTGAATTTATTTATGTAATTTTTATTAACAAATAACGGCTTCTTGTTTCATTTTTAGATGGAGAATAGTGATCCATGGCGGAATCTGTGGCTTCAGCAGGCTGGTTGTGTTTCTGCAGGCTTCAGATAATAACCGAAGTAGCACAGTGTTTGACCAGTTTGTTCAAGCCACTGCTAGGTATGGGGTACCGTCTCGAATAAGGTGTGACCATGGGGGAGAAAACAATGCTGTTTGCTTGTTCATGAACATTTACCGTGGTTTAGAAAGGGAAGTGCCATCCGGGGCAGAAGTGTCCATAACCAGCGGATTGAGAGGCTTTGGGGAGATCTCTGGAGAGGTATGACTAATGTGTACCACCAGCTTTTCACCTTCCTTGAAAATGATGGAATCATTGACTGCACCAATGAGCTGCACTTGTGGGCACTACATTATGTTTACCTGCCACGGATTAACCGGGACCTGGAAGTTTTCAGGGAACAATGGAACAACCATGGCTTGCGCACTGTTGGCCACCACACACCATATCAAATATTTGTCCAAGGATGTCTTCAGAGGCAAACGCAACCACTCACAGCCATGGCAGAGATTTTTGAATCAAACACTGCTCAAGGTGCTGCTGCTGCAGTTCCTGCTCTGAATTGGCAAGAAAGGGTAACCGTTCCTGCTAACCAATTCACTCCAAGACCTGCACAGATGCATCAACTCCAGGATGTGGACACTCTGGCAGGACCGATTGGTAGTCTAGCCATAGATACACTCCAAAGTGTAATTGACATTTTGGAACAGTAATTTTTTTGGTCCGTGCCTCTGTATTGTTCCCTTTTTTTTTTTCCTTTTTTTTTTTTTTTCTCTCTCTCCGCCGAAGGGACCAGTTAGTCTCTCCGTGTCAGCTAGAGGAGATACAAGTCAAAGGCAACAGTAGACCAGACCGCTCAACTGCTGTGGAGGGGTGAGTAATTGACCAGTTCAGCTTCAGTCTTTACCATCCTCTTGGCTATCTTCTCTGCCTCGCATACTCCCATTTATAATAAGTGGCATTTATGCGCTTGCCATCCTAACCAATCTTATTTTTGGTGATGACATCAACAGTTGTATATTTGTCTGCATCTCGGCAAAGAGACTGGCAAGAAACTGTTGTATAATCAAGGGAAGATAACCTTATAATAGCTTCACAGTGTAAGGTCTAGTGTCGGTTTAAGCATTATTTCTAATTAACTTGTGGTGTCTGTGTCTCTCTCAGGACTGCACTCTAATCCAGGGGATAATGAATCCCCTGAGGAAAGGGAGGGTTAGATGCCGTGATAAAGCAGGTAAACCAAACTTCATAGAACTCAACTCAAACTTTATGTCCCTGCCACCTTTTAATTTAAATGTAAGACAAATTGACTAAACTGACAGTAAGTGTCTGATTGCAGGTGGGAGAAACTTAAGTTTAGAGACAAAATTGAGTGGAGCTTATTAACTTTACGTCCTATAAATGTAGCTAATGTTACATAGCATTTTTAGTGACTCCTTTTGCTGCTGATGCTGCTATTATTAGTGTAGATGCAGGTGGGACACTCTGACCTACACTGTACATTTACTGCCACACTGACAACTGATTGCTCATATTTTCCTCTGCTCCTCTTGCTTTCAGTCATTTTCTGCTGCCTGTCACATAGGTGTCCTTTGAAGAATGAGGAGAGGGAGCTAGCGAATTGTTGAATGTTACCGTGCTCGCACAGTGTGCGAGTGAAAATCATTAGTTGCTTTTTTATATACAGTCTGTTGCACTTTGATAATACTAATCACGTTAAAATTCAGAAGCGGCGATGTGCTGAATGGGGGGGGGGGAACGACACTGGTTTATTATGTGCACGCCACCAACTGTCTGGCGCTGCATTGCCGCACTTCAGAGTTCTGCCTCTTGTTCTGTCGACATTAAGTTACCAATTAACATTTAGGAAATGGATTTGTGAATAGATTCAGAATCATCCACTTCCGCATCGCAATGAATCTAAGTATTTATTTACTTATTTCCCCCCCCCCCACCCCTTCTAACCACAGGGGTATTGATAAACATTTATTTTTCTCCTGTAGGCTGCTGTTTGTAATGTCCAGTGCACAGAGAACTTTGCAGTGGGAGAGCCAGTCAGACAGCTACCCTGTAACAACTTCCATTCAGAATGGCTGGAAATGGTGAGTCATATCAAAGAGTTGAGCTTTTGTAAAATAAACTCACAAAACAGATCCTTAATGACATTTAGTACTTTATATGATATTCACAGTGCTCATTCAGGTATTAGGACCTAAAGGAATTTTGAACATGCTTTGGCTGCCTGGTAGAAACATTTATGTGAGGTCGACTCAAAATAGGTTAATGACACAGAACAATAAGTTCTTATAAAGAATTTTGCCAGCTTTACCTTTAGAATTGCCTTAAAGGAATGTCAAATTACAATCAACTATACATTATCAGATGCTAAATGCAGAATTAATCACACATGCTGAAGTTGCGCTACTTTAGCAGTCATTTAACATTAGCAGTGGGGGATTTTGCTGAGGTACATTTGACTTGCCAGACAATGGTCAAAGAACAGCCTGAGCATCGTGTGAAATAGGACTAAAATGAGTCCACTTGTTAACTCTTGTGAGAGAACTGCCCAAAGCTAATGTAATCTATATTGTGTTCTATGGCCACACAGCAGGTCCAGTGTGTAGGAAGACAGAAGACAGCAGCAGCCAGACCCCATCAGAATATCCACCCTCTCCATGGATGCCGCAAACAGGAGAGATCGTCCTTCTGAGAAACCTACCTGTCATCCCTCAGTTCTCCTTGACTACATCAAACAGGCTGAGAAGACAAAAAGCTTGTCACGTTCTCTTTTGCTATCTGTTGCAGTCATAATCATCTCAGTCTGATATTTCTTTGTATTTGTTTACTTTATTTAATGCCTTTCTGCACCATGTAATCAAGTTACCCATACAGACGTCCTAACAGTAGGTTGAGTTCAAGCCCATGTGTTGGAAAGGCGGAGCTTGGAGCGCCTGTCAATCAACGGAACGAGGCAGACAAAATACATGCTCGTGATATGTGCTAGATAGCTTGTTGTGGGTGTTAAAGTGTGGATGATGACTGGAATGAATCTATTATGTTCATATAAATGAGGTAATTAAGTGATGCTCATTGCCGATCAGCGGTTTACTTTCGTTTTCGTGTTTTTTATTGTTTACATATTAACGCCATATCAGCATGTTGCGATAAGCGTTATTGCATTACAAGTTGATATTACTATGTTATGTATATTGTTATTGATAATTACATAATCTCCTGGTATTTGTTAGATGTATAGCAGTACAGAGATGGTATGTTAACCTATTTCTTTCTTTCTGTTTCTGTTGTAGAAACACACACACACACACCTTTTCGAATGCCCTCATATAACTGATTACCTAAATATGCAACCTGTCATGTGACTTGTGGCTTCTACCATGTGAATAAACCCCTTTTGAATGGAACCTGACTGTTTGAATCCTATCCTGTGTTCTGACCGACACGCCAGGAGGCGAATGGATAATTAGGAACCTCCTTAGTATACCGCCTTTGTTCCTTCCCCAAACTATCAAACACCGTGTCTTTTAATTTCACCTCTCAATCAACTCAAATGCACTGCTGCAATACGCTATTGTGGGGAAATGCCGGACTTTATATTATGCCATGTCCTTTTTACACATCAGAAAATTTGCTAAATCCTGCAACTGAACCCTCTACGGCATATGGGATAGCTGTAGGAGTTACAGGGTAACTGGACCTACCAATATGAACACAATATAGCCCTGCAATAAATGTTATGTTTTTGAAGGATATAATATAT
>NC_068285.1:6222117-6274987 GCF_025860055.1 Xyrauchen texanus
CAGATTTCACTGTATCACTTTTATTTACATAATGATATTTATTTTTCCATATAAAATTGAAATGATCTTGATTGATCTTCTTAATTCATTTGTCGTAGGCTGGGAAGGTAAGTCTTGACAAGCTTTGCATTTTAGTAAGTAAAATGCGTCCAAAAACAGATAAGTCTCTTTGAAGCCAACTGTTAAGAGTAGTTCTATTTTTCTGAATGATATTTTCTATGTTGGATGTTTCTCTAACCTTTTTATCTTTAGAATTATAATACCCAAGTATCTGACTTCGTTTTTAACTGGGATATTATACATATTAATCATATCATGGTCTTGAATAGTTAAAATTTCACATTTTTCCATATTCAACTTTAAACCAGATGCTTTGGAGAACAAAGAAATCTCTTTTAATGCCACTGGAACTTGTCTTGCATTCTTTAAAAAGGTGTGGTGTCATCTGCCAGTTGACGTATTACCAATGAATTTCCCATGACATTTAGGGGTTGGATGTTCAGGTTATTTTTTACATGGATTGCTATTAATTCGGCTACAATGATAAATAACAAAGGCGAGGTTGGACAACCTTGTCGAATGCCTCTCTTTATATCAAAGCGCTTAGATGTTCCAAAAGGCAGAGACACTGAACTACTGATGTCTGTATATAGCATATTGATTATGTCAATAAACTTATTCCCAAACCCAAAACACTCCCGAGTCCTTAAAAGAAATCTATGTTCGACCATGTCGAAGGCCTTGTAAAAGTGCAAAAAAAGAATAATTCCATCATCCTTAATTAAGTGTTTATAGTCTAACAGATCTAATACCAATCTTATATTGTTATGTATAGATCTGTCTCGGAGAAAACCAGATTGAGTATAACTTATAACATCAGCCAGACCATTCCTCAACCTGTCAGCAATCACATGAGAAAACAGCTTATAGTCAGTGTTCAATAAGGTGATAGGGCGAAGATTATTGATATATCTTTTGCCTTGTTTGGGAATGAGAGTTATTAGCCCCTGTTTCGTTGTAGGTGTAAGTGTCCTATTGCTCAAAATGTCCTTTATAGCCTCCAATAAAAATCCTTTCAGGTCAACCCAAAAGAATTTGTCAAAGTTGGATGTCAGGCCATCTTGTCCTGGTGCTTTCCCTACTGCTATTCTCTTTATTGCTTCATCTAATTCTGCCATGTCACATATTTCTTTAAAGGCTAATTCTATCTGGGGATATACTGCCTCAAACCACCAAGGAAAATATCGGAGTCATATCTTGAATATTCAGAGCCATAAAGTTTGGAGTAAAGTTTATACATTTCTTCAGATATTATTTTATGATCTGTGCACTCTGTATCATTAATCATTAATGAATTAATTATCTTTCTCTCCTGTCTCCTTTTCTCTAATCCACTCAAATAAGACGTGTTTTTCTCCCCTTCCTCTATCCATTTAGCCCGAGACCTTACATAAACCCCTTGAGCTTTTTTAAGATACAAGTGATCTGGTTTTTCTTGTAGGTTAATGAATGTGCTTTTATCATCATTGGACATTAGAGTTTTATCACAGTATCTATTAATGTCCTGCACCAATTGGATCTCATATTGCTTTTGTTTGCCATGTTTGGATTTACTGTATTGTATGGAAAACTCCCTTGCCTTAAACTTAAAGTACTCCCATCTACTACTATAATTGCCCACATGTATATCATTTTTAATTTTCTCTATCAAATTTCGGATAATTGTATTATATTCCTCATCTTTTAGAAGGTCTGCATTACATTTCCAGTAATCTTTTTTATTTTTGGGCCTATTATCTGGATTTAATTCAAGATTTATCACACAGTGATCAGTTAAAGGTGCACTATTAATCCACACATTTGAGACATTGCTAGAAATTCCAGGGGTTGCTAACCATAAATCTATTCTGGATTTACTACTACCATTGGGTTTGACCCATGAGAATTGAATGACCTCTGGGTTCCTATCCCTCCAAATGTCTATTAAGCTGTTTGAATTTAGGAAATCACATAGAATAGTATTCCAGTAGTTTGTATTGTATTTAGAAGGATATCTATCCTGCCATTCATCAGGTGTCAGATTTAAATCTCCACCAATCAAAATAAGTTTGGTATGATATATTTCCTTATATTCAGTGACTACATCCTTAACTTCTGATAACAGCATTTTGTTCTGATTACTACCATTAAAGCCATAAATGTTCACCAAAAAAATAAAAATCCCTTCAATATTTAACACAACAGCAAGCCAGTGACCAAATCCATCAGCTTAAAAGTGATTACTTTCCCTGGACATTTATTGAAGCAGATGGCTACACCGCCAGATCGATTGGAACATGACTGAATATAATCTTTCCCCCCATTGGTTTGACCAGAAGGCGGCATCAGCGTCACTGGAGTGAGTCTCTTGGAAGAAAGTACAGTGGGCATTTTGTCCCTTACAAAATAAAAATACTGCTTTCCTCTTCACTGAATCTCTAAGGCCTCTTGTGTTCAAAGAAGTTCACAATAAACTCGTCTTTAACATAAAGAAAAAAATACTGCTGTAACAATAAAGCAGTAACAATAGCCACCAAAGGAAACTATATATATATATAGCCTAACTATATTAGTAAAGATCTCTTTTTAGTTCTTTAGAAATATAACTAATGGGTGAACCTCTAACATTCAAACAAATAGGGATGTAACGTTACCCTGCCTTTGACTGATCATTTTCAAAAGTCATTCCATGCCTATGATGACTTGTTTTTTATTCTCTGGCATATATGCGACGACCGTTTATGTAGCCAAAAGGTCCCCTGTAATATGCCTTCACACCCGCTTCCTTGCTTGCAGAATTTGCGGCCAGAGTTTTCCCCTTTCCAGCATGTCGTCCTTCGTCAAATCCTCGGCGATCCGGATCCCTGCAGCCTCACAGACCTGCGACTTTTTAGTCATTCTCCAGATGGCATCTCTATGTTGACGCTTGGTGAACTGCACAATCACCTGGCGTGTCTTGTTATCCTCCTTCCTCCCCAGGCGGTGTACAGTGTCCACGTATTCCTCCATTTTCTGGGACCATTCTGGTGCGATCTCCCCCAGCAGTCGTATCACCTCTTGCCTGATATTTTCATCCAACGTTACCTTCTCTTTGATTCCCTTTATTCGTCTGTATCTGTCTTGCTCCTTTGACCTTTCTGTGAATTCATCAACTTCTTTCCGTGAAGACAGACATTTGGGTTTCCAAAGTAAAACTCTTCTCCTTGCATTCCTTGACCCCTTCAGCATTGAACTCAATTGACTTCGTAAGATTAGCAATCATCACAGTGTTCTGAGTTAGCTTAACGTCAAGCTCCGCCATCTTTTGGTCTTGACTATCAAACCTGGAGTGAAGTGCTTGAATTGCCAAGCGTTCATTTAAATCTTTGATCTCTGAATATTTCACAACAAATAAAACGGGGTGATATTGACAGTCCTTTCAAATGATTTAAGCGTAGATTAAACTATCAAACATACCAATGTTGTTTTATTCAGCTCTAAAATAAATTTTAACTAAACACACATCCAAGAAATCGTTAACTCAATTAATGTTTTGTACTGCATATCGGTTTAATAAATATCCGTTTGTCTACTAAAATAAATACAAACAATCAATAATAGTCTAATTAAAAACAACTAGTGAGTTAAATCACAAGACAGAAAGACTTGCATTCGTTAAATATATGGAAAGCAAAATGAGACCAATTGTTGTCTAGTCTAAGGGAGTGTATATTTCTGTTGAGAATTATATAAAAGACACATGAATAAAATGTGTTTTAAACTTATACGCCATTGTTTCTTTGGATTGTGTCACGACGCGTAATGTGATGACCCGATGGGATACGTGTGTGATGTTATTGTCAAGAAACCATCAGAGATAAACGTTCAACACAAATGTATGTTTGCTCTCTTGAAGCGGTTCCACACTCAGATTACATCATTAGATCCTTCAGCTTCAGAAATAATAAAAGGATTGTTCAAACAAGACATCAGACATTGTTATGCATTAATAAAGTAAATGCAGCAACATGTATCTCTACAGTCTCTTTTGCCATCTTTGAAACAAATGAACAACGTTTGTTACAGCAGCAGAGCTTATAAAAGATACAGATGGTTCATTCATGTCCATTAGAGACTTTATATCAGTGAGAACAATGTCTAAAGTGAGCAGTTGATCAGATTTCATCACAGTTTTGAAAGCTTCATCTTTTCATTAAAGATGACCTGTAAGACAAACATCCCACAACTCGTTGCATCTTCTTGGACTGTGTGTGAAATATGAGCAGACCTCCACTGAATGTTCCCCCACTCTTCCTTTCCGAGTCGCTTCAGCCGCATTCTGAAGTATTGTCTGTGTTTCAAAACCATTTACACACAAAATGTCTGAAAGAAAATGTAACTTTACAAGTGTACATGTTTTTACAATGATTTATTGTGTGTTTATGTGTCATGTAATATGGGCTAATTTTTGGGATGCAGTTCTGAGACTCTCCATGTCAGATTCAGCAACTGCAGGATCCACAACAAACATGTGTTCGGAAGGAACATGAAGATACTGACAAACACAATGAACAATATCAAATCACATTGTTACAATTGTACAATCATGTCTGTTTCCACAGTTTATCATCATTAATTTATTATTCCATAAAAGTTTAAAGGGATATTTCACCCAAAAATGAAACTGCTCTTATAATTGACTCCCCTCGTGCCGTCCCAGAGGTGTTTCACTTTCTTTCTTTGACATTGGTGAGTAAATGATGAGAGATTGTTCAGTTTGGGGTGAACTATCACTTTATCAACCATTTGAGTTCATTGCACACTGTAAAAAATGACAGTAACAGTAAAATACTGTAAACATGCTACAGAAATAAAATGTTCATTGATTAACAAATATTAACTGTAAAATATACAGTAAAATGTTTTAATTTATTTTAAAAGACAATACAGTAGTTTTGTGCCCTTCTGTAGTTACTATGTGATTAACAAATACCTTATAAAGTAAACAACAGATTTTTACAGTTTCAGAATCTTTCTTTTTTTTTTTACAGTGCCAGCGTGTAAATTACAACCATTTAAAACTGTGAAATGTACAGGTTGTTCTGTAAAGTGGTTTACTACATTTGAACTGTATTTTTACATAATTATTCTGTCAATCACAGTTGCCAGATTTATTTGACAGTGTTTAATCCAAGTTAGTTCTTCAGAGGTAACGCAAGTAACGGAGGTCAAGATTGGAAAATGCTGCAAATGCTCGATTCAGGACCGTGAACAGAAACCGAGCACAACGATTTATCCATTCGCTGGTGACGTCACACCAGGTGGACCTTAATCCGGCCCTGGGGCGTCATTACATCAAAACCACATTTGGTCCAGCCCGAATGTTTGTGTTCGGAATTGCAGGTGTTTGAGAGGAACTGAAGTGGGATTTAAAAGTTTAGTGACGAGAACTGTCACTGAAGTATTTATGTTCTACTAAATTTAGGCAGGACCTATAAGGACATGAAGAAACCCCTTCACTTACCACAAACATCCAGTGGTTGTTTCTTATATTCACACATGAAATGGCTCCATCAAACATGTCAAAATAAACCTGTACAGTGTCATAAACGAGCATGATTACGATTATTAAAATTGCACTTTTGTATACATGTTTATACATAGTTGCATTAGTTGTTTTAAAGGTGTAACACATGCCTATCTCTATATAGGATACTTCCGTCCTTCAAACCTCGTCGAGCGACTTGTTCTCTTTGTCACAGAATGACTCCGGTGGTGTAGTGATTTAGCTGTACAGTCTCACAGGCTTGTCGTGTTTGTTTAGGATAGCACGAATGTAACTCTCCATAACCTAAAGAATATGAATAACACAATTACAAGATGCATAATCAAGATAAAGTTCTGATCTTAATGTCCTTGTATTTATATTATTAGTATTTCTTTATATTACCATTCGATTGGATTAGATTGCATTTCATTTTCACAACTGCTGTTTAGAAAGTATTTTCTCTATTTCATCAGATAAACAATCAACTCCAATTTTAACAACAGTACAACCATTTATTTTTTAACGTGGAAATGTCAGCTAGGCATCTGCTGCCTCTTCTGTAGTGTCTTGAAGAATGGGTTCTTGATGGATTACCTCCTGTAAGAACGTGACACTGCTGGACACATTTTCAGTAACATGCCTAACAAGCAGCACAATGCAAAAGGGCCTGAACATTTGCAGGGCATCGTCAAGAGACACCGTGTTTTGCAACCTGGCAAAGACGAATGTTGCAAATGGTTTCAGGCCTTTATCGGTTGTCCTTTTATGCAATGCTGAAGTGACAGCTTTGATTACATGCGCAGCAAGACATTTAGGATTGTCAGCATGAGATCATTGTGCAACTCAGCCTATGATTGTATTATCTGTAATGACCTATTACTTTTAAATATAACACTTTAAACATCCAATGAAGCTTTAGTGATTTAAATCAGATTATTGGATTGCATGTTTTAATCAGGAGTGATTGAGCGAGTTCGTAAGCACAAGACTGCATTTGCACAGTCATATCACACACACTGGGAAGTAACCTGAAGTTTTATCCAACCTGCACATTTCCTAAACTTTATCTGATGAACATATGAGTGGGAAATGAATCAAATCAATGATGTTTTTGTATTTTCTGACATTTTGGGTTATCTGCTGCTAGTTGCAACTCCGCCTATGATTTGAATACATGTAAGTTACCAAGTACCTCTTAATATTACATTATAAAGACCAGTCAAGCCTTTATCATTTGAATTAGTCCGTATACGGACACCTGAAGTTCATGCAACAGGCACATGTCTCAATCTTTATCTGAGTAAAAGATAAGTTACGAACAAAATGAATAATTCTTGTGTGATTAATGTGAACGTGCATATTCAAACACCTACTGGCTTGAATGCAGAACTATTAGTGACAGAAAGTCGTGCACCACATCTGTGTCAGTCATTATCTGAAGACTTGCTTATCGAGATTGGAATAGTTCAACTATCTGTTCTTTACATGATATTTCCTTGTCAGATGTGCAGGAAAACATGTGATACCACTGTGACCTCTGTGAAACATATGAGAATACACAGCGATGTCTCAAATATTATATTTGGTTGCTGCATAGGAAACTATAATAGGACGTTTAAAAAACATGAAGGTTTGAAATCTCACGTGTACAGACACCATAAAGGATATGCAGAGCCCACAATGTGCACTACACATTCCTTGCAATGTCATTCTTTACCTGAGTTTATTTCTCATATTAAAATGCACATTAAAGAGGGAAGAAAAGTCGCATGCCCTTTCAAGCAGTGTGCTAAAACATTTACCTCTCACTTGTGTAGAAAACATACAAATACAGGAGGCTTAATTAACTCCAAATGTGGCCATACCTCTTCTTTCAGATGTTCTTTCACACATTTTGAGCTTCTCACTGACATCGATGTCAAAACTTTCTATGGAGGACTGAGGAAACCCATGGAAGAGTTTTACCAACCCAGAAGTTCAGTCAGTCCTTTCCAAAGATGAAGCCATTGATTCATCACAGCACATAGTTCAACTCCTAATGGCTCACTTCATAGAGAAGCAAGAAGGACCAATTCTTCAAGAAAATGTGCGTTTGTCTTCATATTCACTGTGTTTGTTCTTTGAATACCTTCATAAAATGGTTCACCTAAAAATGATAGTTCTGTCATCATTTACTCACCCTAATGCTGTCTCAAAATCAGATGACTTCTGCCGAACACAAAAGATGATATTTTAATGGAGTCTGTTTGTCCAGACAATGCAAGTGAATTGAAACCAAACAAACCAAACATTCAAGCTCCAAAAAGGACATAAAAGTTCCTGCATAATGTCTCCTAATGTCTCCTAAAGCAATCCAAATGGTTTTGGGTGAGAATAGACCAAATGTAACTTCTTTTCACTGTACAGAAATCGGCCGTCTCCTTGGCAAACATGAACTCAAGCTTGATTACAATTCCTCGCGCTCTGCATATTCATCAAGTGCTAGGAAGTGTAATCAAGCCGTACAGTCCAAAGTGTTACAGTTTGGTCTGTTCTCACCCAAAACCAATTGAATCACTTCAGAAGACTGGTGAAACCACTTGACTCATATTAATGACTTTTATCCTCCATTTATATCTATTTGGGTCCTCGTTCTCTTCTTTTGCATTGTATGGACAAACAGATATTACATCTCCATCAAAATATCATCGTTTGTGGCATACGTGTTTAAATCAACAAGGGTGAGACAATTATCATTTTTGGATCAAATATTCCTATTTGGACTATAACAGGCCTGTTGCCTTCAGTATTAGCAGTAGCACATTGGTTCTTAAATTGTTATCTTTACAAATAGATGTGTACAACTCCTGCTGAGCTTGAGAAGACGGGTAACCTGCCTGTGACTCCTCGTTTCATCCTGCTTGGTTAGTATATCATATTAGATACGTCTGCATTTTGTGTCACTAAAACAAAGCTCACAGTCTGACGCATATTTGTATTATCAGGACAAAATCCACCTTTGTGTCCCTCATTCTAGAATTTACTGTCTTTGAATTGTCTGTGTTCAATTGTCATCATGTACTCACAGGCATGTAGTAACAAACCCATATAACCTTCTTTCTAGGGACTGGCTGTGTCAGTTATCGTTCAATATTATTGTGAAATAAAGATGCAGTGAAAGTGAACGGTAACTGATGCTGTCAGTCCCTAATATGCTTTGGTCCACTGAAAAACTAAATGAATGCAGATTTGGAGCAAATGATGAAAATGTTCATTTTTGGGTGAAGTGTCCATTTGAGTGTCCGATCACATGATGTGTTTTTATTTGCGGTGTGTTCAGAGATATTGTGGGTTCTGTTATCTTGGAAGACATGACATTGTGTGCCATTGTTAGGGTTGGCATCATTTTCTCACTGTCTTATGTACACCCAGCTGTCCTTAGAACATAGATTACACATTCATCTCTTTATAGTTTCCTTTAAGGTCCAGGTGATATTCCGGGGCAATGGATGAAGATCAGTCTGGAAGGCCGAATAATCTGTGAGGTGTGCAGACAAGTTTTGTCACTGGAATTGCTGCATTGTTTTCTTTGTATCACATCTTTAATTTGCAGTACCAAGAGGAAGCAGCATCCACACTGGAATTCCTTCAAAGGTCACGAGCTTGCACGTATTTTATTATGTGTTTCATTTTCATTCATATGTTAATATTACTATGTTGACTTAAAGGAATAGTTCTCCATTTAATAATGATCTCATTTACTCAACATTGTCATCTCAATCATGGGATTTTCTTTTGCGGAAAACAAAGATATTTGGATGGAGATGTGATATTTGTTTGTCCATTCAGTGCAAGTGGAATATGTACCAAACTATCAGCAACAGAAAGCCCATAAAAGCATAATAAATGTAATCCATACGAGTACAGTGGTTTAATTCAGTTGAATTTGAGTTGAGAACAGACTAGAACTCTTTCATTGTTCAATTTGCCATTGCAGTCTCAGACACAATCATGATTTCAGTCCTGATTATTTGACACATACTCAGAGCGCTAGGAAGTGGAATTGATCTTGAAATCATGATCGTCGAGGACAATTCTGATGTCAATATTTAAGGTGAATAAGGATTACCTTTAAAATGCTTTTATGTCCTTTTTGTAGCTTTATATTGTGGCTGTATGACCTGTTTGGTGTATTTCAAGTCTTCAGAAGTTATACAATATTAGTGAGGACATTTTAGATAATCTGAATGGATACAATTTTAAATGATTGTTCACTGAAAATCTTCCCTGATATTTTTCAGACGCTTTATTGGAATAAATCCGGAAAAGGCTGGATCAAGGCTGCACGGGGAAAAGTGGTGTCTAAATAAACTGTCAAAACTCTGCAGAAGAAGACTGTAACTGTCAGTCCAGAGGGATCACATCTCTTAAACAAAACTGATGGACTTTGATGGACTTTGTAGCGGACACTCCCCACAATGCAGTTGGTTTTTCACATCATATGGTGGGCTGGAGTGTTGCTGAAGGATGATTTGAGTTTTTGACTGATTTGTATTTTATAAACATTTGTTTTGATATAAAAATGGTGTTTTTTGAAGCCTGATTTGACAGTAGATTTGTATTTTATATAAAGGAAAGTCATTTCTAATGGTTTGTTTTGATAAATGTTCTGCTTTTTACTGAAGTCATTTGTGTATTTTGATTTGTTTTTTGTTGCAGCACAGCACTGAATATTATTTGAATACTTTTATTCATTTATTGCCTGTTTTAGTGCAGATTGATAAATATGTTGTTGTTTCAGAATAAAAAAACATTCATAACTTGGCTTTGTTTATCTTTTGTAATCCACATATACAAACAGGAAGTGCTGCTGTAATATGCATTTAAAAGTGTGATTATGGGGTTGTGACTGTATTTCATTTAACAGCTCTATGATTCTTACAGATATTTGGAACAATGATTTGTGTCCCTATATCTTCAAGGTATCAATATAAACACCCTAGATCACTTTTACCACAAGTATTTTAATTCATTTCAAAGAAATCTTCTGTAAATATTTATTTTACACAAATCATTTTCCTCTATCAATATTCTATCAAAAGAAATGTTTGTTTTTTCAATCTTGATACATTTTATGACCAGAAAAAAGCAATTTCCCTTAAGGTGTGTTTTTGACCTGTTGTTACCACTTTATAATTTTGAGAGCAGGACAGAAAAAAATGCCATATTTGTTGAAACTGTAAATTAGTAAATGCGACATTTGACTGATAATAACGTTGTAGCAGCACTTCACCATATTGTTGTTGAAGTGTGGTAAAGTCATGATCAACACAAGCAGCCTAACGTAAAGAATCATTCCTCACACACCGGAAGTTGAAGTAGGCTGAAGACAATTGTGTTAAAAGAAGACATAATGAGGGTATTTTCCATCTTTTTCTTACCACATGCTTCTTTCAGGCATAGACCTAAATGAACAAAAGAAGCAACGGCCAGGATATTTAAATATGGAGGAGCCAATCAGATAACTTTCACCCAATGACGTGATCATAAGACAATATATTTGTTTTTCATGCGAAGCAAGCATCCCGTGTAGACAGGGTGTTAGAGGTTTGTTTAAAACAGCAAACTGTATTTTACAGTATACTAGCTAATAAATGTCAAACAAAGTGAATTCTGCAAACAACAACAGGCTTTCAGTATGAATCACAAGGACCTTCTGCTTTCTGGACAAATGTTGTTACAGAAAGTAAAGTGATTTCTGGGTTACTATATTGTGTATTTCCTTTAATAATGATCAGAAATTCTCAAACTAATTCTTGGGAGTGAGTTATTGAGAATGTTTAAAAACTTTATCATTGAGAAATCTCATTCTACATGACGAGGAACCGCTGTAACACTCAAATGCCAATGAATCGTCACGAACTTAACCCCAACGTGTAGCTATAAACTCCTTAAAGAAATACTCTATCAGAAAATATTGATCCTGTCCTTTTTTACTCACCCTAATGATGTTCCATCCAAACTTGTATGACTTCCTTTCATGCACAGTGTTATCATGGTATGAACTTCCTTTTTCTTTCCTATGTAGTTGAATTTTTGGATGAATTTGACTCTTATCCTGCTGATTGTCTTTGCAGTGACTGGTGTACTGACACACTGTGCATAAAAGAGAAAGAACAACAAATCGAATCCATATTCTCATTGCCATTATCACATACATCAACAACCTTAACCTACATTTCCTCACTGCTCTCTGACCCCAAGAAAGTTCTGGGGTGTTTCTGGCACTGCCCCCTCCCTAATGCTCAATCCTTTCTTGGCCTTTTTGTGTTGGACTGGCTGTTCTCTACACTATAAAGCTGTTTCAGCATTGCAGATCCACCTCCTGTTATTATTAAAGAAATTGTTCAATAAAAAATGATCATGCTCACATCATTTAATCACCCTAATGCTGTCTCAAGCTCGTATGATGTTCTTTCTTCCACGGAACATAACCAAAGATTCTTACAGATATTTGGAACAATGATTTTTGTCCCTATATCTTCAAGGTATCAATATAAACACCCTAGATCACTTTTACCACAAGTATTTTAATTCATTTCAATGAAATCTTCTGTAAATATTTATTTTCCTCTATCAATATTCTATCAAAAGAAATGTTTGTTTTTTTCAATCTTGATACATTTTATGACCAGAAAAAAGCAATTTTCCTTAAGGTGTGTTTTTGACCTGTTGTTACCACTTTATCATTTTGAGAGCAGGACAGAAAACTGAAATAGTTTAAGTCATTGCATAGTCCACTTGTTTTTATGTTTTATGTTTATCATCATGATTTTGTTGCTATTTTTGTGTTTGAGAATGTATTTCGGTTCTAGGAGAGCATGAATATCTCTGTGAGATTGTAAATATGTAAACAACAATAAAAACCTTCGACATTCAGCAGTTGTCTGTTATTTCTTCAGGTCATTTTATTTTAAAGTTCATTGAAAGTAAATGAACAGAACCTAAAATCTGAAGCCGCTAATAGCACTTAAAATTGAGCTAAATGAGCTTAATATGTAGAGTTGTGTAAACAGAGACTCTTAGGGTTAAAAACCTTCAATATATTAGCTGGTGTTTCACAGTATTTTAAGACACATTTTTGAATGGAAGCTCATTCATTTGGTCATAGCAGCTTCATTTATTTTAGGTGAAGTTGCTTCAAATTTCTAGTGGAATTTGTTTAAAAAGTGGGATGCAGAAATGATGCACAATATTTTTAAGCAAATCCAGCACATTATTTTTTCAGTGTCTCCAACAAAACCTGCTGCATCAAACCCTCTGAATATTCTCACTCTGAAACTTATTCATGAAAATAAAATATCCAATTACAAATCTAAACTTATTGTTAAAGAAATGGACAAAAACCTCAAACATGATGAAGATGAAACATTAAAAACTGAATTTGACCTCCACAACAAACTTCAGCACTATTCGGTCCTAAACAGAAATACCACATTTACAAAAGATTATCAATGAAGGATTTTGTCTAAACATGTTTTGCTCCCCATGATGGGAAGGGTTTGGAAATATCCTAAAGTATTAACAGTAAACAAATATAAAGATGTCTCTGAAGAAATTGTTCAATGACATGATCCCAACACACTTGTGATTGTTGGAGAAATCTTAATGGAAAATGAAATACTGGCACTTACACGAGTAAATGGGTAAAACAGACATTATTACATCATTTAAAATTACATTGGGAATGGAAGCACCAATAGTATTATAATCAAACTAGATCACGCAGCCTTAAAGCCCAGGGCACCCCCAGGCAGTCAAAGGCCCCTGGACACTGGCCCCGTTGGCCCGGTCGGTAACCCGTCCCTGCTGAAACTGCTTGTATTTTGGCAGAGCTGCTGC
This sequence comes from Xyrauchen texanus, assembly GCF_025860055.1. Taxonomy (NCBI): domain Eukaryota; kingdom Metazoa; phylum Chordata; class Actinopteri; order Cypriniformes; family Catostomidae; genus Xyrauchen; species Xyrauchen texanus. Next base: position 6,235,565 of record NC_068285.1, read on the forward strand.
TTGATATTTCTCACTTGACTCACGAGTAGCACAAACCCTGATGTCAACACAACTCTGGGTCTCAATGAAACAGGTTTGCAACTGAAGAGCAAAAGAACAGTTGAGCAACACCGTCATTTACAGGACAGATAACCGAATTCAGTGATTCCTCAATATTGACTAAATGTGCAGTTACTTCCTTTTCCCTTCACAGGTCATGTTATTTAGGTTTAGATATACAGTGAACTAAACTTAAAATTCCTAATTAATCCTAAAAACATTGTTATCAAAAACATCTTTCTTCATATTCAAGCCTATTACTGTAATGTTGGGCACAGATTTCTGCAATTTTTACAATGTTTATTAAGGGCAGATATGTGAAGTATTTCATATGTTATTGAACAGACACGAATCTGTTAGTCTAAAGATGAAACTTTTACACAGATCATTCTGGTGGTAAATTGAAGTGACTGAGACATGAAGAGAAGAATTAACCCATATCAGATGTGCTGAAGTCTACTTCCCCTTTATATAGTGTGTAAAAATCAGTGTGTCATATGAGTAGGTCAACAATACCTACAGACATACATGCTGAGGCAATCACCACGGGTCGAGTGCATGAATGTGTGTCATTAAATTAATCTCATTGAATAATTATTATTTATTGTGTAGAATTAATGAATGTGGTGCATTTTCAATTTTTATGGACATGTTTATTAAGGGCAGATATCTGTTAGTCTAAAGATGAAACTTTTACACAGATCATTCTGGTGGTAAATTGAAGTGACTGAGACATGAAGAGGAGAATAAACCCGTATCAGATGTGCTGAAGTCTACTTCCCCTTTATATAGTGTGCAAAAATCAGTGTGTCAAATGAGTAGGTGAACAATACCTATCAGACATACTACATGCTGAGGCATGCAATCACCTCAGAGCTCACAGGTCGACGATGAGAAGGAATTCAATTGTGCAACAAACTCCTGAGGCTTCTCTCGGAGAGGATGTCTACATATGAGACTATGAGCGTTATGACCCTGGCAACCGTAGGCTTCTGCAGCCGGTCAAATGCACAGACTGCTGTGAGACGCCTCACAACCGAATGTGCTGCCATCATAAGAGCTGAGGCAGTCCAAAACACCTCATCCACATCCACTCAAATCCCTCATCACAACCAGAGCCAGCTGGAGCCACAAGCAGCCATGCAACCAACTCAGATACTGTGTGTGTGTGAGAGTGTGTGTGAGTGAAAAATGCGACCGCAGATGCCACAGTCGAGGTTCAACGGTACCTCAGTGACCCAAATATTGCACACACAGAAGATCACCTGCATTTCTGTGCTATTCAAAAGACTGTCAATCCACATCTTCATCATCTTGCCCTGGAACCTTTATGCACAACCTCTGAGACTCTATCATAGGAGAGAGTGTAACGGCAGGGATCTTTTATGCAGGATATCCAATTCCACAGATTTACCACGTGAGAAACTTTAAATCCCAGATTGAGATGCAGTTCAATCCGAACACACCTTATATCACCCCACTTATATCATAAGTATCATGAATCATCTTCAGTATATTATTTCCTCACAACTGGACAGAGAGATGATCTCCATTATTATTATTATACTGTTTTACTCAGTATGTGCACTCCAAATCAAGTGTGGGAAGAAACCTTTTGTGTGTGTGTGTTAATAATACTGAACAGAGACAGCTCGAAAGATTTCAAGCTGTAAATGAATGTACACAAGTAAATATATATACCAGCTAGTGTGATTTGTTCAGTAGTGATGGGAAATGAAGTTTCTGAAGCAATGTGGTGTTCATTACAGATGTTCTGAAAATGGGTTCATTGCTCAAAGCGTCAGTTCAAGGTTTGATGTTGTGTGTAGGGGTCAATGGTAGGAAAGTTGCAGAAGCGGTTTCTGTAATATAGTCTGTGAATCTCAAACTGGTTTTAGGGCTAAACATCATATTAGCAGTAATATTAGGCAGTACTGGAGAATTTAGATTATATTCACTATGTCGACTCTGAAGCACTTTTATAAGACACAACACAGTTGAGCAATTTTTGTGTTAAAGTGTTTAAATGCATTTGGACTTGGAAGTAAATTTATTCAAACTGTTCAAATGTTTTATGAACGCATTAATAGCTCATTAATAATTATATTACAGTCTAATATCTCTAGAAGAATTATTATCAATAGAGGTGTGAGGCAAGATTGCCCAAATTCTCCATTTTTGTTTTTGTTAGTAGTGGAACTATTGAATATAATGCAGAACAATAATGTTTGTGGTATCACAGATCACTCAGCTTTAAAGCCCAGGGCACCTCCGGGCAGTCAAGGGACCCTGGACACTAGCCCCATTGGCCCGGTCGGTAACCCGTCCCTGCTGAAACTGCTTGTATTTTGGCAGAGCTGCTGCTTGATCTTTCTCACTTGACTTTGCAACTATCATCAGGTTTGACACTGTTTTGACACTCTGGAAGATTTGAATCTTTTCCCAGAACATTCAGAGAAACTATAAGTAATCCATTTGTAGGAAACACATTTGCACTTCTCTTTGACACTGTATAAAACACTGTTTGTTTTGAGCGACCCGTCCAGCTCCATACAACAGCGATGTTGACTCGGCCAGCAGCGTGACTCTTTGGGACGGGACGATCTGTTTGATGGTAAACGGAGGCAAGTGATTAAAAAACACAGTTTGTAAACAAGTTTATTTTTGTAGTTCAGTTTAGTGACACTAGTGCTGCAGAAATGATACACATGAACTGAAGTTTCTTACCTGAAGTAAATGTTTCATCAGCTGTTCAGATATCCTCAAGTGTTGCGTCGTAAATTCAAGACGCACCGCAGTCAGAGATCCCGTCACAAACACTTGATTGCAGTTTTGTTCAGATCTTTCGGTCTGACACTGAAATTACTGAGAAATAAAGTGCTGAATTTACACATCTCACACATTATCACTGCACTTTATAAGCTTTAAAGGGATAGTTCAGTGAAAGTGAACGGTTTGTCATCATTTACTCACCCTCATGTTGTACCAAACCCATTTAACATGTGGAACAGTAAATGAGATGTTAGGCCTCAGTCACTGCATCTTTTTCCCCATTAAAGTGAATGTTGAATAAGATAATTTATGTTCCACTGAAGAAAAGACATACGGGTTTAGAACAAAATGAGGCTGAGAAAATGATGACAGATTTGTAATTTTGCCTCAATTATCCCTTTAAGAGCATGAAACACCTGCTGCACCTTTAAATGTTGTTTGTCTCTTTCAGACTCCTCCTCCTCAGGTGACAGGTGAAAGTGAAACTAGTAAAACAGGATCCATTTAGTGACAAGAGCAGAAAATTACACGACGAGAGAAACAGAGAAAGTTTGACAGTTTTTGTTCCACTGAATCGTCTGAAACAATCAATAAATTCATTGTGAAGTATTTTGTAGGTGATATTCTAGTCAGTAAAGAGGAACATCAACAGTTCTTGACAGGTGAGTACTGAACTGCTGCTAAACAAACCAAAACTCACAAGACAACAATAATAAACCTTTCAAACTATCAGCTACAGTAAGACATCTAACAGATATCTAAGTATTAATCACAGCAGAACAAACAGATACTGAGACTTTTGCTCTTTTATCTGAATTGTCAGTATGTGTTCAGTTTCTTTGGCACTGAAATGTGATTTCTTCTATTGACTTGAAACGTTGCTTTGTTTTCTTCTGTTGAGTCTTCTGATGTTTTCTCTTTATGCTGGTGTTTAACATGTCATAAAAGCTGACAGTCTGCAATTGAACCTCATTGATTCATTTCTAATGGAATATTCTAGAGGACAAATAAAAACAAATATGTGTCAGTATTGAACAAATAAACACGTCACAAATATAGATGATGTCCCGTTTGTTGACAGGTGTTCAGTGGACTGTTCAGATGATGTCATGGACTCCACAAAGGATCTCAGTGGACAGACAGACACAGGGAAGGTCAAGAGGTCAGAGGATTTCAATGCTTTAATAAAATACACTGATAGATATTTCTGATATGCTGCACAACACTACAGTATAAAAACACTGAGGAGAAATGAGAACAGACTGGATTATCTCAAGTATAAACATGTGAAACAGCTTTAGGGTAAAGTGAGATCTACAGTCAGATGACAGTGAGACCGGTTTGATTCAGTCACAGACAGAACTGGAGAAACCTGTACAGTCAGTCGTATGTAGAAGGTGAAACTCAAATGTGTTTCTCTCAACATTTTTAGACACAAACACAGAATTTTCTTCCGATGAATGCAGAACAAACCATCAAACTAAAATGCACATTATTTAGGATTGGGGTCAAAGGTCATTTGTGTGTATGTTTCTCCTGTAAATGTAAATTTGATCATTTCATTCTTGTGAAAACATTTTTTCAAAAGCAGCACATTGCATTTTATAGTGTACATCAACTCTGTGCATTTATTGGCAGGTAAATTTTAAACTCTTCGGTCGTAGCTTATTTCAGAAGCCTCATGTGAGATGTAGTCATTTTCTCTAAGTGATCACTGCTACTAAAAATAATAAATATTGTTCCTCTGCTGTCTCTCACTCGACATTGTATCAGTGTAGTGACACTAAGAGTTGCTCTTGAGAGCCCCGAACACCTCCCATTCTTTGAGAAAAGGCCAATTAGAATTGGCAAATGGAATTTGCATGCCACTCCCCCCCGGACATGCCGGTATAAAAGGAGCTGGAATGCTCACTCCATTCAGATTTATTCTTCGGAGCCGAGCGGTTGTACTATCAGTGAGCTGAATACTACTGTTGTTCCATTCACCTGTTCAGAAGCGTATGCTGTTGGATATACAACACATTTCCAGCTGCTTTTTGTCCTTCTACAAGGCGAGTGCAGATTTTGCCCCATGGCACTTCGACAGTGCTAAAAGAGTGTATATTCCTGCTAAAGAGCATATTTTCTCTATGAGAGCACACACATTGATGTTGAACGTCTTTTTAAAGACATATCTTTATAAAGATGCCTTTCCATCTTTGTGTGATTCCTGGATGCAGCCGCTTCTGATGGTCAAGGGCGCTACCTCACGTGTCTGGGCAGTGATCACACTGAGGCAGCGTTTGTTGATGGTTCATGTTCTTATGCTCACCCTGTCTGCTCACCGAGGGCGTCCCCCTGCATCTGCGAAAGCCCAGGCCGCTCCGCCTCAACCCGAGCCCAGTTCTCGGCCCCAGCGTAGAGCCCCTTGCAGGATGGGCCTGCACGAAGAACTGTAAGGCTCCTAAGCGTCCCTGAGACTGACGACCCAGGGAGCGAGACGTCCACCACGGAGCTGGTATCTGTTTTGTTCGCCACACCCTGAACGGGCTGCGGTACCGACAATGTCGCTAACCCGCCCTATGCCGGGTATGCAGATCAAGGTAAGTGCTTTGAGGTTTCCCTCAGTGCAGCCACCTGTGTACAATAGCGTTAACTGGCCTAAGCCGTATCTAATACTCTATGGAGAGAAAAACAGAGAGAAAAGGCAGCGGCTGGCGAGAATAGTGGGTCTCGGTCCGCTTCCAAATGAACTCTGGTGTGGTTCGATTGATATATGAACGCAACATGGACCAAAGGCGTCTAAACGGACCAAAAACAGGAAGTAATTTGCCTAATATGGACCTCAAGCATATCTGGTTCTTCTCATGCTATGTTGCCCATTATAGTTCAGTACAGGCATCTGAACCGCCGTCAGCCATCATTGCAGCATATCTTTGTTTGTGTGTGCAACGGACGAATTCCTGGCGCTGTTTTGACTCCTTTACACATTTTATTAACTCTTCTTTTGCTCTCAGCTGGTGAAAATACCACCATATATACATTTATAAATATAACGAGCACATTAAGCCCAGCATTGTTTTGGATGATTGGCAAGTTCCGTCTAAAAAAAATCATAAAAGCTGTCCAATCAGGTTGTGACTTTTTCCTGATGCCTTTGGTTTTGTATCATTAGGTTTGGTGCTAAAAATGCCAGTGTGAACGCTAAGCCAATGAGGACTAAATGTACCATTTTCTTTTTTGGTCCAGACCAAGAGAACCAAGAGAACCTAACTACAAGTGTGAACACACCCTTAATCGAACCAAACCTGCCAAATGTGAACACACCATAAATGATGAGATAATATCCATTTATGGGTGAACTTTTCCTTTAAATTAACCTGAGTTTGAAGCTAATCCATGGTTTGTCGATCCATGTTTTATTTTCATTTGATTTGTGTTGCACCACTTAATTTAAATCATGGTTTAATAAAATTAGAGATTAAAATTGTAACCTGTGATTAAAAACTTCACCTGTGAATAATTTTGTCCGCCATGATGGATTCTGAATCTTGCTGTAGATCGTTAATGCACAGGGCCGATCAACCAGGTTGAGAACATGTTGCAGCAGCATTTTCAATAAGAATCAAGATGTGCAAATCTCTGCTCGAACATCTTCCCTCCCTTCAGTTCCACTATTATATGGCCAGAAATAAAGAGTTTATTCTGCTGACTGAAGCGAGCATTAGATAGGAGGGGAGCAATAATGATCAGCTGTCACTGGTAATAATAGAATAAATGTCTATCAGTGTTACGATCCCTGGTTGTCTGCCCCGTGTTTTCAGTGTCACCGTCACCATGTTCCATTCTGTCGCACCTGATTCTCGTTTGTATCCTCATGTGTCTGTGTATTTAAACCCTGCCTGTTCCTCCATTACCTTGACGTTCGTTGTTCCCACTGTTTTGATGTTCCCATGTTTGATCTGCTGCCTGTCTTGCCCTGTTTATCGTGCCGTGTTAATCCAGTCCGTGTTCCTTCGTTGTTTTCATGTTTTAGTTTCAGTTTGCCCATCGTGGTTGTTTCATTTGTTCATGGCTGTTTATTTCCACCGTTGTTCAATTAAAACTCGCACGTAGATCCAAACTCCTTGTCTGCCTCCTCCTGCAATCAATACAATCAGAGGGCTGATGGCACATCCACTGTTTGCTTACTCAGTCATTCATCTTTAATTGTGGTCAGTTTGTTTTATTTAAACCACCTAAATTATTTAAATCAGAGTTTACAGTAATGGAGCAACAGCGTTCAAGTTAATCTAGATTATCTGTGAAATTTAAATCTACATTAAATGTATTTAAAGTGTAACCCTAATTAATTTTAAACAAGTTTTAACAGAATTATCAGATTAACCTTCATTTAATCTAAGTTTAATGAATAATTCATATTGGTGTAACCCACTCTAACACTATTAAGACTATGAGCCAAATCACTAGAGAGGGGAGCGGCACATTCCCTAGTGGGATGATGTCCATCTCCTTTTAGAGGGACGGGTCTACCCCAAAAACCCGTCCAATACTCTATAAATCTGATGCTATTCTTCAAACACCACTCATCGTGTTGTCATATGCACAACTGTTGTTAGAAGAAGAATGTAATTGTTTGCTTGAGGTTTAAATGAACTAATATGAACTCTTGTCTCTTTTCTGTTTAAGTCAACTCCATATGAAGAGATCAGACTCACCGGAGTCCAGCTGTGTGTCCATGAAGAGTGACCGGTCTATGGATAAGCCATTAAAATTTAACGTTGAACACACATCAACTGGTCTGAGGTACAACATGTTTGTCTGGATAGATAGAGATACTGTAGATTATTTCTATGTTAAAGAAAATCAACTATATGAACTCTTGTCTCTTTTCTGTTTAAGACAACTCCATATGAAGAGATCAGACTCACCGGAGCCCAGCTGTGTGTCCATGAAGAGTTACGCGTCTATGGATAAGCCATTAAAATTTAACGTTGAACACACATCAACTGGTTTGAGGTACAACATTTTTGACTGGATAGGTCTTCTAGTATTATGATATATTTACATTTTATACCATGGTCTGGGTGAATACTCGATTCTGATTGGCTGCAGGGTGGCTGCAGGGTGTCCGTTAAAAAGTGATAGAGGACACCTAGGAAAGTAGTTCTGGTGAAACTGCCTGTTTACCATTCGAAATTAATAAATAAATGCGCTGCCTACAACAGCTGTGAGTAACCATAGCAACAGGCAGTCAAAGTATCCGTTAACAATTTGCTCTATCAAAACAAACATCTAACGTTAGTTAGATATTACATAGCCTACTAATACAACAATGACCGACTTCGTTATTTCTTTTAACATTTATGGAGAATATGACAACTTTGACGACTGGGATGCTGCTGAAGAAAGAAAAAAATATAAATAAAACGGAGAAACGACACAAAGAGACTGGACTGGAGAGCCGTCAAATAATGTCGGTGACAGGCCATCAATGCGAGAGCAGTCTGCGGGCTTACTGGGCTCCGTCAGTCCGTGAGAGACGAAGCTGGAGCAACGTACTGTCTGCATCAAGTGCCCATCATGGGCAGTACCCAGCTTTTGTGGATCCTCCTTGAAAGGTCTGACTGGCCGACTTTTTCAAATTGCACTATAAATGGAAACGTTGAAATTAATTGTAAATAAAAAAGCTAGCATGTAGGCAAATGACCCTCTCTTTGATCTGATTAATTTATTGCTCTCTATAAGCGCAAATCGCTGGAGCGCAGAACTAATAGTTTTTTTTTGTTTGATTGTTGTTTGATTAATTGTTTTATGTGTAATAAAAAAATAACTATGCCTACCTTTGTGTTTCATGAAAAAAAAAAATGATTTTTTGAACCTGAAGGGTACAAGCTGAGCGGACTATAAATATCTCCGGTTGCTAAATAAACCGTCAGGCAAGTTATTATTTGTAAAAACTAGATTTAGCCTAATTAAAATATAAACTAATGTTTTAAAAATGTTTTATTTGGCAAGTGACCATGGTATAAGCGGGTTAATGCCCTCCGAGGTGTCCATTGTCAGGTTTTAATGGACTTCGGCGGAGGCAACCGTCCTCCGCTGCGCGTCGGCCGGTTTACACCTCGCCGTCGTCCATTAAAACCTGACAATGGACACCTCGTCGTGCATTAACCCTTACATAATGCACAATTTATTTTATTTTTTTGATTGTATGATTCAGTTGTGGACTGTGATTCCACATGTTTAAATGTGAAATCTCAACTCAGATAATTGAATTGGATAATCCCCACAAAACTGGACAGGTCAAAGAAACCCCAGTTAAACCCCATTTTTAATCAATCAATCAGTCTGTCTATATCTATCTATCTATCTATCTATCTATCTATCTATCTATCTATCTATCTATCTATCTATCTATCTATCTATCTATCTATCTATCTATCTATCTATCTATCTATCTATCTATCTATCTATCTATCTATCTATCTATCTATCTATCTATCTATCTATCTATCTATCTATCTATCTATCTATCTATCTATCTATCTATCTATCTATCTATCTATCTATCTATCTATCTATCTATCTATCTATCTATCTATCTATCTATCTATCTATCTATCTATCTATCTATCTATCTATCTATCTATCTATCTATCTATCTATCTATCTATCTATCTATCTATCTATCTATCTATCTATCTATCTATCTATCTATCTATCTATCTATCTATCTATCTATCTATCTATCTATCTATCTATCTATCTATCTATCTATCTATCTATCTATCTATCTATCTATCTATCTATCTATCTATCTATCTATCTATCTATCTATCTATCTATCTATCTATCTATCTATCTATCTATCTATCTATCTATCTATCTATCTATCTATCTACATGATCTACCTATCTACCTATCTATCTAGCTCTAAGTTCTTCATATACTATACAGTGAATTTGAGTATGTGAAATACATGCTGTTGGGAAACACTTACGATTGCAGATTATTAACTATGTTCTGGTTAGCACAGAAATTGTCCAATAAAGAAATCAATACATATCATGTACCACATGTACCTGTCCTATGATCATAGCTCAAGCATAAGATGAAGCTCCACTTTTCACCAAAATGGTAATCTTAAAAACTTCAACATAACAGTAACTCTTCTGAATTTCAACATAACAAAACATTCAATACTAGAAAATATCTATTTATATGATTTATTATTTATATTACCTATTTATATTCATCTTGCACAAAAACACCTAGAATAACACCTATTTTTAACATTTACTCTTCCGAATGAGTCCAAAGCAAAGCATGCAGTAAGGCAGGACTTCCTCTCTACACCCATTTCCATTGGGCATTCCAGTTCCAATTAGTAGTGGTGATTTTGATTCATTTCAGTGACTCGACTATTTTGATTTGTTCAGATTCATTCGTTGATTCGTTTGCTGACCATATCTTCAAGTTATATTTTTGTGCATGCAGATGCAGAAAAATGACCATCTTTAAGTAAATGCATTGAACCGAAAACGTCTCGGGTTACATGTGTAACCCTTGTTCCCTGAAAAAGGCGGAACGAGATGTTGCGCTGCTAAGCGCTAGGGGAACAATCTTGCATTGTGAGCAGCTGTGAATTTGTGTGAAACACGTCAATGAAAATTGACCTGAATTTATAGCCTCGGCTGGTGAAGATCATTAGATGCACCTGTGGCCAGGCTATAAAACAGAGGCAAGGCAAGGCAAGGCAAGGCAAGGCAAGGCAAGGCAAGGCAAGTTTATTTATATAGCACATTTCATACACAATGGTAATTCAAAGTGCTTTACATAGAAGAGATTAAAATAAGATTAAAAAATTAAAAATAAGAATAATTGAAACAGTTTAGAATAAAATAAAATAAAATACAGTACAAACAGTCGGACACACAGTGGCACAGTGCTCATTCAGTAAATGCACAGCTAAACAGATGTGTTTTGAGTCTGGATTTGAATGTGACTACTGTAGGAGCACATCTGATCTCTTCTGGAAGCTGGTTCCAGCTGCGGCTGGCATAAAAGCTAAAAGCAGACTCTCCTTGCTTAGAGTGAACCCTTGGTATTTCTAGCTGATGTGATCCTAATGATCTGAGTGATCTGTTGGGTTTATATTCAGTGAGCATATCTGCAATATATTGAGGTCCTAGCCCATTGAGTGATTTATATACCAGTAATAATACTTTAAAATCAATCCTAAATGTAACTGGGAGCCAGTGTAAAGACCTGAGGACTGGTGTGATATGTTCATATTTTCTGGTTCTGCTCAGAATCCTGGCAGCAGCGTTCTGTATGAGCTGCAATTGTCTTATGGTCTTTTTGGGAAGGCCAGTGAGGAGTCCATTACAATAATCCACCCTGCTGGTGATGAAAGCATGCACAAGTTTCTCTAGGTCTTGACTGGAAACAAAGCATCTAATTCTTGCAATATTTTTCAGATGATAGTATGCTGATTTAGTTATTGCTTTGACATGACTACTGAAACTAAGGTCTGACTCTAGAGACACACCAAGATTCCTGACTTGATTTTTAGTTGTTTGACCCCTAGCGTCAAGGTATGCATTCACCTTGAGAACTTCATCTTTGTTTCCAAACACAATGACTTCAGTTTTGTCTTTGTTTAACTGAAGAAAGTTTTGGCACATCCAACTGTTAACTTCATCAATGCATTGGCACAGGGAGTCAATGGGGCTGTAATCGTTAGGTGATAGGGCTAAGTAGATCTGTGTGTCGTCTGCATAGCTGTGGTAAGCAATTTGGTTCTCTCTCATTATTTGGCTCATTGGGAGCATATACAGGTTGAACAGGAGTGGTGCAAGAATTGAGCCTTGAGGGACTCCGCATGTCATGGACGCCCACTCAGACTCATGGTCTCCTATACTCACAAAATAACCTCTCCTTCTAAGTATGACCTGAACCATTTTAGGACCATCCCAGAAAGCCCCACCCAGTTTTCCAGCCTGTCAAGAAGTATGTTGTGATCGACAGTGTCAAATGCAGCACTGAGGTCGAGTAGTACCAGTACTGATAATTTGCCTGTATCAGTATTTAAGCGAATATCGTTTATTATCTTTATGAGCGCTGTCTCTGTGCTGTGATGCGATCGGAAACCAGATTGAAAATTGTCAAAATATCCATTCGAATTCAAGAATTTGTTCAGCTGATTGAAGACAACTTTTTCAATAATCTTGCCTATGAAAGGCAGATTTGAGATCGGTCTATAGTTGCTTAATATGGTCTTATCCAGATTGCTCTTTTTCAAGTTTGTGAAGAGGCGTCACCAGCGTGTCGACAGATACCTTTTTCTGAAGAGCAGTCCTGGGACGTCCCAGTGCGGCAAAGCAGCGCAACATCTCGTTCCGCCTTTTTCAGGGAACAAGGGTTACACATGTAACCCGAGACGTTCCCTTTACAAAAGGCTTCACTATGATGTTGCACTGCTAAGCGCTAGGGGAACGCAATACCCACGCCGCACGACTCGGGCTGTCCGGACCCCTACGGTTGTGCAGTGTACTCACAAAAACACGAGAGGTCTCAGACATGAGCTTGAGATGTCGACTCAAGGGCATAAGAGCCCGGAGTAGCATAAACATCTAAACCATTCAATTTTGATGAATGTGTGCGGAGAGGATCAGCCTGCCGCATCACAAACTTGTTCAGGCATGAGCTGAGATGTCGACTCAAGGGCATAAGAGTCCGGAGTAGCAAAGCATCTAACCCATAAAGTTCGATGAATGTGTGCGAAGAGAACCCTATTGCAACACAAACTTGTCATAAAAACTGATGAATGTGAGCGGAGAGGACCAGCCTGCCGCATCATAAACTTGTTCAGTCATGAGCTGAGATGTCGACTCAAGGGCATAGGAGCCCGGAGTAGCATGAACATCCAAACTATAGAATCTAATGAATGTGTGCGGAGAGGACCAGCCTGCCGCATCACAAACTTGTTCAGGCATGAGCCTGTCATAAAAACTGAAGAATGTGCGCGGAGAGGACCAGCCTGCCGCGTCACAAACTTGTTCAGGCATGAGTTTGGGATGTCGACTCAAGGACGTAAGAATCCGGAGTAGCAGAAACATCTAACCCATGAAGACTGATGAACGCGTGCGGAAAGGACCAGCCTGCCGCATCACGTAATGTGTTCAGGCACGAGCCTGCCATAAAAACCGAAGGATGTGCGCGGAGAGGACCAGCCTGCCGCGTCACAAACCCGCTCAGGCATGAGCTTGGGATGTCGACTCAAGGGCGTAAGAGCCCGGAGTAGCATGAACATCCAAACTATAAAATCTGATGAATGTGTGCGAGAGGACCAGCCTGCCGCATCACAAACCTGCTGCAGAGGGACCCCTCTAGCCAAGGCTTTAGAGGCGGCGACCCTCTGGTGGAGTGAGCCCTGACACCTACTGGCTTAAGCTTGACCGCATGCCTCATAGGCCAGGGCAATAGCATCCCTCACCCAATGTGACATAGTCTGCTTGGTAGCGGCTGCCCCCTGTTGCGGCCCCCAAAGCAGACAAACACTGCCCAGACTTACGCCACTGGCTAGTGCGGTGGACATAAGTTTGAAGGGCACGGACTGGGCAGAGTCCGTGAAGACTTTCCTGCTCGGCGTTAAAAACGGCGGGAGCAGAAGGCTTCCAGAGTGACAGGGTGTAGTGTCGAAAAAGGCACCTTAGGAAGGTAGTCAGGATGAGGATGCAGGATAGCTTTGGCCATACCTGGGGCAAACTCTAAACAGGCCGGCAAAACAGACAGAGCCTGTAGATCCCCGATTCTCTTAAGAGAGGTAATCGCCACAAGAAAAACCAGCTTGAGAGTCAGAAGTCTATCAGACGCTGACTCTAGAGGTTCAAAGGGGTTTCGGCCAGACCCTCCAGGACTATTGCTAAGTCCCATGAGGGAGTCCTGGTCCTAACCGGGGCCTCAGTCAGCCTGGCTCCACCTAATGAAGCGAAGCGAGAAGAGGGTGCCTCCTCAAAGGCGCTCGTCCATCAAGGCGTGGCAAGTCGAAATGGTGGCCACATAAACCCTGAGAGTAGCGGGCATATGCCTGCTGACAGTTTTTCCTGCAGAAAGTCCAGAACTGAAACAATTTGGCAGTGAACTGGATCTGCACCATGTAAACTGCACCACCTTTCGAAGACACCCCATTTATTGGTGTAGATTCTTCTGGTGGAGGGAGCCCTAGCACTAAGAATGGTCTCGATAACTTCAGGCTGACAGCCCTGTGTTCCTCAGTTGGTACCCTTCAGGGGCCAAACATGAAGTTTCCACAATCCGGGCCAGGGATGAAATATCGTCCCCTGTGCCTGAGACAGAAGGTCCCTCCTGTCCGAATCGCCTAAGGCGAGCCGTCGAGGAGAGATATAATTTCTGAGAACCAAATCCTGTTCGGCCAGTGAGGCGCTATCAGTAAGAGGCAAGACCCTTGCTGGCTGAACTCTGGCTAAGACTCCCGGAGCAGAGAAACCGGGGAAAAGCATACAGACACATTCTGGGCCATGTATGCGCTCATCGCGCCCAGACCCGGGGGCTGGGTGACTCAGAGAGAAGTAGAGGGACATTGCGCAGTCTCTTGAGAGGCTAAGAGGTCCACTTCTGCTCTGTAAAATCTCTCCCAAATTTTTTGTACTACCTCGGGTGGAGTTTCCACTGCCCCTCGGTATGTTCTGTCTGGACAGCAAATCTGCTCCCACATTTAGGCGTCCAGGGATGTAAATTGCCCTGAGTGACAGGAGCTTGCCCTGGGCCCAAAGGAGAATCCGACGTGCCAGCAAATTCAGATGGCGAGAGCGTAGACCTCCTTGACGGTTTATGTAGGAGACTGCTGCTGTGTTGTCCACCCGCACAAGGACATGGCAGCCTCTGAGATGTTGGAGGAAGTATTTCAGGGCCAGAATACGCCATCAGCTCGAGGCAGTTGATGTGCCAATCGAGCTGATGACCCTCCCATTCCCCTTGGGCTGGACGACCACTTAAGATCGCACCCCAACCCGTCAGGGAGGCGCCTGTCGCTAGCATCCTGCGACGTACATGACGCGACCGAGAGTGGGACCCAAGGTAAGGAACCGGGTCTGAGCCACATAGAAAGGGGAACGAAGGCCGGGCGCTTAACCCTTATTTGCCTTAGGGGACTGGCCCTTGGATGAAATCCCCTGGCTTTTAGCCACAGCTGAAACGGTCTCATATGGAGAAGGCCCAAAGGAATAACCGTGGACGAGACGCCATGAGACCTAGTATTCGTTGATACTGAAGAACAGTGCAACTTTGACCTAGCCTGAGATTGCTCAGGGAGTTCAGGATGGAGCTGACACGAGCGGAGACAACCGTGTCTCGCGATCGTGGAACGAGTTCCATATAATCCCTAGATAGGTAATTTCCTGGGTTGGAGCAAGAACGCTCTTCTGG
The DNA here is from genome assembly GCF_025860055.1 of Xyrauchen texanus. Classification (NCBI taxonomy): domain Eukaryota; kingdom Metazoa; phylum Chordata; class Actinopteri; order Cypriniformes; family Catostomidae; genus Xyrauchen; species Xyrauchen texanus. The sequence continues at coordinate 6,250,808 of NC_068285.1, forward strand.
ACGTTGAGCCTCAGACCCAGAGAACCTAGATGAGCCAAGACGATATCCCTGTGCTGTACTGCCAGTTCTTGAGATTGTGCTAGTGTCAGCCAGTCGTCTAAATAATTCAGAATGCGGATGCCCTGGAGTCGCAAAGGAGCCAGTGCTGCATCCATGCATTTCGTGAATGTGCGGGGTGATAGGGCTAGGCCGAATGGAAGAACCTGATACTGGAAGGCTTCGTCCCCAAAAGCGAACCTCAGGAACTATGCATCCATGAGATCGATCGTGACCAGCCAATCGTAACGTTGGATCTGAGATACGACCGACTTGACAGTTAGCATCTTGAACTTGAGCACCCTGACTGAGCGGTTCAAGCCTCGAAGATCTAGAATCGGACGCAACCCCCCACCCTTCTTGGGAACCAGGAAGTATCTGCTGTAATAGCCTGACTCTTTCTCTGGAGGGGGAACATGTTCTATGGCCCCTTTTGCCAAGAGATTCTGCAGTTCTTTCCACAGTAGACATGCCTGCTCCGGTCTTACGGTAGTGGGAACCACGCCGTTGAAACGCGGAGGGCGGCGAACGAATTGAATTCTGTAGCCTTTCTAGTCTTTAGAACCCACATAGAAATACTTCTGCCAGGTATTTCTATGTGGGTTCTAGTCTTTAGAACCCACATAGAAATACCTGGCAGAAGTTTACACGCTGCCAGGTTCTCTGAGATGGGTACTAATTTCAACACTTCCTGTTGAGGGGGTGTTGAGTGTTCCGTGTCCTGGACTAAGGCAGGAAGCAACGGTACACCCAACTCTTCGTTGGAAGCCTCTATCACCCGAAACACCAAAGGCGGCGGGAGTGAAGAGGTTTCGTGAGGGTATCGGGAGGGCCGAAGTGGATGATACACGCCCGGCCCGAAGGGAACTACCCTCACAAAGTTGGGCACAAGAACATCAGGGCTTCTTTCTTTTAGAGATCACAGCCCTGAGGTCCTTCTTGGGCGGCTGCTGAGGGCTGACGAGCCTGTCCCCAGTCGCTACGAGGGGGAGCACGACTCGCCACGCTCTGTTTTTGAGCCTCTCTCCTAGCAGAGGCGGGCGAGACTGGTGGTCGACGGCCCCGCCCCTGAGTGCGGCGAGGAAGAAACTGCCCAAAGGCTTCCTCATGGCTTTTCGCCTCCTGGAATCTGGAGATAACCAGTATTCATGGCGCCTCCGAAGAGACCAGAAGGCTGAAACCGGGCGCCGATTAGGAAAACTCTGTCCCTATCTCGGATGCCTGACAGATTAAGCCATAAATGCCTCTCCGTGCTGACTAAAGCGGACATAGACCGCCAATGGCACGGGCTGACTGCTTGGTCGCGTGGAGAGACAAATCCGTAGCTCGACGAAGCTCTGAAAAGGCCTCTTCGCCGAGAGTTTTCCCCAGACTCAGATCTTTTAGCAGGTCAGCCTGGTACGCCTGTAACACAGCCATGGTGTGCAGCGCAGCACCAGCCTGACCTGCCGCTGATAAGCCCTCCCCACTAGCATGGAGGTAGTCCTGCATGGCTTAGAGGGGAGAGCAGGTTTTTTCAAGGATCGATGTCGAACCCGGCAGAGATAACCCGCAAGTGTCTCTTCGACCGGGCGGCATCTCGAACACCTCGCGCCTCAGCACCCACGATAGTCGAATATAACGACGCCGAGGGCACGTGAACGCCGAGGTATAAGGGTTCCTCCACCGAACGAGCAAGCTCATCGTGGAGGTCATCAAAGAAGGAAGGGACTGATGAGGTGTTCCTTCCCTTGGCCATCAGACAGAAATCTATCCTCTAATTTGGAGCGTTTGGGGGTTCTTGGTCACGTGGCCAGTCTAATTGAAGTCTGGCCACAGCACGAGTCACCACATCGAGTAACTCCTCAGAGGATTTTGCATCCTGCTTTGAGTGCTCTGATGTGGGTAACTCGAAATCTATAGACCCAAGGGAATCGAGGTCCCCTCCTGAACTGAAGAGGCGCCGAGCGCTTCAATAACACAAGAAGGACCAGCCGGATCTGGGGAGAGAGCGAGCTAAAGGGACGCACCCGTCTCTCGCTCCTCAGCCAGATCCATACGAGCCCCACTAATGAAGTGCGGGTGCTGGCTCTCGAAGTAAGCTAGGCGAGCCAAGCATCCCGACCGAAAGAAGGTCACAATGCGCGCACCGCCTCGCTCCAACGCGAGAGCCGTGCTCTTCCCCAAACAAACAAAGCAAAACTCATGCGTGTCCTTGTTCGTCATGAGACGTTGACAAGGAAACACGCATCGCTTGCTCTGTTTCTCCGTCATTTCTCTTTTTTCTCTTTTTCTTTTTATATATAAATATATATATATATATATATATATACTCTTTCAGAGTAGAGAGAGAAAGAAAGAAAGTTCTGCGCACTGCCTAACGATTTCTAACTCCTAACAAAGAGGGAAGAAAGTTTTCTAGCAGGTTGTGAGACACACAGCATAGTATGCTCTGAATGAAAAATATCTGACGACACGCTGGTGATGCCTCTGTTTTATAGCCTGGCCACAGGTGCATCTAATGATCTTCACCAGCCGAGGCTATAAATTCAGGTCAATTTTCATTGACGTGTTTCACACAAATTCACAGCTGCTCACAATGCAAGATTGTTCCCCTAGCGCTTAGCAGCGCAACATTGTAGTGAATCCTTTTGTAAAGGGAACAGTCATTCTCGAACAGAACGAGTTTGATTGTCCGTCATTAAAGAGACTTCAGTACTGCAGAGTGTTAAAGCATCAAAAGCCTTTCCCCACAAATTACAACCAAGCATATCTATCATACTGTGAACTGCTAAACACAACTTTTTTTATTGAGCTATACAAAGAATGGATAACAATACTAGCCTACAAATAATTATGAGTTTCAGTAACGTCTGTATGTCATTGTAATGTGTGGTCATCACTCACTTTTAATCATAATTCATCTTTGAACGTGCAGACTGCGCATGCACATGGAAATATTTACATTAATAACTTGGTCCATGTGGTTGCAGTACTCACATTTGATCCTTTGCTGTCACCAACAAATGCTAGAAGAAGATGTAATTGCCTGTAAATAACAGGAGATGAAGGTAAAAACAGCAACAGTGGATTTGCAGGTCAAGAGTGTGTGAGGAGGGCAAGAGATGCCTGTATTTGTATAACTCGAGTCTGATGGACAGGGACGTGCACAGATATTTTGGGGGGCAGGGGCTCAAGTGCAAAAAAGGGCACTTCTCATAATTATTTATTTAAACAAAACGTTAAAAATATTAACACAACTCCGACTTCCTTACCAATTTATTTTAATTCACTCACGCAATTGTTTCATGCTGAACAGATTTCTACAGAATAATCAGTTCACACAGAGACCTTGGTCTTCTTTAGTATTCACTAGGTTTATCACAAGAGCAACAGCAAAGGAAACTATGCCACAATGTGCATGTTTTCTATTCTACTAGTATATATATAAGTATATATTTAGAATAAATGACTGCACCAAGGAGAGGACATCGTTTCACTAATAATCTGTTTATTTTGCACAAGGCAATAAATCGTTTTAATTCTTTTGGTGTTATTGGAATACTGTTGCTGCTATTTCGTTAATTTTACAGGAAAAAAACATTGCAAAAATAACGATAAAACACTGCAAAAAATGATTGACAATATACAAAAATACACATTTAGATGGTGTTTGTTTTAAGCCTACTATACTCCGTCTGTTTGCATCTGTAGATTTCTTCTACATAAACCAAATCAAGCTAATCTGCATATTTAAACATAACATTTCAGGGGAAACAAATCTTGATGTAAGTCATTAACTGGGGAAGTTCTGTGGTGATATTCTTTAGTTCCCTTTACAAAAGGCTTCACTACGATGTTGCGCTGCTAAGCGCTACGGGGAACAGCTTTAGCTGTGAGCTGAGCTGAATAAATGTGTGGAACACTTCAATGAACATTGATGAATTTATAGCCTCGGCTGATGTAATCAAACTTTTTTTGTAAAAAAAAAAACTCTCAATCTCCTGGTTAAAGGGGCCATGGTATGTGTTCCCCTACCAGAGAGAGAGTTAGGTTATTACACTAAATACTTCCCGTTTCCCATGGAGGGTGAGGGGTGGCGTCTGGCTTAGATCTTAAGCTTGAACTACCCGTGGGTGTTCAAGTCCAAGTTGATGCCTGTCAAGACGGTCGTGTCTCAAGCCCTACAACTCGTTTGGCTGGTCACCATCGATCTTATGACGCACTTCTATACTTCATTTAGAAGTTCTGCCACAACATGGAAAGTTCCTGAGGTTCACTTCCGGGGCTAAGTCTTCCAGGGTCAGGTTCTTTCACTCAGCCTAGCCCTTTTACCCAGCACATTCACAATGCATGATGTAGCGCTGGCTCCTTGCGACTCCGGGCATCTGCATTCTGAATTACGTAGACGACTGGCTGATCCTAGCGCAGTTCCAGGAACTGGCAGTTCAGCACAGGGACATCGCCTTAGCTCATCTGTTTCTCTGGGGTTGAGGCTCAACGCCAAGAAAAGCATCCTCTCTCCCACTCAGAACACTGTCTATCGGGCATCAGTATGGAGTTCAATCACTATGCGGGCACAACTGTCTCCCGCTAGGATTGAGTCCATTCAGATCACCCTGAGCAAAGTCAGGCTAGGTTGCACTGTTATCAGTATCAACGATTTCCAGGTCTCAGGGCTAACGCGTCCACGGTGATCCCTCTGGACCTTCTGCTCATGAGACCGCTTTTGTTGTGGCCAAAAGCCAGGGGATTTCTTCCAAGGGCCAAAACCCTGGGCTAAATAGGGTTACGCGCCTCAGGCTTCGCTCCCTTTCTATGTGGTTCAGACCCCGGTTTTCTGCCTTGGGTCCCACTCTAGGTGCGCCTTGTTGTCGCAGACTGCTAATCGACAGACGCCTCCCTGACGGGCGGGTAGCGGCCTTAAGTGGTCAGCCCAGCTTAAGGGGATAGGAGGGTCGCCAGCTCGGTTGTCACAGTCACTGTCTCGGGTTGATGGCTGTATTTCTGGCCCTGAAATACCTCCTGAGGCTGCCATGTCTTGGTGCGGGTGGACAATACAGCGGTAGCCTCTTACATAAATCATCAAGGAGACCCACGTTCTTGTCAGCTGTATTTCTGACACGTCGGATTCTCCTTTGGGCCCAGGGCAAGCTCCTGTCACTCAGGGCAATTTACATCCCTGGACGCCTAAATGTGGGAGCAGATTTGCTGTCCAGACAGAACATACCAAGGGGCGAGTGGAAACTCCACCCCGAGGTAGTACAACAAATTTGGGAGAGATTTTACAGAGCAGAAGTGGACCTCTTCGCCTCTCAAGAGACTGCGCAATGTCCCTCTACTTCTCTCTGAGTCACCCAGCCCCCTGGGTCTGGACGCGATGGCGCATACATGGCCCAGAATGTGTCGGTATGCTTTTCCCCGGCTTCTCTGCTCCCAGGAGTCTTAGCCAGAGTTCGCCAGCAAGGGTCTTGCCTCTTACTGATAGCCTCACTGGCCGAACAGGATTTGGTTCTCGAAATTATATCTCTCCTCGACGGCTCAGCCTTGGGCGATTCCGGACAGGAGGGACCTTCTGTCTCAGGCACAGGGACGATATTTCATCCCGGCCCGAATTGTGAAACCTTTCATGTCTGGCCCCTAAGGGTACCAAATGAGGTTCACAGGGTTTTCTCTTGAGATTATCGAGACCATTTCAAGTGCTAGGGCTCCCTCCACTTGGAACTGATCTGGGTAGATTCTACAGGGCAGAAGAGGACCTCTTCGCCTCTGTTGATAGCGCAATGTCTCCTCTACTTCTCCCGAGTCAGCCCAGTCCCCCTCCCCTCCCCTTGGGAGGGGCTGAACGTAGTAACGCAAATGCACCTGCATGCGTTTCCTTCTACTAAAGTTCTTATTACAGAACCAGCTAACTGCCAGTTTGTTTCAGTTCTGGATTTTCTGTAGAAAGAACTGTCAGCGGGCACTTGCCTCGCCACTGTAGGGTTCTATGTGGCCACTGCGGTTTGCGACGGCTTGGTGGGCGGGTGCCCTCAAAGAGGCATCCTCATTATTGCCCGGCCTACGTAGGCGCAGGTCAAGCTTTCGCCAGTAGGTTTCAGGGCACACTCTACCAGAGGGCTCTCCTCCTCTAAAACCTTGGCTAGAGGTCTCCTCTGCAGCAAGTTTGTGATGCGCAGGTTGTCCTCTCCGCACACATTCATTGGATTTTTATAGTTTGGATGTTTTGCCACTCCGGGCTCTTATGCCCTTGAGTCGACATCTCAAGCTCATGTCTGGACAAGTTTGTGATGCGGCAGGCTGGTCCTCTCCGCTCACATTCATCAGTTTTTATGACAAGTTTGTGTTGCGATAGGGTTCTCTTCGCACACATTCATTGAACTTTATGGGTTAGATGCTTTGCTACTCCGGACTCTTATGTCCTTGAGTCAACATCTCAGCCCATGCCTAAACAAGTTTGTGATGCGGCAGGTTGTCCCTCCGCACACATTCATTGCACCTTTTTAGTTTGGATGTTCTGCACTCCGGGCTCTTATGCCCTTGAGTCGACATCTCAGCTCATACCTGAACAAGTTTGTGATGCGGCAGGCTGGCCCTCTCCGCTCACATTCATCAGTTTTTATGACAGGTTTGTGGTGCGATAGGGTTCTCTTCGCACACATTCATCGAACTTTATGGGTTAGATGCTTTGCTACTCCGGGCGCTTATGTTAGATGCGGAGGCTTGCGGCAGGCTTGTCCTCTCCGCTCACATTCATCAGTTTTTATGACAAGTTTGTGTTGCGATAGGGTTCTCTTCGCACACATTCATCGAACTTTATGGGCTAGATGCTTTGCTACTCCGGGCGCTTATGCCCTTGAGTCGACATCTCAGCTCATACCTGAACAAGTTTGTGATGCGGCAGGCTGGTCCTCTCCGCTCACATTCATCAGTTTTTATGACAAGTTTGTGGTGCGACAGGGTTCTCTTCGCACACATTCATCGAACTTTATGGGTTAGATGCTTTGCTACTCCGGGCTCTTATGCCCTTGAGTCGACATCTCAGCTCATGCCTGAACAAGTTTGTGATGCGGCAGGCTGGTCCTCTCCGCACACATTCATCAAAATTGAATGGTTTAGATGTTTATGCTACTCCGGGCTCTTATGCCCTTGAGTCGACATCTCAGCTCCTGCCTGAACAAGTTTGTGATGCGGCAGGCTGGTCCTCTCCGCTCACATTCATCAGTTTTTATGACAAGTTTGTGTTACGACAGGGTTCTCTTCGCACACATTCATCGAACTTTATGGGTTAGATGCTTTGCTACTCCGGGCTCTTATGCCCTTGAGTCGACATCTCAGCTCATGCCTGAACAAGTTTGTGATGCGGCAGGCTGGTCCTCTCCGCACACATTCATCAAAATTGAATGGTTTAGATGTTTATGCTACTCCGGCTCTTATGCCCTTGAGTCGACATCTGAAGCTCATGTCTGAGACCTCTCGCGTTTTTGTGAGTACACTGCACAACCGTAGGGGTCCGGACAGCCCCAAGTGCGTGCGGCGTGGGTATTGCGTTCCCAGTAGCGCTTAGCAGCTAACATCGTAGTGAAGCCTTTTGTAAAGGGAACGCCTCGGGTTACATGTGTAACCCTTGTTCCCTGAAAAGGCGGAACGAGATGTTGCGCTGCTTTGCCGCGACTGGGGCGTCCCAGGACTGCTCTTCAAAAGAAGTATCTGACGACACCTGGTGACGTATCCATTTATAGCCTGGCCTCAGGTGCATCTAATGATTACATCAGCCGAGGCTATAAATTCCGGTCAATGTTCATTGAAGTGTTCCACACATTTATTCAGCTCAGCTCACAGCTAAAGCTGTTCCCCGTAGCGCTTAGCAGCGCAACATCTCGTTCCGCCTTTTTCAGGGAACAAGGGTTACACATGTAACCCGAGACGTTATTTTCTTTATCCTATTCACCTGCAGTGCCTTGTCAAATGTATGTAAATTAGAACATTTGAATTAGTTAATGCCTAATTTGCATCAATGTAGCGATTGTGATGATGTTATTAGACACAAATTTTACTGTATTCACCTGTAGTGTCTCCAATAAGGTACATTAGCCTGTATGGCCATGATATATTGCCTTAGCTAAACATTAGCTAACTTATTACGTTAAGTAGTAGTTTATGAGTCATGCATGTTAGCAAGACAAAAGTTTACTATATTTGTCTTTTGGCTAATTAGCTGTAATGTTGAGGCACTGGTTGCTTAGTCTTTTGTTTATCACCACTCACCTCCACACAAGCCAAGAAGAACACAACTGGGATAGGAGCTGGGAGGGGCTAAATATTTAAGTAACATTTTCATATTGGGACTGAATCTTCCTGCACTTTTTTGGTTCTGATCAGGCGAACGGCCTAAGATTAATTCATTTTTATTTATTTTTCAAACAATCCAAAAAAGAAGGACAGGCTCGCATTCGGCTGTACACAGGGTCCTTCGCAGGCTGGCTGCATCACTTTTTTAGCTAGAGTGCAGCAATATAGCAGTAAAGTAATATAAAAGGATTTGCTCAAAGTTTAACCTCAACTATCTCGTAGCCTCTTTCCTCATCATGTCAGAAACTCAGGATGTGGTTTGTCTGCTAATGTCTCCTTCCCCATTGAGTTGGAAATGCAGGACAAGCTTGTGTCTACCAGGGGACATATTTTTCCCTTTCTGATGAGGAGATTGAAATCTGGTGCCTTTCTGATCCTGGAGTGTGATTGGCCACTGGTGTCTGAAGTAGCCACAGTGTTGCCCACCCTAGTGTGGAACTCATTTGCATAGCATAATTTATAGTGTTAAAACAGTGTCTTTAATTTTACCCATGCATTATTTCTTTACCAAACCTCTTTAAATTATTAAAGGCATAGTATGGAATGGATAGAGACCAAACACAATAAGAAATGGTTAAGACATCGTCCATGTATTTGTTTAACTGTTAATAGGTCAACAATCATTAACATAAACTGTGCTTTGCATGAAACGGAGTGGATGTGTTGTGGTTTATATTAATTTAAGACCTCCAAACTTAAGTTATGAATAGATCTCTGTGTCCCTCCCCTGCTGCTGCATCCGGGAGGTCCTGAAGAAATGTATGGCAGTTCTTGCTTAAACCTTAGGAATGAGTTTGCTGGGTGCAGAAGGTCCCCCTTCCTGCCCTATAAGAGGTGTCTGGTTGTTGTCTGAACAACTTATCTGATATTTCTGAACATTTGTTTATGTTCATTCACCAAAGATCCAATCGCATTGTGGCACATCTTCTTCCACACCGGCAGTTAGAGAGGGGCACTGCCATAAACTGGTTCCTGGAGTGCCATCTTAACTGATGTTCACCACAATGGTCTTCAATCATTTTTAAATATTCATAAAACTGAGAATATGTTTTGTGTATACTTATAAACTTGGCTCACATGCCAAACAGAACGAATGACATTCCTCCATCTCAATCAGTTGTTCAACAGATTGTCGTTCATGAGTCATTTGCAAACAAGTTTTACATTCAGTATATTTGAAATGTGGCTGGTAAAATTGGGCATTCACCCTCCACTGTGGCTGGTGGGCAAAAAAGATAATTTCATAACCTGAATTTCCGCACTTGATCTGCGCAGGTTGAATTCTGACACAATGTACAGCAATAAAACAGATAAATTATTCACTCAAACACATCATATTTACATATGAAATAAATCACTATATCCACAACATGTATGTAATATTATTACTTACATCTGCACAGACAATGAACCGAATGAACAGGTGAACTTGATCTAAATTACGCACCTTGTCATAATACGTGTAACACGCGTTGTGAATGCGCTGTTTCTGTAAGAAACACAATATACACTCAATGCAATATCCTACACTGGCTAAACACAAACAATTTATATCAGTTTCTAAAGTATGAAGAATTCAGAAAACAGCAGATTAACTTCTAAAGTGTCGCTTATACTCGAGTATATTATTTCAGGAGCTCAGGTTTTTACAACAAGGACAGTTGTTCAGTATTGTGTATGTAGTCTGACTTTTAGATGTTTGATACATGTTTAAGAATATTTGTTTAAAGTTGGGTCTATTACAGTTCATCATGTTTTTTTGGCATTTTGCACATTATCGTCAACTAAAATATAATTTTTTTTCAGTGACAAACATTTTATGCAATTTTAGATCTGAGTAACACTTAAAATGAATGAAAATGACATGATGAAATATATACTTATTTTAAAGGACATATTTGACAAAAGACTGAAATTATAACAAAAAATGATTTCAATCTTACAGTCACTTGCAACATGTTGAAGTCCAAAACACATTCAAATCCAATCTGCTGAAGAAGTTTCAGTGTTTGTGTGAGGGAACAGCAAAGCAGGGAAACCCAAAACTCCTGAATGAGATCTACACAGAGCTGTACATCACAGAGAGTGAAAGAGGAGAGATCAATAATGAACATGAGGTGAGACAGATCGAGAAACAGTCCAGAAGTGCAACAACAGAGGACACACCAATCAAATGCAATGACATCTTCAAACCTTTACCTGAACAAGACAAAGCCATCAGAACTGTGCTGACTAAAGGAGTTGCTGGAATTGGGAAAACTGTCTCTGTGCAGAAGTTCATTGTGGACTGGACTGAAGGAAAAGCAAATCAGGATGTTCACTTCATATTTCCACTTCCTTTCAGAGAGCTCAATCTGATGAAGGACAAACAACTCAGTCTTTCAGATCTTCTTCAGGTTTTCTTCAGTGAAACAAAAGAAATGGAAATACCCAGAGATGAACATAAAGTTTTCTTCATCTTTGATGGTCTGGATGAGTGTCGTCTGTCTCTGGATTTTCAGAGCAATGTGAGATTGTGTGATGTCACTGAATCAGCCTCAGTGGATGTGCTGCTGACAAACCTCATCAAGGGGAATCTGCTTCCCTCTTCTCTCATCTGGATCACCTCCAGACCAGCAGCAGCTGATCTCATCCCCTCTGAGTGTGTTGATCGGGTGACAGAGGTACGAGGATTCAATGACCCACAGAAGGAGGAATACTTCAGGAAGAGAATCAGAGATCAGAGTCTGGCCAATAGAATCATCACTCACCTGAAGTCATCAAGAAGCCTCTTCATCATGTGTCACATCCCAGTGTTCTGCTGGATATCAGCCACTGTTCTAGAGACAATGTTGAGTGAAGCAGAGAAAAGAGAGATCCCCAAGACACTAACTCAAATGTACACTCACTTCCTGATCATTCAGACAAACATCAAACATGAGAAGGACTATGAGAAGAAAAGTAAAAACAGAGACATGATCCTCAAACTGGGGAAACTGGCTTTTAAACAGCTTGTGCAAGGCAATCTGATCTTCTATGAGGAAGACATGAGAAAGTGTGACATTGATGTGACAGAAGCATCAGTGTACTCGGGATTGTGCACTCAGATCTTCAGAGAGGAGTTTGGGTTGTATCACGGGAAAGTGTTCTGCTTTGTTCATCTGAGCATTCAGGAACATCTAGCAGCTCTATATGTGCACCTCTCCTTTACAAACAACAACATGAATGTGTTTGAACAAATCACTGAACAAATCACCAAAAAAAGGCTGTTCTCTAAATTTTTTAAGTTAAAGTTGATGAAAAAGAATCCATCAAAACAGGTTTCTATGTTTGACCTGCATCAGACAGCTGTGAATGAGACTTTACAGAGTAAGAATGGACATCTGGATCTCTTCCTTCGTTTCTTTCTGGGTCTCTCATTGGAGTCTAATCACACTCTCTTACAAGAACTGCCGACACAGACAGGAAGCTGCTCCTACAACAAAGAGGAAACAGTGGAGTACACCAAGCAGAAGATCAGGGAGAATCATTCTCCAGGGAAATCCATCAATCTGTTCCACTGTCTGAATGAACTGGGTGATGATTCACTTGTGACAGAGATACAAGATTATCTGAAATCTGGAAAAATAAAAGAAACAAAACTCTCGTCTTCACAGTGGTCAGCTGTAGTGTTTGTGTTGTTGACCTCAGAGCAGGAGATGGATGAGTTTGATCTGAAACAGTTTATTGGAGCACAAACTAAAGCAGATGAAGTTCTTCAGTATCTGCTGCCTGTGATTAAAGAATCCAGATCAGTTCAGTAAGTAACACTCACAATAATCACAACATTGTTCAAACATCATCACATTTAGGCTACAAAGGGAAAATCACACTAAAGTCATTTATCAGGACAGGTAGCTGAACATTCACAATACTTACTACACACACTTACTAAAGAGATTTGTGTGAGGTTATTTTGAGATCATAGAGGTCTGATTGTGGTGTAATGACTTGATGGGGAATTGAATGTCATGAGGTACAGGACTGACAACACTGTCTTCAGATCAGAACAGTGTCTTCAGTTCAGAACAGTGTCTTCAGTTCAGAACACTGTCTTCAGATCAGAACAGTGTCTTCAGATCAGAACAGTGTCTTCAGTTCAGAACAGTGTCTTCAGATCAGAACAGTGTCTTCAGTTCAGAACAGTGTCTTCAGTTCAGAACACTGTCTTCAGATCAGAACAGTGTCTTCAGTTCAGAAAAGTGTCTTCAGTTCAGAAAAGTGTCTTCAGATCAGAAAAGTGTCTTCAGATCAGAAAAGTGTGTTCAATTCAGAAAAGTGTCTTCAGTTCAGAACAGTGTCTTCAGTTCAGAACACTGTCTTCAGATCAGAACAGTGTCTTCAGTTCAGAACACTGTCTTCAGATCAGAACAGTGTCTTCAGTTCAGAACAGTGTCTTCAGTTCAGAACACTGTCTTCAGATCAGAACAGTGTCTTCAGTTCAGAACACTGTCTTCAGTTCAGAACAGTGTCTTCAGATCAGAACAGTGTCTTCAGATCAGAAAAGTGTCTTCAGATCAGAAAAGTGTGTTCAATTCAGAACAGTGTCTTCAGTTCAGAACAGTGTCTTCAGTTCAGAACACTGTCTTCAGATCAGAACAGTGTCTTCAGTTCAGAACACTGTCTTCAGATCAGAACAGTGTCTTCAGTTCAGAACAGTGTCTTCAGTTCAGAACAGTGTCTTCAGATCAGAACAGTGTCTTCAGATCAGAAAAGTGTCTTCAGATCAGAAAAGTGTGTTCAATTCAGAAAAGTGTCTTCAGATCAGAACAGTGTCTTCAGTTCAGAAAAGTGTCTTCAGTTCAGAAAAGTGTCTTCAGACCAGAACAGTGTCTTCAGTTCAGAAAAGTGTCTTCAATTCGATTCTAAAAGGATCCAGAAGCCACTGAAGATAAATGAGCAGAGGTGAAACATGAGAGAATTACTGAAAGGTTTAAAGGTTTAAGGTCATGTCATGAGTGAAGTGTATTTAACTTTGCTCCTCTGTAATGACTGTATTTTCCCTAAAAGTGTGTGTCACCTGGTCACTATCAGGTGAGGAAACATCATGGACAGACAGATATACAGCTGCTGAAGTGAGAGGGAATTATAGCTGTTCAGAAAAAGTGACGCAATTTATTTTTCTGATGTTTTTAAGTTGACAGAACATGTTAAAACACAACAGTTAATGCAAACATTTAATTCATGAAATTCTGTCTTGCTGCTTAAAGCAAATTGATTTAGTCATTATGATGTTCACTACTGCAGATATTTGGGCAACAATCATAAACAGATAAATGAACAATAGCTCAAATCTTTAGAGATCAGAGTAAGTGTTCAGTATATTAGTGTGTTTTCTCCGTTTTAACACTGTAAAGTCGACCTTTTCACGGCACACGACAAACGACCTCCACATTCATTTCCTCTGGAGAGTCACACAGGGGGTGCGTGGAGTGATGACCCATCTGTGGATGTGGAATTTTGGGATCCGATTTGAGAATTGAAAGCATTAAAAATGTTGACCTTGAGTGACTATACCGTATGCGACACCCGACCGGATGTGATGTATTCCAATCAGATCTATGTGTGCAAGGGGAGAATTATTAATACTTGTTTGTTTAAATTTATCATGAACACTTGATACTTGTAAAAAGGCATGGATATTGGTAAAGTAATAAATTATTCATTTAATATTTATATTATATTAATTTTAATATTGTCTCTGTTCCCTCAAAATATGGGCCTCATTTGTCCAGTATGCATAGCTATTTATTATTTGTATCACTGTTTAGTGCAAGAGATGTGCCTCAATGGGGAATACGATATATATGATTGATTATGTTGCTAATATATAACAAAAATCTTTTGTAATTACAGTAAATGTGTGATTTTCTGTAAATGCAAAACATAAATATTAAAAATCACATCTATGAATTTCTGTTTTGTATTTGCTGAATTATGATTGTTGTAGCTGTTAATTATCTTAACAATAACAATAAAACAGTATCAAAATAAATAATTCTGTTAATTATGTCTACAGAAGTGAATATTAATCATGTATTTAATTGAATTCATCCATCTGCTCTACAAAATTACTCACAGTAATGTAATTCTAATCTTAGGTAATCCGTTGGTTCTCCCTTTGTCTAAAAGACATTGTGAGCAAACTGACAATTCATCATTATCGCCACTAGGGGGATACGAAAGTCAGACGGCTTAAGATTTGGGCTGTTTTGTCCACTAATTTGTATTTAGTCATTTGCCGATATTCAATAATAAGGTAAACCACTTCAGATGAGCACTACGAAATACTGTGAACATTTCTAGATGACCTATTAACCAAATTGTTTAGATTTTTCTGAATGCACTGTTGCCTTTCCATCAATAACATCTAGGTTACTGTTGTAACCTCTGTTCCCTGATGGAGGGAACGAGACGTGTGTCAAAGAATCGACACTAGGGGTCTCTTGAGAGCCTTTTTCATCTCTGAACTTTGAGAAAAGGCCAATGAGAAATTGGCAGACAGAATTTGTATGTCCCGCCCCTGGACATATGGGTATTTAAGGCGGCAAATGCGTCTGTTTCATTCAGGATTTGTCTGAGAAGCTGCCGATGAGGTACGGTAGCAACAGTGGTTTGGTTCAGCGACGTGGCCGGGAGGACACAACGGCTCGTTCCCTCCATCAGTGAATGAAAGTTACAACAGTAACCTAGACGTTCCCCGTCTGTCGCTCACTTCGACGTTGTGTCGAAGAAGCGACACTAGGGGTCCAATTTCAATCACGCCATGCGCTGAAATGTGTACGTGCATTTCTGATACAGGTGCGGGCAGGTAGCTTGCATGCCAAAACGACAGGCTGTGCCAGACTGCACGTAACCTTCTGGTTCTTTACGTCCCGATAGGGGTATCAAGGCGATGTGCCAAGCATGGGAGCAAGCCGCGCCAGCCGCGCCTTTTCTCTCTCTATGTTTCTCGCATAGAGCTAAAGCAGCTGGGGCCATCTTAACGCTATAATATGCATCAGGGAAGGAGTTCTTTCCCAGTTTTCCTGTTCTTTCAGGGGGGAAAGACCCTGTGGAGACCACACCTGCCCAGACTGGGGGAGGTAAAGGATGGTGAAATACATCACATGTGCTTTTAGGTCACATGTGGAGAATGGTGCGGTGGTAGATCCTACCTTACCGAGAGGGAGGAGAAGCTACAAACACGGCGACTGTGGATCCGTGAGGACTGCCCAAGGGAGGCGTGAGTCTGCTCGCAAGGGGACCGTACTGCGGAAAATACACACCCCCTGTCCATGTAGGTGTCCTGACATGTGGAGCACCTATGCCAGTGCAGGGTAGATTGATTACCGCATTGGTCTTGGTCGGCAAATTCCTCCGCTGAATTAGTGGACCAGAGGGCTAGGGAGGAGTCATCCAGGGAGCCGAGTAAGTGGGATCTCCTGGGGTAAGAGCGCACGGTATTACCTTGGCGGAGAGAAAAGGTGCTAGGTGCAAGCGGTCCACCTGGTCAGTTGTCACCACGTTACCGAGTTCTACCGGCTCTGACCTGAGAAAACACGGGATGAAACCAACTCAACCCTGAGATTGTAAAATCTTGTAAATGTATTGGGTGTTGCCCAACCTGCTGCTCTGCATATGTCTGCTAGGGAGGCGCCTTTGGCCAGTGCCCACGAGGATGCCACACTTCTGGTCAAGTGTGGTCGAACCCGCAAGGGGGTGGGAATAGCCTGGTGTGATAGGCCAATGCTATAGCATAAAACACCCAGTGGGAAAATCTCTGGTTGGAGACAAGAGTTCCCTTTCCACTGTCCACCAAAGCAGACAAAGAACTGCTCAGAACGTCTAAAGCTCTGTGTGCGGTACAAATAGATATGCAAAGCACATACCAGACACAGCAATGAAAGAGCTGGGCCTGCTTCCTCCCGTGGCAGTGCTTGCAGGTTCACTACCTGGTCTCTGAAGGGAATCGTAGGAACCTGGGGCATGTAGCCCGGTCGCTGACTTAGGATCAAATGAGTGTCTGCCGAACTCCAGGCACGTGTCACTGATAGAGAATGCTTGCAGGTCCCCTACCGTCTTGATGGAGGCGAGCGCGATCAGTAAGGCTGTCTTTAAAGAGAGGGCCTTGAGTCCGACTGATTCTAGCTGCTCAAAGGGAGGTCTCTGAAGGCCCGAGAGGACCACAGAGAGATCCCAGGAGGGGAACAGGCTTGGCCGGGAGGGATTCAATCTCCGGGCGCCGCTTACGAACCTGAAAACTAAGTTATGCTTACCCAAAGACTTGCCGTCTACTGCGTCGTGGTGGGCCGCGATAGCGGCTACATACACCTTCAAGGTGGAGGGGGACAGCCTCCCCTCTAACCTCTACTGCAGAAATGAGAGCACTGACACGACTGCGCACATCTGTGGGTCTTCAGTGTGGGAAAAACACCAATTTGCGAACAAGCGCCACTTCAGGGCATAAAGTTGCCTGGTAGAAGGGGTTCTGGCTTGGTTGATCATGTCTATGACAGTAGGTGGTAGGCCAGCTAGATCTTCCTCATCCCGTCCAGGGGCCAGACGTGGAGGTTCCAGAGGTCTAGGTGCGGATGGCTGAGTGTGCCCCGTCCCTGAGAAAGAAGGTACTTCCTCAGGGAATTTGCCAGGAGGGGCTGTCGCAAGGAGCACAACCAGTCAGCTCTGAAGAAAATTTCTGAATGAAACAGATGCATTTCCGCCTTAAATACCCGTATGTCCGGGGGCGGGACAAGCAAATTCTGTCTGCCAATTTCTCACTGGCCTTTTCTCAAAGTTCAGAGATGCAAGAGGCTCTCAAGAGAGACCCCTAGTGTAAGCTTCTCGACATAACGTCGAAGTGAGTGACAGATGGGAATAAAAGAGCTTTTATAAAAAAAAAAATAAAGAACAAAATACAAACCAAAAACTCTCACATTAAAATGAACAGAACCAACATGAAATTAAGAAAATAAACTAACAAAATACAAACCAGGGACACAGACTAGGAATGACTGACTAACCAAACTCTAAAAACGATCTGACAGACACAAGAGGGTAGAAGCGACAATATGTAGAGGGAGAGCACATGAGGAACAGGTGATGACAATCAACACAATGAGGACCAGATGAGGATGTGTGGCAAGGGGAATGAGGAGAGGGAGTAAGGAGAGCACATGGCTGACACAACTAAGACATGTGCTCAAAACAAATGCACACATGGACCAAAACATGCAGAACTCCAGAACAAAACAAGTAGGGCAGTCCAGACCAGGTCTTGACAGTAGAAGTACTTACATTTTTTTTTACAAACGCCTATTAGCAATCAACAATTTTTGGGGGCCATATATTTTTTCGTTTTACACAACAGCTGTACTGATAAGTCTTTACTAAAACTTATAGATTAACACACTGTTATCTTGTAATTTCTCTCTCAGTCTGATGGGCTGTAATCTGACAGAGAAAAGTTGTTCAGCACTGGCCTCAATTCTCAGCTTAAACTCTTCAAATCTGAGAGAGCTGGACCTTAGTAACAATCACCTACAGGATTCAGGAGTGAAGCTGCTCTCTGATGCACTGAAGAGTCCTCACTGTATACTGGAAACACTGAGGTTTGTGTTTGCAGATTCGTTAGTACATTGGAATATACAATATGAATATATTGTGGTTCATAGATGTGACAATGAAACAATAAATGGCTCAGTGACTGTCACAACCCTTCATATCAAACTGTAGAGCATTCACTCTGTTATTACCATTTGTTATATAAAACTGCTTTTTATCATTCTTTCTTTATTTGTTTTAGATTTGCAGCTTGTAGATTCACTGATCAGTGCTGTGAAAGTTTGTCTTCAGTTCTACAATCATCAAAATCCCTGAGAGAGCTGGACCTGAGTAACAATGACCTGCAGGATTCAGGAGTGAAGCTGCTCTCTGATGCACTGAAGAGTCCTCACTGTACACTGGAAATACTGAGGTTTGTGTTTGCAGATTCATTAGTACATTGGAATATACAATATGAATATATTGTGGTTCATAGCTGTGACAATGAAACAATAGATGGCTCAGTGACTGTCACAACCCTTCATATCAAACTGTAGAGCATTCACTCTGTTATTACCATTTGTTTTATAAAACTGCTTTTTATCATTCTTTCTTTATTTGTTTTAGATTTGCAGCTTGTAGATTCACTGGTCAGTGCTGTGAAAGTTTGTCTTCAGTTCTACAATCATCAAAATCCCTGAGAGAGCTGGACCTGAGTAACAATGACCTGCAGGATTCAGGAGTGAAGCTGCTCTCTGATGCACTGAAGAGTCCTCACTGTACACTGGAAATACTGAGGTTTGTGTTTGCAGATTCATTAGTACATTGGAATATACAATATGAATATATTGTGGTTCATAGCTGTGACAATGAAACAATAGATGGCTCAGTGACTGTCACAACCCTTCATATCAAACTGTAGAGCATTCACTCTGTTATTACCATTTGTTTTATAAAACTGCTTTTTATCATTCTTTCTTTATTTGTTTTAGATTTGCAGCTTGTAGATTCACTGATCAGTGCTGTGAAAGTTTGTCTTCAGTTCTACAATCATCAAAATCCCTGAGAGAGCTGGACCTGAGTAACAATGACCTGCAGGATTCAGGAGTGAAGCTGCTCTCTGATGCACTGAAGAGTCCTCACTGTACACTGGAAATACTGAGGTTTGTGTTTGCAGATTCATTAGTACATTGGAATATACAATATGAATATATTGTGGTTCATAGCTGTGACAATGAAACAATAGATGGCTCAGTGACTGTCACAACCCTTCATATCAAACTGTAGAGCATTCACTCTGTTATTACCATTTGTTTTATAAAACTGCTTTTTATCATTCTTTCTTTATTTGTTTTAGATTTGCAGCTTGTAGATTCACTGATCAGTGCTGTGAAAGTTTGTCTTCAGTTCTACAATCATCAAAATCCCTGAGAGAGCTGGACCTGAGTAACAATGACCTGCAGGATTCAGGAGTGAAGCTGCTCTCTGATGCACTGAAGAGTCCTCACTGTACACTGGAAATACTGAGGTTTGTGTTTGCAGATTCATTAGTACATTGGAATATACAATATTAATATATTGCAGTTCATAGCTGTGGTTACTGTGTACCAGTGGTTGACCGATATGGGGTTTTTAATGGCCGATATCGATATCCAGAGAGCAGGGTGGCCAATAGACCGATACAAGACCGACATATCACACTATTTATTATAGTAACAAACATAAAATTGCTAAAAATAATATTAAAAAAACACTTATTTAGCACAATATATATTCAATTTCACACAAAACAAAAAGATAATATTGTATTTTATATGGTAGATATCAGTTTCTTCAGATTTCTGTTTAGTCATCACATTTGAGTAATTTTAGTAATTTGTTGATGAAAGTGAAGAAACTGTTAATATATTAGGAAGAAGGAAAAAACAGTACATACAGTAGTCCAGCAACCATGAATGGCATGTCCACGTTAGCAATCGCATTTACTCAAAAATACAGAATCAAACCAATTGTACAAACAGTGTATAGTGAATAAGAAATTTACTTAAAGCACACGTGAAGCGCTTTTATCTTGGGCTGCATCGAAAATGTAGGCAGCTGACTTGCTACCTAATCAGTTCATGGCTTAACTGACCGCTGTTTTGAATGAATTGAACACTTTAGGAAACTGATCTCCAAAAAGTTTGAAAAGCAACTTATTTTTATCGTACCCAAGTATACAGCCTCCGGAGGTTATTTTCCTGGTTTCGGATGCAGCCTTGAAGTTGCACTCACATGCTCATGCAGATCCATCTCTTGACAGTTTAAACAGCCTGTATCGCCTACTTCATGATTTGTGAATGAGAGGAACTTTTGATCCTGATACTGAAGTTTTTGATTCTGGCTGATGGAATACGCGCTTCAGAGGAAGATATTAGATGAGTGATCAATGGGAATAAAACACTGGATTTTCTTGATGTTCGTGAATGACATCTGTTTAAATGAGATATGCGCATATTTGCAGACAGAATATAACAGAAGTTTTATTGATATTTGCCTTTTATCATAAGAAAAGTTACAGGGAACTGTTGAGGACTGTTAGAATACGCGCTTCAGATGAAGATATATGAGTCTTCATCAGGATGCTTGATCTGCTCAAGTTGTGAAGTTGGTTTATTGGATATGCGCATATTTGCAGACAGTAAATGATAATAGTTTGATTGGTATTTGCGTTTTTGTCACTAGACAAGACAGCTCAAAGTTACAGGAAACTGTTGAGGAGAGAGAGAGGGAGAATGAAACAGGCGAGCACTTTAACATGAACTGAAACATGTCTGCCGCGGCTCTGTTATGTGGACCGTTTAAATGACACTATGTTGCATACCGGAGTATTATTGTAGTTACACGATGGCATGTAACAACAAAACAAACCGTGACTAGTCATTTACATGTCTCATACGCTTCACGTGCAGGCAGGTGATTTTCGTCACCAAACAGGGAAATTTATCGGCCAACGCCGATCTTTAAATATGTCAGAATATCATCGGATTTATCGGCCTTGGCGATATATCGGTCGCCCACTACTGTGTACTTGTGGATGTGCTCCCTCTGCTGAGTCTGTTTCCTCTCAAGTGAATCAAGTTATTCTGATTGTGACATCACAGTTCAAAATTATCACAACATTAATTTATGTCCAGCTCTTTAGAAAACTCGGTAACACTTTAGAATAAGGTTCCTTCGTTAATGAACAACTACACAGGAACAAATGTGTAACACAATATTAACAATCTAGTAACTACTATTAACTAGCAAGAAGCTCTGATTAATGAATTAGTAAGTAATAGCACACAGATGAAAGTGGTAGTTCACTATTAACTAATGAATAACTACTATTTTTTAATGCTTCCCAGAGAACTACTGAAAAAGTTTCATAATTCATGCAAAACTAATCAATAACTAATGCAGGACAAATGACTAGCACCACATTAACATTTTAACTGCTACTGTAAACGAATACACAACGTTGTTTACATTATCAATATGTAATAGCATAGCAGACTTATGATTTGGGAAAGCTGTCAATAATTAGCTTATGCTGTCTCCTATAACTTTTTATCAACTGAATAATTTTAAAGAAATGGATTTTTAAATGCAGTTGTCGGGACCTTACTTGTCCTGTGGCCAATTTTCTGGCATTCCTCTGGACTGGCATTGAATCACTAGAGTCATGGTGACTACTCGAACATATTGAGTCATCAGCCATCCAAATACCATATACAGTTATTTTATTATTTAACCTGCCTCTCAAAAAATATGTTTTTATGTATGTCTCCTAGCTCATATATACATATATGTGTGTGTGTGTGTGTGTGTGTGAATATCTTGTGAATGAATAGAAGATTCTACACTTTAGGATTAGCTTTTCATTAGTAACTACTGTAATAATCATGGTAACTAACTAGTGATTACTCATGTGTTACTGCATACTTCTATGGCAATTACCATCTAAAACTTCACCAAAAACCTCAAAAGCTTAAAATGACTTCAGTGTTTGCTTGCACATGATATTTATTCATCATGACTGGAAAAATTGCTGATTTTAACAAGATGCATGGACCAAGCAACAGCTGAAGTGGCAGTGTGTATAGCCACTGGGCCATATTTATGATGACTGACTTTAAACAGTAGTCATGCAACATGAAACAGTTAAAGTGACTGTGTGTAGCCACTGGGCCATATTTATGATGACTGACTTTAAACAGTAGTCATGCAACATGAAACAGTTAAAGTGACTGTGTATAGCCACTGGGCCATATTTATGATGACTGACTTTAAACAGTAGTCATGCAACATGAAACAGTTAAAGTGGCAGTGTATAGCCACTGGGCTAGAACATGTTTGGAATGGTATTTATCATACAAAGAAACATACATACACATGCATAAACAGATTATTTTTGTCTCTCACAAAAGTCTATAAGCAAGCCAACGTTCTTTTTGTTTTCAATGGTGCTTTGCACTGGCTCCTGTCTGCATAATTCTCTGCACCGCTCTGCAAAATCAGACCGTTTCTGTCCTCTTTGGAAGGTGCCTCGCAAATGTTTGTTGGCCTCTATGTCACAAGCTTCGAGCTCCGCAATTGCAGCAGTATCAGCAATGGTCTTTCTATCCACGCCATATTTGAAGTATGCCTGGGTTTTTGTTGTCCCACCTTTCAAATAGTCCAAGACCTTGTTGTACCTCTTGATGGCTTGCTCTGGAAGAAAGACTGACAAAGAACAGAGAATAATCCATTAGTGTGTTATGCTAATGGGATGTATATTTTATAAATGAATGAAAGTCGGAAGTCTGCTACAGGGAATTACAGCCTAAAGATCTTTGCTGTGTTGGGTGGTTGTAGGTTGAAGGCTCTAGGAGGAGTTTCTCTTGGAAAATTAAAGTCTCAGAAGAAGAACCATAATAATAATAATAATTTTAAAGTGCCCCTATTATGCTATTTTACAGATTGCTAAATTGGTTTTGGAGGTTAGGTTTACATGCATCCAAGTTCAAAAAACACTGTAATTTTCATTGCAGTATTATCTCTCTTCTCATAAATGATTCGGTCTCTCTAAACCCTCTTTTCTGAGAGCCTACTCTGCTCTAATGGGTCAGATGGCCCAGTCTGCTGTGATCGACAGCGCATATCAGAAATTACATTGCACAGTAATGATGGCATCAGTTTAACGGTTTCAATTCAAGTCCTTTGCAATTTTGACAAATTAATACAATCAACACTAACTTCAGAATTTTTCCAAACAAGTCTTACTGTAAATATGTGCCAAAAAATTACATTCTGTCATTATTTACTCACCCTCATGTTGTTCCAAACCTGTAATACTTTGTGTTCATCTTCAGACCACAAATGAAGATATTTTTAATGAAGTCTGACAGCTTTCTGATCCCTCCATTGACAGCTTCGCAACTACCACTTTCAAGGCCCAGAAAGGTAGTAAAGACTAGGGCTGCCCCATAATATTCAACTAATCCTTAGTCGACTAAAAATGTTATTAGTTGGTTAGTCACCAAAAAAATAATAATAACTTGTGGTGAAGTCTCGCAGTCCGTGAGGGACAGATTGTTCATGGCGGGTGCTTGTGGTATTTACAATATGTCAGGCAGGAAATACAAATCAGTGGTTTAACCTCAATTTATGAAGCCACACGAATGCTTGGTGTGTGTTGTAATTTACAACATAGTTTACCACTTTATTTACAAAATATGAATCTTGAACACGTGTTTACACAACGTCTGCTCTTGCATCAATACAACATGTATGCGTTGTGGTGCTCTCCTGAACGCACGCTGGAGATTAATATTTTGTAAATGTAGTAGATTATGTTCATAAATTGAGGTTAAACCAGTAGAGACACATGGATTACTTTAATCATGTCTTTACCACCTTTCTTGAAAATGCTAGTTGTGTAAGCTGTCAATGGAGGGACAGAAAGCTTTTAGATTTCATTATAAATATCTTAATTGTGTTCTGGAGATGGAGATTTTGGAATGACACGGGGACGAGTATTGACAGAATTGTATTTGTGGGTGAACTGACCCTTAATAAATGGTTGCACAGTAAACATAAATAATAGTTATGTACTAAAAACTCTGGCCACACTGGGCTGAAACTGTGCACCTGCTTTTTCACCATGTCAAATAGTCTGTTATCTGATCTGTTTAAGTAGTGTTTTCTGTTTATATTGTTGGCAAAGGAAAAAAAAGAAATGAATTAAGCACAAGTATAATTACAGTAAAT